>NC_060210.1:155109318-155432727 GCF_021130785.1 Homalodisca vitripennis | reverse complement strand
CTAAAAGATGTATAATAGTTGCTTCAGAATAGCACGTAAAATTTTATGTTAACAATAATAACAATGAAACCTAAATATTCCGTGAAATAATCTTAACATGAAGTATTTTGAGAGATATATAATCGGTTTGTAATGTAAATAACCCCAAAAATTAACTATTAGTCCCATTACTCAATCTACAGTAGTCAATATAATGAGATATAGTTAATTAAAATTCCAAAGATAAATTATTAACTAAAATAAGCTTTAAATAGAATTCACTTGAAAACATCTTTTCATATTTGTTTCCTATTCTACAAATGCCTTTTCTTACTTACATTTTGACAAAGCACGTAGCATAAATTACCAACATTTATTATCCTGAATTTACAAACAACAGCAAAAATAAAACAGACTAACAGATAATTTTTTTTAAACTTATAGGCCACACAACACTATTTATTACCTAAAGTACATTTTGTTGTTATTTCAAATGCATTATTTAAATAAAAGTTCTAACCATTGCAACAACATATGTTTGGATCTAAGAAAATATGAACCATTAAAAACACTATGATAATATTTACAATCTGAAAGGATTTATTATTTATGAGTACAACTTACAAATTAATAAAGGCTCAAGTAATTTCTGCTTCTTAATTTCACTAATATATTTACTCTGGTTGGTTGAGAAAAGAAAAATTAATTCCAAGTATCTGTATTCAAAAGTATTTTATAATTTCTTGGTAGCACACATTATTTGACTTAAAAGAATATTAAAATACCTCACCTTGGCAACAATCCAGTAATGGGCCAGGAAGGGAGCAATGTAGGTAAAGACATTATAGATAACCTCGTGGAGACTCAATTTCCAACTGAACAATCTTCAAACTATCGCCATGAGAGAGAGGAGGATAAGCCTCGTGAAGCCTAACAGTCAGTAACAAAGTCCAACAGGAAGTAGGAGTCAATTGTTGTTTGGCCAGCTGGAGCTGCAGCTGTTTAATAGCCAGCTGATATGGATTTTCCAGGTTGATCAGGCCTGTCTGCCAAAGTTAATAAAATCTTACTCTTACTCTCTGTTATAAAATGTAAGGTTCACAAAAAAAATGTTACAATATTGCGTGTCTTCAATCTCGTTACACGAGAAATTTCCTCCATTTTCACTTTCCTTCGATCTCTGATATTGTGTTCTACAACGGGGTTTAAGGGGGCTGGCCCAGTATTGCAATCACTTTTGCATGGATTTGGAAAACAATTTTGTACTCAGTCAAATATTGCCCAATTTGTTTGAAACTTTCAGGTTAAGTCAAAATAGACTTTTTATACACACTTAAGAAAAAACTAAATTGTAAATATAAAATTTATTTATTTTTTAATTTTTGTTTTTTTTTGCAAAAAAAATCTTTAGTCTAATGGTTTTACCATGATAAATAATCTAACCTTATGAGATAATTTCACAAAATAAAATGTCATCTTGTTCCTAGGCAATAGTTTCTTGGCCTGAACTAAAAATATATCAAAAAATGTACAAATAAAACAAATTACTGAATTTTTAAATTAGTTTTACCAAAAAAATTGAGTTTTTAGAAGGTAATAGGCTTGGAATATAAGAAATACTTTACTCACCATTTTAATTTTAGTTCAAGCCATTTACACAATGATGTAAATAATAGGAAAAAAACAATGTTTCGGGAAATCGCAAACAAACATATTTTATTGATAAATTTACTAAAATGGTACTCTAAATCCTCCAGCAGCATAAGAAACACCTTCCTTTTCCTTGTCTTGACTTTCATTTTCTATTCTAAGCCTTCTCCTTGCTCTCTTTCTTCCAGGATTGCCAACATAGCTCTTTTATTTGCGTCACGCACTCGTCGAACGTCAAAAGTCTCCATGCAGCTGTTGAAGTGTTTTCCGGGTTTGATTTTCAAGTGGTCTAGCACTTTAGACTTTGCATTATTCCCTTCATTAAATATCAGGGAAGCTTCATGAGCAAGCTATTTCCACAATATCCCTTCTGCAAATCCTTTTTTAGGACACAGTGACCACAAAATACTGTTGAAACTTTCGTTGGAGTTCTGTGTTTTTTCCATAAGACATCTTTTGAGGAGGTTTGGCATTGTTAGGTCTACACATATTGGTTTTATCTCCAGCATGATGGCTTAGGGGATAGTGTTTTTATGTTTAAAGTCCCAAGACTGTTTGAAGCAACTGCTTGTTGGTAACGGCACCAAGATTCTTTACCTTCTGGACAAAATGATGGAGCGGCCTGCTCATCGGTACTTGCTTTATGGTTCAGATGGCCCATACTGCCTTTTGCATGTTTATGAGATCATTTTTATTATTTCTAATTGCATTTCCATAATAAATACAAAGTTGGTTGATAATAGGTTTGATAGCCTATTTTACCACTTATTTTTTTTTCCATCGCTAAGTACTTTTCCTTTGTTCTTGGTTTTGAATTACATTAGTCTACTGTACATACGTTTTTGGACATGGCCAACACACTCTTCTTTCACAATACTCACACCAGATCCATATGGTTCATTTCACTTATTTTAGTAAAAGTGGATGTGTCCCCATCACCAATATATTTTGTATACGTACACCGTGTAATTCCTCGGACCGATTGAAAAATATTTTTCATTCCTTCCACTTCCATGCTACCTGCAGAGCCAGAATGGTTTCTTTTGCACTTTCCACTTTTATTATGCTCTTCAAGCCAATTCTCATAAGCCACACCTGACTTGGGTCCTTTTTACAGACCTACATCCATGGCAGAAAGACGACAGAACTTCGACAATCAAGACATCTTTTGAGTTTGAGCTCCGATTGCTGTACACACTCCGTGTAAGGATGTATGCCCTCTTCGCATCCAGGTTCCATCTCCTGAGATAGTAATATCAGTATTCGGATTCTGTTTCTGTTTTTTTTTTACTTCTTCCTTTGAGGCCTGAATCATACTTTGTTTTGCAGCTTCCTTAGTCGCAAGCAAAATCTGTTTGTTGATGAATTTGTAGGTATTTTTAGAAAGGGCCGGCATATTCATTACCCCAAACAAAATTTTTTTTTTAAACTGTTTTAGGGGCCCTTGTCCAATTGATCTCATGCCATAAACTGCCCTCCCTGTTGACTTCATAGGTGTTCTTTGTATTTTCAACTAGCCTACTTGTATGAAATGAACCCGTAGATTCCGGATCACAAGATTTGCAGCGCATTACAACTTTGGAGCCTAGTCCTCTAACGTTACATTCTAAAATATCAACATCTCCATGGCAGATCTTGCACACTAAACAAGATTTAATTCCTTCAGACAAATTTTCTATGTCAATAAATCTATAGCCAACAGGATTTTTTGTGATCTTAGGGGACTGGATTCAGGCTAGGCCTAGATGAAGTGGGGATGTTTACCTTTACCTTTGTATCTTCTTGCTAGACGTACTTTTATACTTTTCCTTCACATCAGTGTACTTGTTTCCATGAAACCTCCGCTTCTTGCTTCTGTAAACACCCTTTTTACTCATTATAAAATCAGTAAAATCACACTGTATCACACATAAAACTATTTCACTCCACAAACTACAGTAATAATCACCGAAAGCCAAAATAAACAAATAACAATAAGTAAGTATGCCAGCTGTCTGCTGTAGTTTTGGTACTGTATATCTTTGTGTCAGTTTGAACATAGAGTTTTCTCTCATTCAATAAAACCATAGAGGAACAAAACTCGAAGTATTAGTAAGGGAGTACTATAAATGTGCCTACATATGAATGACTGGAAAATAGAATCAAAACAAAGTCTTGTTCTGACATACGTTTACACTTTTACCTGTAACTCAGCAAAACAAATCGTATGCCCATGATATTTACATCAAATTAATTTTAATAAACAAGAAAAAATTAAAAAATATAAAAAAAATTGCAAAAAATTTTTTTTTTACTGGGCCAGCCCCATAAATTAGCACAAATAGATGACAAACTGACTTAGATGTCATGAAGTCAGTGATGAAATTTGGAGAACTCCATCTCCGCCCTCACACTGTCTCGGTCACAAAAGTTATGTATGAATGAGAATAAGAAAATATACAGAACTGGTGATTGGATGAGTGCTGGCATTCATATTATTGACTCGTATTTATTATATGAACGAGAATATGCAGGACAAGAAGATGGCTACGTACACATGTATGAACAGGGTATTGACCAGTAAACAGGCCCAATTGCTTCATCTATTGGTTCAATGGATAGATCTGATTCCCTCGATAGGACATTTGCAGATTAGTAACACAATGATAAACAATGAAGGTTTCCATTTTGAGACGAAACATAACTGACTGCTTTGTCAGATATCTGCACATCTCGATTTTGAAGTAAAATAAAAACCTTGCACTCTAGCTTACGTTTAAACCAACAGCTTTAAAATATATATATATATATATATATATATATATATATATATATATATATAATAATATAAATATATATATATTTTTTTTTAAGCTGTTAGTTTAAACGTAAGCTAGAGTGCAAAGTATATATATATATTACAATTTCTCATATAATATAATCACATGACCACATCTTTATTAGGTCTTTGTTAGTATGCAGGATAAAATTATCACCATAAGTTGTTTTCATATTTCTAAATTAAAACATTTAAACATTGTTTGATATGTTAATTATATTTCTAATTGATTGCATATTTTATTTTAAAACTTCCCCACAGAAGTATTCTCTCTCGGCCCAAGCATAATGGATATGTTTAAATCTATAAAGGTACATGTCAATAATCAACTAAGTGTGTTAGTGTTTGCATATTCCAAAAGCACTATTTCTCAGTCAGTTTTAAACTGATTTAGGTATTTATGTTGGAGCTCTATGTATTTTTGTAGTTGGATGACATTGAGGTATAGAAGGACTAGTGTTCTTCTATAAAGACGAAGCACCTTCCAAATAAACCTATACTAGGTGCAGCTAAACCAATGAATATTTTACAACTGCTCACAGATATAGACGCCCGTTTTCCAGGAACATGGGACAGGTGAAACTGGAACGATAGCCCAGGCTCCAAAATCTTAGTTTTAATTTTTCTATGGAATATCATTAGGAACTCTGTGTGTGTATGTAAAATACGTATTATTGTCCATCTTCATCGGAGAATTTTAGTGACTGAAGCATCGGTATACCAATACGTGGAGAGAACTCGAACACCGGTTAGATATCTCTAAGACTATAAATAAAACACATACTTTCATATCATTACGTTAAAATTGGTTATATTACACTCACATCAAGTATCTCTCTTAATAATATGTATATTTCACCATAGTTAATAGTTTTAAAAAAACTGGGAAATTTTATTCATAATTAATATTTCTATTCATATCGTTCTTCATCTTAATACTGGAAGAATATTCGTGATCTTGTTATTTTATTCCTGACAATGCTAACTCATAAAAGAGAACTAAGGCGGTGACCCAGAATGCTATGTGGATTAAGTCTTTGACGTTAAGGTTGAATCAGATCGTTGTGAAGACACAAGTACTAGGGTAAACATTTTTTAGCCCAAACTGCAAAGTGCAGGTAGGCAAGATTACCGTACACCTTGCCTCGACGATAAAAACTTCCTTCACTCTCAGGTCAAAAATATATACTTTCAGATATAAAAATCAGTCCACAGAAGCAGATGTTTTGCAATAATTTAAAAACCTCGGTCTCTGACAGAATAGTGTCAGTATGATTGTTGGAGAGTTTTTTACAACAATGTTTGTATGGAAATCACCCTTTTAAACTCATAACCAAATTTGCAATGTCCAATCAAGTAATCAAATTTTGTAGAAAGCACTGAATTAGACACAACCAACTAATCAATTTCCTAACACATAATGCAGAAACTAAAATCAAGATTTGTACTTAACAGTAATGACTCATGTTAATGTCTTGGGAAGTTGTCCCGGTCGAAGGGCCAGGTGCAGGCAACCGCTGTGTGTATTGTGTGGTCAGCTGTTGCGAGAGGCTAACATAGACTTAAGTCGGAGGAAACGGCTTTGAATTTGTTTATTATTTATATTCTATAACCCCAACCCACAACAGATGTAATGTTTTTACTAAACTCACAAATATATACCTACATAATTAGCTGAACGTTATTATTATTACCATGAAGACCGATATACATGTATCAATACTGAGAGTTGAAATTAGTTGTCTTGTTGTAGTATATATTTAAACCGTAAGTAATTCCAACATCCAGATTGGCATTGTATCGTATCGCAAAACAAAGAGATGTTTGAAGGGTCTGACAGTTACTTTCCACAGTGGAGTGTTACCTGTCTGACAGGACTGTCACAGATCCTGCGACCTGTATCATTCTGAATTCAAAATAACTTTCTTTTTACACAGTATTATGGATGAATGTACAAGCTGCTATAAAGAACGTTAGGTTTTTATAGTAACTAATATCCAACTACATTATTGTAACTGTTGGTATATTTAATGGGTTTTAAAAATATTAACACTTAGAAGAATATAATTCGTACATTGATACATTATTGCTCCCGACTATCTTAATGTTTATAATTAGCTAAAGTTCATTTTCATGTAATTTTACTATCAAAAACAATTTATTTGTTTTAATTTAAGGTAAATATAGTAGTCCAGTTATAGTTATTAGATAAAAATAGAAATGTAGATTGTATTTCCTTCATTACGTAATTATTCTTAAAATAACATCCTTAAAAAAGTATCATGGAGAATACTTACCATAGTTTTAATAAACTGTTGAATATAACAGTAAGATAAATGTTCCAAACAAACAATTTAATAATAATCATCAAAAATATAATTTAAGTATATGTTCAATTGCTCTGTTTTTTTTTTAGAGTGAAAAATCTATTTAGTTCCGTTTAATAAGTATTTTAAATAATAATTTCAATTCTTCAACTACTTAAACTGTAGCTTAATCAAAACAAATATAAATAACTTGTTGGAATAATTTTCCAATATCCATGTGGGTTTAAAAAACTGAGTTTTTTTAATATATTTGTTTATTGTTTTAAATATTACTCTTATAATTTGAATTCAATTTACCTCGATGGAGATTGTTAATACAACGTCAAAAGCACATTCCTCTCCTTGAAAACTTTGAACAGTAAAGTTAGTTTGGTCCACTCAAACTGCTTGGGTAAAGGTAATTATTATTCCTGACTAACGGAGAAACTTGTAAGTTATTCCAAACTGTCATGAAACTATATAACTTTCACTACAAATTCTCGTAGACAAATATTTATCACTTTATATTATCAGATTCTACATCATAGACGCCCTTCTACATACAGATGGCTCCCTAACCGAGGGGCGGCCGCGGCTCTCTCATTATCACAATGGCTTCCCGCAGAGATCAAATAAAATAGTAAGTTCAATAAAACTCAATGAAATACGAACCCACAATAGCTTTGATCTGAGGCTCTAAAAAGAAAATAAATAAAACCCTGAATGTTTGCCGTCGTTGTATTCTCATAGCAAATATTCATCACACAAAATAATAATTTTAATGATGGTCGCTCAATATAAAATAATATGATAATTTATTACGTCGAATTAAAAAGTTGTGAATTCAAAATAAATACGTACAGTTTTTAATTAAGTTCTTTAGTTTTATAGTTATAAAAACTAGTATATCTCTGTTTATGTACTTTTGACGACTTTTCAGAACTCGCAGGCGATTTCATCATTATATATTTACCACATTTTCATAACTAGTGTGTGTACTTAACCTTATTATTTCTTGTCATCTAATGAACAGGTTGGATTCAAATCCTTTATACAAAGTTGTATGGTTTTATAACATTAACAATAGTAAATATCCGAAACTTGTTTTCGTTTAAAACCATCCATCTTTAATATTAAAATTTGAACAAGGAATAGTACAATCGCAGTTTTGCTAATTGACAAAAAATTTTTTTTACTAAGCACAAACTGCTGTAATTTCTTGATAAACAGTAAAATATTATCAAACACCTATCATAGAAGTTAGTTTTTGCAACAAAGAAATAAGTACTGACTGAACTCAAGAGGCTGCGGCGATTCAACAAAATGTGTACGTTATTTTGCTAGTTTAATTTAAAAGTACTTTAGTCTTACCGGAGGAGATGTGAGCAGTGAGGCCGGTACAGTCTGATCCAACTGCCATTATTTTATGCCGAGCTCAAGCTCTGTTTTGTACGGTCATTGCACAGTTACACTAGGTGACATATAAACATCCCTATAATTAATGCTAATTAATAACTATACTGTTCTGTCCTAGCTGCACATTCCCCTGCAATTTCAGTAATTTAGTAATTCATAGAAGCGTGTCGTGTGAATGCGGCAATACATTATTGTGTGTTTAAACATGTATGCGTGCAAGTTGCTGACAGTTAATTTGTTTTTTTACAAATTTGATAATTAATTTGAGTTCTTTCCATTTTTTTTATAAAACCTTCAATGAAACTGTATACTGAGTGATCACAAGTAACCTAATACCAGAGTACTGACATAGTACTCGGTACCGGAGATTGTTTATGTGAAGGGAAGGAGTCATTAAGAATATTAGACACAATTTTCTTAAGATAATATGTTAGTATTGATCATAGAATATTTCACTTTTATATTGAAAAATATTCTCCAACGTTAAAAGTGTAATGAAACTCTTTTCATTAATACCTAAAAGATGTATCTGATTTATTCAAATAACCAAAACATTACTTCTTAACTATGCGAATAATTTATTTAAAGAATATGTAGGTAAATTATCTCATAAATTAATGGATTCAATTATACTCATTAGGGAAGCCAGATCGGAGGCATTAATGAAGAGTATACTATTTGTCACAGTATGTGAACCTGATATGGCATAACTACTATATGAATTAAGCATGCCTAAATTAACTGTATTTACAGGGAAGGAATTGTGAAAGAATTGCATATAGAAATCACAATAATGAAACTTATTCAGAGCGAATGACCTGGACCGGACTGTTCTGAGTGCTCTAGGTTGTACCATTGACGAATATTTGAGTGTATCAGTGATATTTTTGTTATTTTCAGAGATAAATCCTTTTAATTAAATGTCATGTAAAAAGTTTCATTATCTTATGTTTTTATGTTTAGTATTCATCGGTATAATATATTAAAAGCTATTTTTAGATATTTCAATTTATTTAATTTCATTTTATAATGCAGGTTAAGTGTAAGAAAGGGCAATTCTACTCTAACTTTGCCTGTTAAAATAAAGAATTTTTCATTTCATTTATTTCATTATAACCATTAGGGAAGCCAGAGCTGAGGCGTTATTAGAGAGTATACCATTTATCATAGTACCAGAACCTAATCTTTGTCGTAACTAATATATGAATTAATTATGCCTAAATTAACTCTATTTAGGCATACTCTATATAAAGGGAAGGATTTGTAAGAGAATTGTATATGAAAATCACAAAAAGAAATAGTTTTCAGAGCGAGTGACCGCGTCCTTGTCTGTACTTTTGACGCATATGTATGTGTGTGAGTGATAATTTCGTATCGTTTTGTAGATAAATCCCTTTAATTAAATGTCATGTAAGAAATTTAATTAGTTTATGTTTGTTACTTTTTGTTTTTATTGGTAATAGATATTAAACGTTATTATTATCGTTTTTGACTTACAATCTTTTTTTACTTTATTTCGTAATGCAGATTAAGTGTAAGAAAGGGAAATTTGCCGTTAACTTTGCCTGTAATGTCATTTCATGGATTTTCAAAACTTTGACTATTATAGGAACATTTAACCAGCTAGGGGGTGTAGAATAAATATTTATAAGCCATATGTATGACGAAATGAGCAATAATTTAGCATATGAGAGGTGGTGAAAATTGTTTGGGTCATTAAAAAGTTAATTTTTAGAATGGTGATGCTTTCTATCATGGGAAACTTGCAACATTACAGAAGAGTTTACACTTGGACTTTCAAGTTATTACTTTTGGGCTGAACAGTGTTATCAGCTCATGTAAAATCGAGAATATATTAGTAAATTGTGAGATCCTATAGAGCGTAAAAAAAAACTCACTTGGCTATCCAGAAGCACATTCTACATCGTAAAATAAGTTTAAAATCTCGAGTGTTTAACTAGATTAACCGTAATCCATAATCATTTCTGCAGTAATTTTACGTTATGTTCATGAATCTTCACAGATGTACAGATAACTCGGATTTTTAACACCCCTTAAAAGTGTTTCCTATTTCATAACATTTCCAAATAGCGGTAATATTTTATAATCTTATTTTATAAACACCATTAAGTTTAAACATCTTACGAATTAGAACATTTCACAACTTTCCAATACAAATCTAACAGTACCTAGTTTGTAAACATATATCTTTCACCAAAATAATTTAGCAGTCTAGGAACGAGTATTTTATATAAAGGACATTACACTATTACAATTGTATCATTGTACAAATATAAATTACTCTAAATCTAGAGTACAAAGGTTAATATTGAAACTGCTCCAACTGTAGTCTACCATGTTGTTAACTGACTGTACTCCACAGTGCAGTGTATTAAATATCGAGACTATCCTACCGGTGGTATACAATGTTAAATATTATATCCGAGACCTCTGCCCGTACAGTAGTTATGTTACTGTAACTGTACAATGTAAAATCCTGACACGACAAAACCTTTGAGTGAATAATTTAAAAACAACATCATCGTTAACTTCTAAGAACGTATCGCAGAAGTCATACTTTACAAACCTCGTGATATTTCAACAGCTAAGTCACACATTAGTTATTTGGTTTTTTAAGCGTTGTAAAGCATTTTATGGATAATACTGGAAATAAATCAAACAGTTTATTAGACTTGACAACTGAGTCTGTTATGATTGAATTAAAACATACTGAATAGGATTGAATTGACAGCGCCTACATCATGTTTTCGTACCAGATAATTCACTATCTGAGCGTGCGATTATGTCGTGCTACGAAACTAACTTAAATAAGCCCGCCTAACATTTTTAATAAATCGAAATTAACTTTTAATAAAAAAATATATTTTTGTGCATTTTACCAATTGATTTCTAAGAAATAACGCCGAATCGATGAATAATTTATTTATTACAGCTTTGATAAGCTGAAACAGTCTTACAATTCTGATCTCGTCAAGACAACCCCATTCCTAACATTAATGAAACGCCCACGCCTCTTCACGGGTTTTACATAATATTACGTTCATAACGATTGCGTAATATTACGCTCCGTTATATTATTCCTTATTTATTTTGTTGTCTGCCGTAATATTGTGTGAGAAGCATTTATATGACAACCACGTGTCGTGCATGTAGTTCTTACGTTTTCTACTAGATGTCAGCACTAACTTGGTCCTCTGTCATGAGTGTTTGCACCTAGGTGATTTCGCTTTATACTCCGAGTGCAGACATCTACCGCGTGTCACTCGCCATGAAGTATCTTATGGATTAATTTTAGTGTTTATTGTAGCATGGGAATTTCCGACACACTAATAGACGATTGGCTTCATTTGCGTGATGATAACACGGACACTGTCTGATTACATCTAGTGTGGAGAACTCACATTATGTGCAAAAATACTTTTACATTTTATGATTTTCATGGTCTGATGCCTCAGAAGGAACGTTATATCCTGGCTAGGCGAAGGCGAATCCCATACTAGCTATGTCTCCTAAAGCCCCAGCTTAGAACAGTCACATTCCTTTCAGACAGTATCAGAAATACCCATCTTCAGGATGCTTCTACTTCTCAATAATGTAAAATTTAACGTTTACCAAAGTGGTCATCACAGTTTTGATAATAGCTATGAACTGTTTAGTGACTGTACTGTTAACTGTTAAGTACATGTACTTCATTACACTTGAAGACCATCTTATTCGTAACTCAAAATGTTTCCCCAAATGTTCTGAAGATTTTGTATATACTCAACATTTATAAGTTTTTATAAACAATGATAGTTCTTGACATTTGATAATGATAAATAAGGTAGGATACCTTGATTACTTACACGATGTAAAAATAAGCCAATTCTAATAATACGACTTTTGGCTTTTTTTATTCTTCTAGTCACTCTATGAAATTAATTTCAAGCACCGAAATATATAAAAAAAATACAAAATTACATAGTATCTTACAAACTGCAATAAATTCTTGATGCATATTTGATAATAGTCCAAATTAATCGATACCTATAAATGAAGGGTCAGTGAAATATAGCGTAATGGATTGATCGATGACCACGCGTTGCACTGCCCAGCACGGTAAAACCATAAACGTTGCCCACACATTGACAGGCACTAAGCTGAACTATCAGGGAAACGTATACTAATAAGCATATTTTATAGGAACCAGACCCTTATTATTGAATTTCTGGGAGATTCTTTGCACTTTAGTTTATCATGTATTCCAGGATGCAAAGCCACATTTGGATGCATTATAATACTTTATATATATATATATATATATATATATATATATATATATATATATATTAGCTCAAGTAATAGAAAAAACTCATAAACTCGATGATTCTGCCGTAATTTTTTAATTATTAAACAAAACTGTGTACAATGTTATTCCTTATTCATGGTCTACGTTTGTGAGCTATATTCAGCTTATATGTTTGACAGCCATATTCATGTTATACTTTTGTCAGCCATATTTAACTTATAAGTTTGTCAGCCAAATTCATCTTATACATTTGTCAGCCATCTTCGGCTTATACGAGTACGTTTGTCAGTAAGTCTCAACCAGTAACAAGTTACAAGTTAGCGGTCATTTGATTTTGTGCCAAACTTGTATTATTTCATAACATAGAGCTCAAGCAACGTGTTTAAAAACAATTAAGCCCTATCGAGTGACTTAATACCTACACTCATTATACTTGTAATTTCAGTAGGTGAAAAACATTATAAACTATTTCCTAAATTCACTACACTGGTAGGCTAAATAAAGTTACAGAATCCTCCAGAGTCACTTCATCGTCTAGCCATAAACGGTGAAATAATATATACCTCATTGTACGCCTACTTACGTTTGAAAAATATCATCGTGGATCATAATATTACATCACAAGTGCTTAGACCAAGTAGAGTACAGACATTTATTTGTTTAAATTATGTGTGAAAACCTTAAGTAACATCTAGTTTTATAATAACTTTTTGAACTAAGCATAACTCTATATTATTGCATTATAAATTAAAATATAGATTTATGAAAAATTCCTTCTGCTTACCCAATTTACTTCTTAGTTACGTATAAGGATACAAAACATAAACCAAAACTGCTTAAAATTAGTATACATAAATAACAGCATGAATAATGTTTGCTCATTTTCAGTTTTGAGTTGCTAGATGTCTTCAAAATACATGCTTGGCACAGGCGATATAAAACAGAGTATACCCGTAATGCCGTGACGGGCGCGTTGACCCAATCATCCAGTCGTCTAGAATGATATTAATATAATTTATGACCCATGTGAGCTGCGTAATGTTAAGCGCTAATCGTTAACACACGTGTACACGTTGCGGCATGTCGTGGCGTACGGCTTGTTATGCTTGAGTTTATAGAACACGCCAAATAGCAATAGATAATCTTTATTGCAAGTCATTATCCTTGTATTGCTTTACATTTTAGAAGTCCATTAAATCGTTATTTATTTAAGTCGGTAAATTTTCACCGTTGCACAAAATAATAATCCCTCACTGAAGTGAATAGACAGTTTTTTTAGCCAGTCTGTAAAGTACACAGGCAACGTTAGAGCCCTAGACCGTAATCGAAATCAATATTATAATACATATCACATTGCATATTATACGTCAAAGTATATATTAATTTTAATGTCACTTTTATATTCCAAAACTTATGATAAGGCTCTGATAAGACTTTGTGCAAATTTATCAGTTTATCATTATTTATTTACACAACAATGATACATTTACATGAATTATTTCAATATATGTTTATAATACTCACAATTCCAAATCACTAAAACACTATAGTTTAACTAGAATGTGTCCATATTTTCTTTTATAAAAGTCTGAAATTAACAAAATCTTATATAGAAAATCTAGGGTGTTTACATTAACGCCCATTTAAGATATTTCAGGTAATCTTGCAGGCAAAGATAAAGTAGCTGAAATATTTAGATCTATATCCATGTAAGATTTTACCGTCAATTGATACAACTTTATCGTGAGATTGCCAGCGTTTATTAAGAAAAGGTTCACGTTCATGTTACGTGACCCTTATCGCGCTGCGAGTAAGTTCCGACCGGAAAAGAAACAATCAGAGAGAACGCTAAGAAAGCTTACTAGAAGAATGACCCGACTCGTAGTTTTTACTAACATTGTTAACAGTAACTGTACCCAAAAACACACAGAATAACAAGTTGTCCAGTTTTAAGTATTGCCTATTAATTGTCATCATATTGTCATAAATACAACCAAGGTAAATGGATCAATAGTACTAATATGATATCAAAAAAACCTCGTCGTAACAAAAACCACGACTGTGACGCTGTGTACCGTCTACACAGCTGGAAACTCTATGTGCTACTGTATAATGTGCTCTTGATACTCTGAGATGATGATCGTGGTTAGTCACGTGACACAAACACGCTGATGGTGGCCCAGAAGTATTTTTCTCTAATGAGTTCTAAATCTACACCTCATACGACGATGTTTAAAAATCTATGAGGAAAACCCAAATGAATAAACAAGGTTATTGTAACACTTATTGTATTGAAAAAATTATAAATAACGGCCATTGTTAGTTAGATTTCTAGTGAAGTACTAAATTCCCAGTTAGTTGTTTAATTTATTTTTTTAATCGATGTTGTCAAAAAAGGTTAATTTGCTAAAATGTCTTTATTTATGACTTTATTATGTTTATATGTTGACTCAAATCTATTACACCTCTCTGATTAAACATTTTTAATTACAGTTGTTATAAGTTTAATGTTATTCCCTTTTCTTTGATGAGTAAAATGTTACTTTTAAAATGAAACAAACGATATAATTATAAGTTACCGTATTTTCAAATATTAAACTTCTCATGTAATTTAGATCTAGAGAACTTTCCTGTGTATCGTACAAGTATACGGTGTTCTCAGTATTTTCTAGCAAGAGTCTAAGAATTTGACTGGCTAAATTCTCAATAGAATCAAATAACGCTTTAGTTGTTTCAAAAAGAGCACTTATGTGATGAATATTGAATGTCTTACTTGAAACCACGACTTAAATTGTTTGTCTATGGTCACCATTTAATGTATGTTTTCTTTTCTTGGCATGCAAAATAGTCTGCATTTTAGTAATATTGCATACTTAACATAAGAAACCTCATGTAAATCGTACTCAAGTTTCACTTGGTAGAAACTTGTCAATTAATATTTGATATTATAGAAATAATATCAGTACCAACTTTTTTTATCTGAAGTCCGGATTTACAAAAATAAAACAGTTAAATTGATGTATCATTTACATCTGGAGAACAAACACCATGTATGTCCAGGAACGGCACATCGCTAACTGCTAGTGTCCAGATATTAGACTGTAAGGGTAGAGAGGTCCGTCTCAGATCCGCCCTCCCTCTATCCGCCTCGTGGAATCTCGACAGAAGGCGATCCGTACCGTCAACCTTTCCATCCTGAAAACCCTCACTCCGGAAGCAAGCGCAAAGATACTTTTAGGGCTAAGTGTAATAAGCGGCTTCTTGAACTTATTGTCCTAAGTGAACAAAACAAGAGAAGAGAACCACAAACCATAGCGTTATACAGTACAGGTACATTATACAACACATGCTGCATCGCAAAAGGCGAGTGGACACTGGAGAAAACATTATATCGCCATATCCCGCATCAAGGCGCTAATGCACCTCAATAAATATAGACTGGTGGTGGAAGGAGAAGATAGTATTATTTGAGCATGTAAAACCTAGAATATTTTAGGTTTTCACATTTGAAGAAGTGAAGAGATTCCAGTTTCATTTTAACACTTAATAATTTCAAACTTTTGGAATACTGACAAAATAACTTTACTATAATACATTCCATAAAACAATGTTACAAGTGTACCGACAGCTGTGGGCCGATTTCTAACAATATAAGAAAATATATAGTCTTATCTTTTAGAGAACTGTGAATACATTTTTAATAAGAAAGCAATAAATATAACACAATAAACAGATCTGACAGTTACACAAAAGTAACGTAGGGGGCACCATTGTACCTTCCACTATTCATCTTTTACTGCGCGCCGCTTTAATAATTGTGTGAAATAAGATTTTAATAGTTTCATTGGTGAATACAACTAAGGCTTTACTATTAATAGCATAACGCAGAAGTTGTGTCGCGTCAAATCAACAACCCTGGTTACGACATAAAACTTTCATACAGCCAATCATATAAAGAATGTGCATGAGAGAGGTCATAGTCAATAATTTTAAGAAAACAATTAAATTGGGGTTCTTATTTATCAACATTTTATGATAAATCTATACTGGAGACTTTGTAATTTATGTGTATTAAACCAGTGATGCTTTATAGCTTTATATAGAAATAGCAGTTACCTGCGGCTTCGCACGCAATTTCGCAGGTTTTGCTCGTTTATGAGCACTTTGGTTCGAGTTAATTTATTTCCGATGTACCGAATGACGATAACACATGGGGGTGGTGACTTCTGAGGTCGTAGTAATAAATACTCGAATTTCAAAGTTTACTTATAAGTTCAATTTAATTAATTAAATTTACAAGCACCACTTTTAGTTGGTAAATTAAATGTATGCCTTGCCACGTTGCTGCCAATTAGAGTACAAGAACTAAAAATGTATATCTGATAGGTGGGCCTAAAATATCCAATGTTCTATGGAATTATGCCTACGATATTTTACTTTATAAAACTTTAAGATTTTACTTCCCTTCGCAATATGTATACTCACAACCCGGGCGTCGGAGTCTTGGCACGAGATATTGAAGCTGTATTCTAAGAGGGGTTATTTCTAGTCGGTAATTACGAGAAGAGGAGTAGAAGTTATGAAAGTGGTAGCCATCTACTCAAATAATACGTGAGCTCGCCTAAAACAAATTCGCGACGGTATTAGCCATTTAATGAGACAAAAAACTTCTCACGACAACGTGCTCGTCAGAAGGACGAAGCCACAACTTGTATCCATTTCAATCAAGCAAATAAAAGATCTTCAAGGGTAAGTTACTTTACTATTTACAACTTTACGTTACATTCATTTTTATATCTTTGGCATCAATTATATAAAATGGAACTAACTAACGGTACACCGACGCCAATATTGAGTTTGCTCTCTTCCCACGATCAGAAAATAAATATATTTAAAAGTGTATATTTATGGGCATTTTAATTTACTCAGGTCTTATTTGTCTATATTTGTTTGTTCTAAAGCTGATTTCGCCTCTCTCCCCGATAAATACGAACAAAACTCTGAGAAGCCTACTTTTGCAAAAAAACATCTTAAATAGGTTTCATACCATGTTTTAAATGTATAGTAAAAGTTAGACTACAATGTACAATGTCTCTTATATCAGCACTGCTAGCAGTTACCCGCTGCTTTGCACACTGTTTAGTAGGTGTTGCACGTTTATGACCACTACTGGTTCGAATTAATTGTATTTTAGACGCCAATTTTGTGTTTGCCTTATTGCCACGATCAAGAAAATACGTCAAAACGTCTATAATGACGGCCATTGTAATTTACTTTTTCTTAGTACATTTTGTTCCATACTTGATTTTTTTTGTTTCCCAATGAAGACAATATATAACACGAACCAGAAAAGCCGCCAAAGATATTCGTCTGAACATTAATGAACTCCACTAACAACCACAAATATTAGAATAAGGATATTAATAACAAATTAAATTAATTTTTAAATTCGCTGAAAATATAACAGCATGTTATAACAAGTTT
Source organism: Homalodisca vitripennis (assembly GCF_021130785.1). Classification (NCBI taxonomy): domain Eukaryota; kingdom Metazoa; phylum Arthropoda; class Insecta; order Hemiptera; family Cicadellidae; genus Homalodisca; species Homalodisca vitripennis. Next base: position 155,414,765 of record NC_060210.1, on the reverse strand, counting down.
ATTAATTTTTAAGTTGCACTAAACATAACTTTCTGGTATATTTGACTGGTATATAATTATAAACAACTTAGCAGTACGCGGGCGTAAAAAAAATTGCTGTTAATGCTTCATCTCCCTAAGTACTGTTTAGTTTAAAGAAATTTTAGAGGTATCTAAAATTATACCAAATCGGAAATGGAACTATAAGGGAAATATACTTGTTAAAAAATTTTGTTATTGCACCTTATTTTGCAATTATAAAGGTTCACTTAGACTGTAGAACGTCTCATAGATTTGAATAAAAATTTCGAGAATAAATCTATTATGCAGAAATAAGAATATTATGATAACACTGTTGGCCGTTAGCATTGCAACTAATCCGATTACTGAAATGAACTTAAGAGACAGCTGTACCGATGGCCATCTAGATTTTAACTCCTGAAAAACAATGTTAAATCCCATAAACTTTGACTATCACATTTTTAGTCATCTAATTATGGGATATCTCTCGTTTAAATATATAAGAAATATGCATTCACAGACCTTTTCATTTTATTTATATTTGAATAGGTTATTCAGAAAAAAGTCCCAAATTGTTTGCACTTTATCGTTTAAATATATAAAAAATACAGATTTTAAATAAATCTAAAAGAATCTAAAAAACATTTAAATGCCTATTAACTATATCTTCCAAAACGCTACAATCAAAAATAAGGGCGTAAAATTGTATGTGGTTTATCATTGTTCTTTAAAAACTGTTTCACTATAGCCGGTTCCTAATAAGCAAGACACATTTCGTGAATTTATGACATTTTCAGATGAATATCACACTTTATAATTTATAATGTAGGACAAGTGGACACACAAACCCCGAGACAAGTCTGGCCCTGTCAGGCGAGTTGTTGACAGGCGAGGCGGTGCGGGAGACAAACTTCACTGTAGGTTTACAAAGTTGTGAAGTTGAGTCACTCTCCGCACCGTTTCTTCACAGTTACTTATTTATTACAAAACAGTTACCTCTCACTTCAAACTCGTGATTCAAGAACACTTATGTAATATAACACTTCAGTTAAGAGCCACCTTTAGTGAAACAATCTTGAGTTTTACCCTATTCTTTATTTCTAAATGTTTTTACAAGGTAACGAACTCATCCAAGTCGCGTGCAAGTACTGACTGTATATTTTACTCGTAGATCTATATTAGTCAAGATCTTTTAAAACTACGGCAGTCGTCATCACAAGCTCACCCTACATTACATAAGCCCATACATATACAGGGTGATTCATGAAGTTCTCCCCCCACTTCTACAGCACATTTTACTAGTAAAAATCATGAAAAAATGTTATATAAACATAGGTCCGAAAACGCTTCGTTAGCGAGTTACAGCTAGCGAAAGATTTCGCCTGAATTCCTGGGTAAAGAGTAAAATAAGGCCATACTGAACTTTTGGAAAGGTTAATTAAGTAAGAAATATCGTGGATTCTTATGTATTTTTACCTGATAAAAGCTAATAAAATAGTTTCAGAACTGTACCTGTAGTAGTGTTTTTGAGGGATTCAGGGTTAAATGCAAAAAATTGGGGCACGAAACAATGTTTTTTTAAGTTTGATGTACAATAACTTTGTTAAATTGTTTAATAAATACATAAAATCAACAAATATTAATTGTAGAGAATTTTAATTCTGAGAAAATTGATATAATCAAAGTCTAAAAATAAAACAGAAATAAAGTACCAAAAAATCGATTTTATTCAGTATAATACATTACTAGTTTTAATCAAAATTAATCAGGTTGGGCCAACCGTACGCACCTTTTTATAATAGATGTTCGAAATGAGGCCATCATTATCAATACATTTTGCAGCACGTTTGTTGCTTTTGTTGCGTTTCTTAATTTTTTCAGGACTTCCCTGTATCTGCACAGCCGAATCGGGCAATTAATTCATCACGAGAATTCACTTTTGGTCTTGTATACAATGTCTTTCATCAATCCCCAGATGCAATAATCCAATGGAGATAGATCTGGTGATCTTGGTGGCCAAGGGTGAGGCCCTCCACGACCAATCCAGTGTCCAGGAAATTGATGATTTAAGTAAGCAGAAACGGCACGTGAAAAGTGGGGAGGTGCTCCGTCATGCTGGAAGTACAAATTTTGTCTGAGATGTAAAGGAACATTCTCTAACAGCTGCGGCAACTCTTCTTGAAGGAAATGCAAATAGAACTCAGCATTTAGGCGTCCAGGTAAATATGAAAGGTCCAATCAGCCGATTGTGCAAAAGGCCACACCAGACATTGACGCTAAATCGTGTTGAAAGTTCTGTTCCACTACCTCATGTGGATTTTCTTCTGCCCATTGAGTGTTCATTGTGCAAGTTATTGACACCATCCCGAGTGAATTGTGCCTCATCCGTAAAACAAAATACGCTTGTAGAGTTGATTATTAATATTCAAAAAGTTGCAAAACTCCAAGCGAAGCGGACCATCCCCTAGCTGTAGATGTTGAACCTTTTGTTTATGAAACGGATAAAATTTGTTTCGATAAGTGACCTCCACACCGTTGACTGCGAAACTCCTATCCGCCTAGAAAAATGTCGTGTACTTACACCTGGACTGCGATGAACAGCATTAATAACAATATCATCATCAAGTTGGACAGCTCGTTCATAATTGGTTCTATTACTTGGTAGTGATCCTGTTTTTCCCGAAGAGTACGAAAAGTTCCTGAAATTGTTTTGGTATCTGGAATCCCCCTACCAGGGTAACGTAGTTCATATTCTTCTACAGCAGCTCTAGCATTACCATTACAGTAACCCAAAATAAAAACCATATCAGCGTATTCCTCTGATGTAAATAAGTAATGCATTTTTTTCGCTGAATAAACAATCGAATTATAACTCACAGAAAAATTGCATTTAATAACACGATTCACAGAACCCGATCTCCTGCTGTAAGCTTGCAAAACACCACTAATACACAGTTCTAACGTAACAGTACAGAAATACCATTGTTGATCAGCTGTTATTCGTGCGTTTAAACCCAACTTAGAAATTAATAAAACAAAAAACTGCATTTCGATGATTAGTAAACAATAATGGGAAAAATGTTTGCTTCATTTATTTTCGAACATTTGATGTAAATTTTTATAAAAAAAATAATACAACGTAATAAAACATGATATTTTTATTTACAAACAAATTTATTTAACAGTTAATCTTGTTTTTCTCAATTTATCTTCATCATTAAGGAACAAACATTTTGTTTTTGTTTTATTTTAACTAATTACCGTACGGTATTTCTTTACAGCTAGTAATGTATTATACTGAATAAAATCGATTTTTTGGTACTTATTTCTGTTTTATTTTAAACTTTGATTTATATCAATTTTCTCAGAATTTAAATTCTCTACAATTAATATTTGTTGATTTTATGTATTTATTACCAATTTAACAAAGTTATTGTACATCAAACTTAAAAAAACATTGTTTCGTGCCCCATTTTTTTGCATTTTAACCCTGAATCCCTCAAAAAACTACTACATGTACAGTTCTGAAACCTATTTTATTAGCTTTATCTGGTAAAAATACATAAGAATCCACGATATTTCTTACTTAATTAACCTTTCCAAAAGTTCAGTATGGCTTTATTTACTCTTTACCCAGGAATTCAGGCGAAATCTTTCGCTTGCTGTAACTCGCTAATGAAGCGTTTTTGGACCTATGTTTATATAACATTTTTTCATTATTTTTACTAGTACAATGTGCTGTAGAAGTGGGGGGAGAACTTCATGAATCACCCTGTATAAATATAAACATTCATATATTTCGGTGTTTTTGTGTTTTGGAGTTAATAAACGGAGATACTCTAGGAAAATTCAGGATATTCCGTCATCAGAGTGATTATAATATGCATATTACTACTATATCTACCTGATAAAGTTTATTCATTTGAAAACTCCATAATTACATAAAAAGTGATAAATTCAGTCTAACGGTAAAAGACAACATTGAAGTTTACTTTGTCCTTATAGCAAAGAGGACTGTATTAATAAATTTTAAATTATTGAGTTTACTTAGCGGCGATTAGAGAACTTATTTGCTTAATCATTCGGAGCATATAATTCAATTTTATAATAAATCATTACTATAGGCTACAGTGTCTACAATCAGATAGAAAAAATGCTATTGCTGGCCAGCGAGTAGTACCAACACTTGTACATCTACCAGTCCAGGAGCCAAGAGGAAATTAGCATTGTATAAACACTCAACCTGGTTTATATCAACTAATAGAGAAATTTATTGTAAGAAAGTAATCTATAGTCAGCCAGAATGGACTATTGATTTCAATAAAAACCAGGTTGAGTGCTTATTGAGTACAAATTGGCTCTCGGCTCCTGGTCTACATAACCCCTTTAACTGAATTACTTGTTGTACAATGCATTGCGAAGTAAAATCTTGTGTATGTGAATTCAAAAACCTATAGTTATCGATCTGATTTCATACCCGAATAATACAAACATGTTTAGAATAAGGCAAACTGATACCTCATTTAAATTTTTCCTTTTGTACCATTTCAAATTGTTTATTTTTTAAAGTTATGTGTTAATTAACCTACCTGTTTGTTTGCAATGACCTCTACCCGACCTTCATTAGGTATTCCTTATACTAACCTCACACTAATTTTCGAAAGGTTAAGGTCATCATGTTGAGATGTGAGGAAAGATTATTTGTATCACTGCTGGCAGTTTACAAAGGATATCATCCAGCTTCATCCATTCATTTGCTTCTATTAATAGATAGCTGATGATTGCTTGAATAGACATCATTTCGCCGAGGAAAAACTCATCATAGATATTCACTATTATTCCAATACAAATTTCTTTCAAACAACAAAACATTTTAATTTGTACTACGTACATACATACATATATACAATTTTACAGATATCTAGGCTCGTCCTAAAAAGAGACATATGACATTTTATTCGTTTCATGAGTCAATTTGTAATTGATCACTGTAATTTCCTGGGAGCATGTTTTACAGATAAAATATAACGTTTATAAGCATTTTCATTTTATCAGCGTCAACCGGTTAATAAAATACAAAGGATCCATTTACGTACGTTGATTAAACTATAGATACGTTCCTGGTAGCAACACTTCTACTGTATTTTTATTTCTTTTTTAGTGTTTTATACAAAAACTTCCATTATATTCTTCATATATGTCTAGTAATATATCTTCTTTGTATATTCGATTACTACGCCATACAAACCATCAGATTCTGTAGTAATGCTAATGTCTATTTAGTATTACATTAAAAATTAGATCCAAAATTGTTTGAAATTTGTGCACTCATATATAAATTTAAATCAATTTCGTATAAGATGCTTAGTACTCTGTTTATCAGGACTGTTTCAAAAAACTTATCTTGTAAATATTGTAAGGGTTCAATTTTATACCCCGTTTTTTTTGTTCTTAAATGAGAAAACGTTTATTTTGACAAGTAGGTGTGTCGATTTATTTTTTTTCGTCGATAGTCGTCGTTGTCATTCCATTAGAAGGAGTCGATTTGAGGTTAGGGAACCTCTCTACTCGGGGCAGTGCAGTTAGCCGGAGCTCCGATGTAGCCGCTGCAGCGTCTGCCGACAGACTGACGAAAATGCGTCTCTGCGCATGGACCGGCTGGGGGTTCTACTTATACAGCCGATCCGACAAGGGACGGAGAGTTTTTGCTTGCTAAACGTCGTGGAGTGAAGTCAATTCGAGGAGAAGAGTTTTCGCTTGCGGACGTCGGTTTATGAAGTCTGAAGTCGAGTCGAGGAATACGAGAGCCCTGTACGAGAGAATACGCAGTCGGCATATATCATCTTTTGGTGAGTCACCCCGAATTGTAATCATTAAGGGAATTTAAAAACAGTACGAATATTGAATGTTGAATATAAAAATTAGTACTGATTCGTTAACCTTGAATTCTACGGAATCTTTGAAAAGTTAATAATTCGGTGCGTAGTATAGGTTATTTCGTTTAGTGACAGTAGTGTATCTATTAAATATAGGTTCTATTACCTTTCACTACCTGTCCTAGTTTGCAAACGCGTATTTTGCATTCCTATAAGCCGCGTAGGCTTGTTATCCTATTCCTACAATTAATAATTCGGTGCGTAGGATAGGTTAACAGCAGCTTGTAGGTTATTGCGGTTAGTGCCAGTAGCGTATCTATTCATTATAGGTTACACTACCCTTCACTACCTTTCCTAGTTTGCAAACGCATATTTTGCATCCTATAAGCCGCGTAGGTTAGTTATCCTATTCCTAAAATTAATAATTCGGTGCGTAGGATAGGTTTAAGACCAGCTTATAGGTTATTTCGTTTAGTGACAGTGGAGTATCTATTAAATATAGGTTCTATTACCTTTCACTACCTGTCCTAGTTTGCAAACGCATATTTTGCATCCTATTAGCCGCGTAGGCTTGTTATCCTATTCCTAAAATTAATAATTCGGTGCGTAGGATAGGTTAACAGCAGCTTATAGGTTATTGCGGTTAGTGACAGTAGCGTATCTATTCACCATAGGTTACACTACCCTCCACTACCTGTCCTAGTTTGTAAACGCATATTTTGACATCCCATAAGCCGCGTAGGTTTGTTATCCTATTCCTTAAAATTAATAATTCGGTGCGTAGGATAGGTTAACAGCAGCTTATAGGTTATTGCGGATTGTGAAAGTAGTGTATCTATTAGATATAGGTATCTATTACCTTTCACTACCTCTCCTAGTTTGCAAACGCATATTTTGCATCCTATAAGCCGCGTAGGCTTGTTATCCTATTCCTAAAATGAATAATTCGGTGCGTAGGATAGGTTAACAGCAGCCTATAGGTTATTGCGGATTGTGATAGTAGTGTATCTATTAGATATAGGTTCTATTACCTTTCACTACCTCTCCTAGTTTGCAAACGCATATTTTGCATCCTATAAGCTGCATAGGTTTGTTATCCTATTCCTAAAAGTTAATAGTTTGGTGCATAAGATAGTTAGGTGTAATGTACCTGGTCAATCTACTAGATATAGCATATATAAACCTTTCTATAGCTCACGATAATATATTTTGCTTACTTTAAGTCGTGTAGGCCTAATAGCCTATGCTCAAAGTTACTGATCAACGCCAGGATAGGCTGGGAACTTAATTTAGGCTATCTAGGTAACAGCCTTGTTTACAAATACGTCATTGGCTTAATAAACCTCTGAATTTCTCAGCCCAGTTTCTAAATAATATTTTTTTAGTGCCCTGTAAATCGCATAAGCTTTACTTCCTACTTCGAAGACTATGTTTCAAAGTGAATGTTAGGTTGTAGGCTATAACAAACTTTTAATGCTTGTTTATATTAACATATTTGATTACTAAGGGCTTAAAGAGGGAAAATAGTACACACGAAATTACCTGTATTATTGTTTGAACTAGGATACTTGTATTTAAATAACCTAAATATATTTGCTTGAAGTGATTTAGCTGCTTCACAGGAGAGGGATATAACACAAGACTCCCCTTTAGACATTTTGCTTCCAGCTTAACTTATAAACTTATACGTTAACGTTAGTCTTGTTAGTATAGAGAAGGAATTTGTTTGGTTTGATATATTTAATATTTTATTTTGATACTATAAAGTCCAAAAACATAACCTCAGCTTAACACAGCACAACAACACACTGAAGGAAGAAGAAACGAGCAGACGATACTGACACCGGTTCGAGCCAACGGCTGTGGAATAAAGATCTCGCGGACCACGATATTAAAAATCTGTTTTTCTCACGCACAAATAATTGCCAAATAGTCGTCGTTACAATAGGATTTATTTGTAAAACGTCACATTTTAGAACGGGGCATTGACAGTTCTAATCGACATTTATTTACGTAAAATCGCGAGACATAGAACAGAAAACTGTGATAAAATCGTTCTATTGAAGAGTGCGAATAACTGGATTCGCTTCTGAACGAGTCTGAGATTTTCTGTTCACTTACGTTAAACCTTGTGTATCACATCGATCTCTACCAGCGCACAGTGAGGGCGCGGGTAAGATAAAAATTATAAGGCGATACCACAACCCTGGAATAGAACCCAGCACGACTGCAACTATCTGGGCAGACGAAAAAAAAACGTTTATACCGAAACACCTCACAATATGATTTTATTCTTTTTGAAAGAAACATTTTATCTTTGGCCGAAAAACATTTTCACAAATGTTTATAAATATTTTCTGTACGAGCATATTACTATAGACTTACTACAGAACATAACAGTACAAACCATATCATATTGTGATATGTACATGCTTAAATGGGATTATATTAACATTACTGGCATTATAATTAGGGATATTTCATTAATAAAAATGTAAACTTTATTCCAAATTATATATTGTTAACAATACAAATAATGGATACCTAAATTAGTTGTTTGTTTTAAATTTGTAACTATAGCTACTACGTCTGCATATTTTGTTAAGAAATGCAGAAATACACCAGATTTGTTTGCCTTGATGAAACGTGCATTGCGTGACCTTTACTAAGGGACCCCAACGTAATACAAATTAATGAGAACTTGTTACGTTTAATATTCAGTGTCAAATATGATAAACACGCTGAGTCTGGATTCATAATGTGTTTTCAACAATACCTTTATAAGTTGACCCTTCGTAATATTTTTACATTAAATTATTACACAACATTTTTTATATTTCTTAGTCTTGAATAGTTTAGAACATGTTAAACTCTTCTAAAATTAATTCGACATAACATAACCAAACAAAAATATGAGTTTTTTCCCGATATTAATATAAAAATAAAAATTTAAGTTTTTTTTGTTATTAACTTCTCTTGTATACACCACAACAATCTAAAATAACACAGTCAACTATCACAAGAACAATCAACCATAACATAGCAGACACCCGTAATTAAGTTGGAAAATATGCTTTTATTTATTTCAGAATAAACCATATTTTAGAGTTTTTCGTAGCATGTATTTTACGTGCGTCTAACCGCTAATTAGTAGGGGTCTCTAAACCACTTGCTTAGTAGCACATCATATGCGCAAAAGGTGAAGACGGTAACAAAGTGTTCAATTATATATTTAGAATGTATATCTTAATAATAATATGTAATCATTCTAAAAACGAACCAATTAAATTTTGTTGCATTTCTTTAAAAGAGCTTTCAAATCAAAACATTAACAAATTTTTCAAAAACATTTTCACGAATAAAACAATTTTTTGAATAACTTAGTTTTTAAGGAAATAAATTTCATACACACAAGCTTAAAGAACACAGTAAAATTATCTTGTAAACGGTTTTGGTGAGCTGGGTCTATTACTCTCAGTTTTATTCAAATTTATTCATTAGAATGTGTATGCATGAGTAAACCCTCCCATGTTACAAATATTTCCGCTGCATCTAATACCTTTAAACGAACAATTCTTGTACATATATAATCTGAATCACGGAAACGACTCTAACGATGATCATGAAATTTAGTATGCAGGAGGTTTTGGGGACGATAAATCAGTCTAGTTAGGTTTCACTTTTAGAAAACGTTGATTCATCCATGTTTCCAAGCAATAAAAAACTGCTACAAAGTTAATATTTTTTTCTTTTTTACATTCTATAATAAATTACATCCGACATATCATAACAAGATTACCTCAACCTTACAGTTGATGTTCCATCGGAAATTCTAAAGAGTAAAAATGAAATATGTTGTATAAATTAAAGTTTCAAATCCAGAGGAAATTTTGATCGTAATATGTCGATGAATAATTTCACACCTTTTAAAATTAAATCCCTTTATCTATTTCATATATTCGTGTCAAACGTACTGCTAAAGTTAAATGCCTGCATACCATAACTAACATTATACGAGCAGGAAGGTCTCATGTAAACCATTACATATCACAAAAGCATGCGGCACAACGTGCAGCTAATGAAAATGACGAGTCATGAGAATACCGATTAGAAGAAAAAAGACGTCGTGGGGCTTTAGAACGCGGGAGCGGCGGCGCACAAAGGGTTAAAATTTGTCCATGCAAACAACAGTCACCAAAATAATTTATATTTATTTGATTAGAAACCCATTCCTCAGGGAAATGCAATGTACCACAATGGATACTCAAAATGTAAATCGTTCCTAACACGTGATATTGCACAGCTGCAGTAACGGCACGTTTAAATGTCGGTAAATAATTATTAATGAAGCAACCAAAATTTGGAAATCAATTAGTAGGTTTTTTAACGTAACCCATATTCGGAAGAGTTTCTTAAAAAAATAAGAAACGTAAACGCATCTTTTTCTCTAACATCATTTAATGCAGAAGATGGCAGAACAATAAATACCTATGGCGTTTATAGTTTTATCATATATCATGAAATGAATTATGTACGATTTAACAGAAAACATACCGAGCAAAAATCAATATCCTGATATTAAATCTTTAATCTTTAAACTTCGCGTGATGACAATCGAGCTAGTTTCACGTGATGCCTCGATATGTTCAACCCTACCTTTGACTAAAAGCACTCGCCTCTACACTGCTATATTCGTAGTTGCTTATTCGAGGTGCCCAGGGTGAAGTAACGTGCACTCTAATGACGCACGCTTGGCTACGTTACTCCAACAACTCCCATGGAAACATATAACAAGCCACAGTTAGCCACATGTTTCCTGTCGCTTCCACTGAACAGATACATTGTTACCGTTCTAATTAATAGCGCTTATATCTTCTACCGACAAATCTGTATAGTGCCACAATTTTAACTTCATTGATAACTGAATGATTAGTTAGTTACTACACTTAATATAATCTTTGACTCTATGGTTTTTAACAAATTGTTTCGTTGAATACAATCTACCAGCTTTTTCTTATTGGAATAAAATACTTAATTTAAAAGCAAACAATCCTATAATTATTAAGTAATATTTTTGTGAGACCTTTCGTGTTCAAGGAAAACACATTATCAGACCCACATAACTGAAATAAAACTTTTAAAGTAATAGTTTCGTGTTTAAAATATATACTTCCCTTGATTCAATATGATTTATAACTGATAAATAATAGTTTTAACTAATAAATAAATATGTGATCAATGTGAATAGTTCCGATACAGGGTTCAATATTATACTGCTTCTCATTTATATTTATTTTATATATATATATATATATATATATATATATATATATATATATATATATATATATATATTCGGAGAGAGAGAGAGAGATATATGTACATTATTGTTCTAACTTTAGTAATGGCCGATGCTAAATCGGTGTTTGTAGGAAAGGTAAATTTACTAAATGCAGAAGTAGCCTATACCTTGGAACAAAAACCGGAAAACCAGAACATTTACTTTTTTTATCTTTTATCTACATAACTATATTTAATCATGATTGCTAAATTCATAAAAATTCATTCCGTTGACATTTCTTTGTTAAAATTTGTAAAAGAAAGAAATAAAAGCTTCTGAACTTATATCGTTGGATTCATACACACAGTAAGCGTACAGATGGTCAAACACTGATTGGGACGACTGTATATTTTATTCCTCAGTAACAGGATTGCCTTTTGTTTCCTTTTGTTTGTCCCAATATTTATTCTTGTTTTTGAGCACTAATCGGGTTTAACCTCATCAGGTCCTAGTCTGTTTCTCTTCACTCTAACAGTTACATCGAAAACATCATTTGAGTTACGACCTTACAACCCAGTCTATTTGCTATATTCACAACATACAAAGTTATTTATAACTCTTTATTATACACCTACATTATTTATAAAAGTTATTCTATTGATTAATGCTAATACATTCGTGTGTGATTCAGGTAAGGAGGATACTGGAAATGTCGTCCTTTCTCGCCACATAAGCGGTATGTTGTTAGGATACACCTGCACGCTTGTATATTAGTTTATCTTAGTAGTATTTTTCCCACCCAATCCAACAGTAATCCTCCGCAGTAAACTAGACTCTCTTCTAACACTTTTCACCTAATATATTCTACATTTGAGATTAGTCATGTACCGCTCCTGGACATCAATTTTGTATAGTTTCAACTTACGGGTATAAACCAGCTAGAAGTGAACCTCAAGGGGGGTAAGAAGATCGTTATCAAAAGCGCAATTGCAATTCCCATAATTATACGGTCTAAGACTACATTTACAGAATACTATATACTTATATAATTGTTAATTGTATGTTATTTAATTTTTTGGTGGAGTACTATCAAATGTTCTAACTCATGATTGTCGAAATATTTATCGTCTGCTTGGACATCCAACTAAAACGTTCGGGGCGTTAAATGAAAAATAATATATATGCATGATTTGATCATGTTTTATTTGTAATAGTGCCATACTGAATGATACAATGGAAGTCCATTAAACGTATGATGACATTTGAAGTCAGTATTCTCCACACTATTTATTAACAGCAGATAAAGTGTTATAACAATTTGCATAAATCTCTTACAGATCTAGCAATAAATGCAGAATACTCCTTCAATTTAAATAACGATATTATAATACAATGCTTCTTTGTTTGGTTATATTACAATATTAAGTAGTCTAATCCGTTTATCCTAGCATACATTAAAGTATTAATAAATATGTATAATATTTTAGTAAAGTACAATGTAAGTAACTAAATCAGGGGAACCAGATTTTCACCTATCAAAATCGAATACATTTGAAGTATCTGAAAACTGAGTATGAAGAAAGACGTAAATAATGGAAGGTACCGATCACATTGTACGAAACTTTAAACAATTTCATACTTAACAAGAACTGATGTTTATTAACGAAATATGGTCTTATAACAAAACTAAATAAATATAGGTCACGACAAAAAATTTTTAACATTAGGGATTTAGTCTAACCATACGCTAAAATATAAGGAATATGAGTGTTGTTTTGTTAAATCCGCACCCACCCATGGTGTAGAGACACAAGGGATGTTTAAAAAATTGGAATGGAAAAATATTTCTCACGTTTAACCTCAGGAATACGTTGGAACCATGTCTGACAAGTCTCTTATCGGATGTTTAATTCCAATCCTTATACGAAGTGATTGTATGGGGACTGGAGAATTATCCAAATAATTATTATCATAGATTTTCTAGTTTACATCTCTTCCTCCTAACTAACGTTCTGACTGAGAGCGGCACTTTAGAGTAAACTTTTTCTGTACCTGATATATGAGATGGTAAGGGATCCAGGTATGGTAATTTCTACTAATATCCAATATCTAATCTTTCACCGTCAAATTTAATAAGCCCAATGGCATATGTTTGCTTGTTTTAAAGAGAGTTTAAAATAAATATATCAAAAAACTATGATCCACCCAGGAAGTTGATCGGAATGTAGGACAAAATTGTAGTATTTTCTGTGACTATTATTTGTAATTTAATCCGAGACAGGAAGTCATTAAACTAGAGATACGTGTATAATAAAATATATTTATAAAATGAGTAAACGAATTTTGTCATTCTATAGATCGAGCCACGCCTATCAAGAGCATTTGCTTATAAAAACTGTTTACTCACCAATCTGTGTTCAGCTCTGTCAATGACTACCCATGTATCAGTCACAGTGTTATCCTTATCAGATTTCTTTTCATTTTATGAATCAGCTCAGGAGACTCAATCAATAACATCTACACATATGTAGTTAATAATTTGTAATGTACACTCATGTACACGCTATCGTTTTATTTAATAAATAATTTAATTTACGAACTAAAATGAGTACGAATAAAAATGTTGCAACCCTTTGTAAAGTAAACTGCTTTATTGCATGAATATCTTACAACATGTTTCATTGTCAGTAATATATTATGTTTTTTTACGAGCATTCTTTTTATTGTCATAAGTAATAACTTTCTTAGATTTCAAATAAACTGAGTGCAAATCCCCAAATAATTTAAAATATTAGCTACAATGTGCATATGTGCTGAAAATTACAACATAATAGGAATTCATTTTTGATCACAGTATTTTTATTAGGTTTAAAGTTGAGTTCCTTTGATCTTAAAATACCGGCCAAGTCTGCTAGGGTTACAACCCTGTTTCAAGGCTAACAAGTAATTGAACTTCATAAAAATACTTTTTTTTTTTGTACGTAATTATTAGATATACGTATGCCACATTTCAATTTTTGTTATGTTATTAAATTATATGTTCTAGAATCAATAATGTACAGAGGGATTGTTCGTTCTAATGTTACGTTTTGTCATGAAGTTATTGAATGTCATTTTCTGTTGAAGCTTGTAAAAATGTGTTATGTAAAGATCCCAAGTTTTCTACTAATAGACACATTATTTTTACCCTACAACAGGCTAATCAAATCTTTCAAATTAAAAGACGCCTTATGTGAGAGTTACCTGAAACAATATACATATGCAGCTCCAATAGATTAAAAACTATTAGTGGCTAATTCAATTTTATACAAATAAGTATCAACACACTATCAATAGTGACCTGCACCGTAGTTCGGGATTAAACCGAATCCAACCTGAAAATTAACTGAAACATCGACGAAACAACTTTGTGATGGATGAAGCCGTCAGTAATCAGCACGCAGTTGTTGATGATGTATCATCTGCTTGCTGTAAAATATATGTGTGGCTCAGAGCACCTGACAACGCATCACCTGCATGTAACATTGCAAAACAGCGCCTTCCGACAACACATCATGTGTTGTAACAATTAGTCGCAATCCTTCCAAACAATACATTACCTCATAGCATTGCGAATCTGCTCTACCTGTCACATGTAATCTTGTAACAGCGCAGTATAATTTCTGACAGTACACAATCAGCATTAAGCAGTTCGAATTGTGGCTACCTGGCAGCACATCAGCAGCGCTTAGCAGTGCCATGCATCTCCTAATGACAATAACCGTGTATTATGTAAACGTCAGTAGCCTACATTTAACAGTTTGGATAAGAAAGTCATTAGCATGCAGCATTTGGCATAACGGCCAAAAACAGCAAAGTACTAAATAGTTTTATTTTCACAGGAATTTTTGTTGAGTATCTTTGACGAACTTACAGAAGAACACATCGCAGTTATCTGCGCAACAGAGGTCCGTCTTCATTTCCAAAGAAAAAATTATTTATTTTAACTGACTCTTCGTCTGAGTAACATTATCTCTGTTTCATGTTTTAATAACCCTAAAATTTAGCTGGTGGTTTACATAAGATTAAAATTGCTCCTACAGATTTATCCGATATTATATGAAATTTTTAAATGAAAATGTATTTTATTTATTACAGATATATGTGCTAACTATTGTTGGCAGGTAACTTATATGAAAGGTAAATAACATGTCAGTAACATATCAAAATCTATCCGTCTGTTGGTATCGCCACAAGGGATTAGTTTTATTCAAAAAAACACCGTAATAAGGGCGTTTCTTACGTATTTGGCTGTATTAAGTCGATATTCCTACAAGAGTAAAAACAATTCCATCCATCAATATCACTCGATA
Source organism: Homalodisca vitripennis (assembly GCF_021130785.1). NCBI lineage: Eukaryota > Metazoa > Arthropoda > Insecta > Hemiptera > Cicadellidae > Homalodisca > Homalodisca vitripennis. The sequence goes on along the minus strand of NC_060210.1, from coordinate 155,399,256 downwards.
CTGAAATTTTTACAACTGATATGGAGCAGCATATTCTTATTGGATAAATTAGTCAGTGAGACTTGCTATGGCATTATTATTTTAATGGAAATTGAATATTGTAAATTATACAAGATTGTATTGAATTGTTCATTAATTTTCAGCTAAATTGAGGGAGAGGGGGGAGAGGGAACAAGACAATGTGATCTGAAGATAACCAAAGTAATGGACCTCTGGGAGAGACTTCTGACGTTAGCAATGGCGTATTCCGATGCTAAACCAGGTGTATGTCTTGTTACTCAAACCTATACTATGGCACTCCCCACAACACACAATTATCATGTTGCTGTATCGAACATTGAAACACTGCCACCTAATAATGCAACAACTACAATAAAAAGTTCAGAATATAAAGTCGTGTCGTGGCAATATATCATCAGTACACAAGTTGGAACACTGGAAAAGTTTATAACCAGCTTGAATCTATTCAAAGTTGTAACTCCGTAATGTAACAGCTCGTAACATTAGAAATTTCTGCCAGCAGTGCGACATCAGCACGTGTAATGTATGCTCATACATGATACATATTATGATGTATTATTTTCATAAATGCTAATGATGACTCTGCCAATTTATCATCAACGCAAAATTGGGAACACTTTTGGATGCCTGAACACTTAGTGCCTCAGAGATTAGGATGAGTTCTAAGACTTAACTTCATAATATAACGCCGTGAAACATTTCAAATCACTCCCAGCAGTGTAACATCAGCATGTAGTAGTGCGCCACGCCGTTCACCTGAAAATACACATACTGCTTGGAGCAGTATAATCCAGGATCAGCATAGGATATCATATTAATTCGTTTTAGCCCACACACTGTCAAGGTTAAAAGTTATTTTACACATAAATAATCATACTTGTCATTATTAAGAACAACACACATTGGACATAAGAAATGGATGAATTATTCATCAATAATCATTAATCATGCACCCTGCGTTTTTAGTTTTGAATTTTAAAAGTGGTTTTATATTTATTTAAATCACTGTTACACATTGTTATACGATAGGAATAATACTTTGAATTTCTTTCACTATACGGTCAATCATTTTACACTAACAGTCCGCTTTAAAAATGTGTTCAAAATAAACTTAATCATAACGCCCGTCCGACGAAGTACCGGGAGCTCGACACACCTTTCAGGTGTCGCGCGGGCCAAACACGCAGGGTGTCGGGGGCTCGTCCGACAAGATACCGAGGGCTGAACACCCTCCAGTTTACCGAGGGCTCTATGCCCATCCGACTAGTCAAGCCACTAGGGCCCGACTTACGAGCCAGGTCCATTCCAGCTGCCTATGTAGTTAAGATAGGGAGGGGGATGTCTGGCATAGTGGGGACTGGCAAGCAATAGAGGAGTGTTTGACTTGTTACTTAAATTTTTCACCCTATTACCTACACTATTATGTGTGATATTATTTGTCGTTTCCTAAGTATTTCCAACCCAATACCGATTCCAACCTAGGAATTTCAAACACTTTCAGTTCGTTTCTAAAACGTGTTTAAAATATATCTTATTAATTTAATAATTTTCTTCTTTCTAATATTTTGTTTTCATTATTTGAAATTATCATCTGTCATACCTATTTACAAATAATAAATTAAATAATAGACGCGACATGTTTGTATCCATTCCTCATTTTTTGTTAAAACACTAAAAATGGCATATACAATATTAAGGGAACCCACTAGTTCGGGTACCCATATTGAATAATATTAGCATATGGGTAATATAATAACGTATTAATATGATTGTCGAGTTGTTATTTAAGATCAAATTGTAATCTAACTTTACTTCTGTTGTTTACTGATTTATTTATTTTATTTGCTGTCTTCGTGGTTATCCATAGGACGAATGTAATGTAAGACACATTTTTATTCTATTTAAAATACATTTAAAATACATTTTTATTATTGTACTTATGTCTATTTCATACATTCAATTACATTTCTGAGCATATTCAAAATTTATAGGTATTCAAGTAGTTTGAAATTAATTACAAAATGTGAACTTAACAGATAAATAAGAATTAAAATTAATAGTCTTTTTTATAAACTAAGAGTAAGTAGAGAAAAAAACCCTTTTCACCTTTAACAGACTTAGGTGGACTGAAACAGTTTTCAATTTGCACTTATTGCTTCCTATCGACCAGAAAACGTTCTGCTAATGAATTAAATGTTTCAGCAATGTTTTCGCTTTAACCCCTACCATTCCAATTTGCTTAAGATAATTTCTAAATTCACGAAATTAAACTCTTTCTTATAACTTATGAAGAGACGTGTGAACATATTTTTGTTATAGAAACTAATAAAAATTTTGTTAGTTTTCACAATATAGCAAAGGTCGAGGCAGGGAAGTATCCCTATATTCGCCATGGCCTTATGAGTAAAGGGGACAAATTTAAGGACTGGGAATAAGCTGGAATATATCGCTGTGACCTTGGAAGTTTCAATTAGTGCCACTGTCAGTTAAAGACGTGGCTTTGTCGAATGAGCAACGCACGTTTTAAAGTCGAGATATATTTTACTCTAAATAAGTCCTCAGCGTGCGCTGCTAACTCATTATCGGATTTTCCCTTGCAATGCTGGTTCTGATCACAAATCCCTTTTGTTATAAGTGGAGAACTTCTTGCATGTGGTATCATAGTGCGAAAGCGAGTTGGGGCTCAGAGAACTATCTGAACTCAATCAATCATTGGTCGTACTGAAACTTACTCATAGTTCGCAAAAGAAAGAAAGGGGGCCACCGGCGATATATCGGGCCAATGTTTCGATTTCACCTAAAATAAAATCATGGTTTTTTAAGGAAAACTCAATATAAATTAGTCTCTAATAAAAATAAATATTTATATATACCGTGTTATACTGATTAACTTCGTCTAATAAGTATTATCAATGTATATAGTCAAAAATAGCACAAAGTCTTTGTATTTAAACTTGTTGGATAATAATTTATATACCATTAAGGACGTGTATACATACTGAATATTAACGCTTTTAACCACTGATTTTAAAAAGATACTTTCTTATTTTAGGGTTGGGAAGACTGATCAAATTTCCTTGACCATCTTGGAAACACAGTTTAACAGGCCGTACGTTTCCCCCAACATCCGACCCATTTAAATTGAGGAAATGGTTTATAAGATTTCCACGACTTGATCGTTTAGTTCATATACTTCTCTCGACTACCCATAACCCATGGTTCCAGAAAAGGTATATCAATGACTTATGAACATCTATGCCCTCCTCTTCAGACATTAAGGTTGAGCTTACATCGCTCGTCATTTCGGACTACTGTCAGTACTATTGTTGCATTTTCTATGAGGTTTTTATAAGCAATATTATACAATTTTATAAAACCGCCTTCTATACTGTAAAATTGTCATAGGTTTTCCGTGTTTTTTTACGTAAGATAATGTATATATTCTATATTAGCGTGTTATAATATGCTAATTTGCAAATAAAGAAAATTTAAATTCAATTCAATATCTTAAACTATGTATCATTTTATAATACTTACAGACTGGCAAATAGTCTTATTTCCTTTGCAGGCCTTAGTGAAATACAATGTACGAGTATTATTATACGTCTAAATACGGATTCAAGGAATTTTTATGTTTTATACATATGTATGGGGTATGGCTTTATATACAGTTATATATCCCCTGCAGCAAAATTAATGTTGATGGAAACAGTGCTGGAGACAGGTAATTCAACAATATTGATTGGAATATGGTAAACCTACTTCTAAACTAAAACTAACACTGAGCATTTCTTACCCTGATTGTGAATAACTAACCAAATCTACTAATTTTGTTCCAACGTAGTTTGACTGGTTCTGTAAAAGAACATAACTGCGACATTTGATATAACTTAACAACATGTACAAGTAGAATCCATAAATTTCCCGGACAGCACTACAGTAATCAAGTGAATACAAGTCCGTTGTTTGAATAATTATTACTGCAAAACCTCTGCAGTAAGACATGGAACTGTGTACTTATTCTTGATGGAAAACGCATTCATTTGAACTTCATTAAACGTAGTTTTAAGCAGTTTACAATTAGTGGATGTATTTTATGATTAAAGTTTGTAATAATTGATTATTTATTTTGAAAATTATACGTATTATGGTATTCTTAACAAGTTATACAAATTATCAGCAACATAAAATTAAACAAAGGAAAAAGGATATATAAAAGAAATTACGGAAAGAAAAAGCTGTGTCTGATAGTACTACCACGTCTGAATTAACCACCCAGATGTATTGTACATAAGTGGATAAATTACCTAACCCCAAATAACCTTTAACATGTTGGAAATAGTGTTCCCATTTCATAAATCAACATAATGTTCATAAATGACTAACCTATTAAGGTTTCTTTACACAGGGCTTGGTGTCATGTCCAAGGTCAGTAAGATTGTTATGTGGGTGGTTAAATCCCAAAGTCACTTGACTATGTATGAATATATGAACTATTGATTACCAAGGTATCCAAAACTTTTACTAAATAATTATTGTATGAACAATCTCACAATGTGTCTTATAAAAATAACAGCCTTTGCATCTCAAAACAAGATTCGAATAATACCAGAGCAACAGTGCTATTTAAAGTTAGGGCCAAGCAAGGAAAAGCCTTCAACACATTGCAAACAGCTAGGTTTATATGTCTCATGTTTTAGTCGTATTTGGTTATCCAATGTGAGCAAAATGAACACAACTTCGATCTAAAATGCAAAGGAAAGAGTTTCTCTACCCAATATATTTATTTGAGACTTTAATATTTACTTAAATAACCTGGAGTTGAAAACCTCACATTGAACTTAAAATGTATTCTTCTTCTCTGTATACGTTATAAATCATCTGAGGGCAATTTTTGTAAAGATATTTACTTCTTTAGTAAATATATTCTGGGCCCTGTTGCAACGACCCAGAGTGACAACCTTGTAATAGGTTTATAGCGTGGTAAGGATCATACCAAAGACATTGAGAGAGTGAATGTCTAGTAGTAGTATGGCAATGTGAAATGACCGTGTGCAAATTCTTGGATAAAAACAGCCATTTTAAAATGTCCTATCAAACTCCCCGATTTTAAGTCCTAGTTCATCGATTTACAGTTCCCGTGTACATAAACTGGGTAGTAAAATCCACGTTCCTCTACACATATAGAGTAACGTATGAGGTCTTTTCTTTGTGAGGTGTTTCGGTGTGATCGCTTTTTATATGCTGGGCCCTCACCGTACGTACGCTGGTAGAGATCGATATGATACGCAAGGTTAAACGTGAGTGAACAGAAAATCTCAGACTCGTTCAGAGCGAATTCAGTTATTCGCACTCTTCAATAGAACGATATCATCACAGTTTTCTGTTCTATGTTTCACGATTTTACGTAAATAAATGTTGATTAGAGCTGTCAATGCCCCGTTCTAAAATATTACGGTTAGAAATAAATTCTATTGTAACAACGACTATTTGGCAATTTATTATTTGTGCGTGAGAAAACAGATTTTTAATATTGGTGGTCCGCGAGATCTTTACTCCACAGCCGTTGACTCGGACCAGTCTCTGTATCGTCTGCTCGTTTCTTCTTTCTTCAGTGTGTTGTTGTGCTGTGTTAAGCTGAGGTTATGTTTTTACTTTACAAATATCAAAATAAAATATTAAATATATCAAACCAAACAAATTCCTTCTCCATACTAACAAGACTAACGTTATCGTATAAGTTTAAGCTGGAAGCAAAATGTCTAAGGGGAGTCTTGAGTTATATCCCTCCCCTGTGAAGCAGCTAAATTCCTTCAAGCAAATATATTTGGGTTATTTAATACAAGTATTCTAAGTCAACTATAATACAGGTATTCCGTGTGTACTATTTTCCTCTTTTGACCCTTAGTATCAAATCTATTGGTATTAACAAGCATTAAAAGTTTTTGATAGCCTACAACCTAACATTCACTTTGAAAAATACTCTTCGAAGTAGGAAGTAAAGCTTATACGGTTTACAGGGTACTAAACAAATATTTAGGAACCGGGCTGAGAATTCAGAGGTTTGTTAAACCGATGAATAATATATTTGAAAACAAGGCTGTTACCTAGATAGCCTCCTAGCCTATCCTGGCGTTGACCAATAGCTTTAAGCTTAGACTATTAAGCCTACACGACTTACAGTAAATGAAATATATTATCGTGAGCTATAGAAAGGTTTATACATAGGCTATACATAGGCTATGTATAGGCTATATCTACTAGATTGACCAGGTACATACACCTAACATATCTTATGCACCAAACTATTTACTTTTAAGAATAGGATAACAAACCTATGCAGCTTATAGGATGCAAAATATGCGTTTGCAGACTAGGAAAGGTAGTGAAAGGTAATAGAACTTACAGTGAATAAATACACTACTGTCACTAACCGCAATAACCTATAAGCAGCTGTTAACCTATCCTACGCACCGAATTATTAATTTTAGGAGTAGGATAACAAGCCTACGCGGCTTATAGGATGCAAATATGCGTTTGCAAACTAGGAAAGGTAGTGAAAGGTAATAGAACCTATATTTAATAGATACACTACTATCACTAACCGCAATAACCTATAAGCTGCTATTAACCTATCCTACGCACCGCATTATTAATTTTAGGAATAGGATAACAAGCCTACGCGGCTTATAGGATGCAAAATATGCGTTTGCAAACTAGGAAAGGTAGTGAAAGGTAATGGAACCTATATTTAATAGATACACTACTATTACTAACCGCAATAACCTATAAGCTGCTGTTAACCTATCCTATGCACCGCATTATTAATTTTAGGAATAGGATAACAAGCCTACGCGGCTTATAGGATGCAAAATATGCGTTTGCAAACTAGGAAAGGTAGTGAAAGGTAATAGAACCTATGGTGAATAGATATACTACTATCACTAACTAATTAACCTATAAGCTGGTCTTAACCTATCCTACGCACCGAATTATTAATTTTTCAAAGATTCCGTAGAATTTAAGGTTAACGAATCAGTACTAGCTTTTATATTTAACCTTCAACATTCGATATTCGTACTCTTTTAAAATTTCCTTAATGATTACAATTCGGGGTGACTCACCAAATAGATGATGTATGCCGACTGCGTATTCTCTCGTACAGGGCTTCTGTCCTCGACTCGACTTCACAAACCGACGTCCGCAAGCAAAAAAAACTCTCTTCGAATCGACTTCACACAACGACGTCCGCAAGCAAACTCCCCGTCCCTTGTCGGGTCGGCTGTGTAAGTAGACCGCCAGCCGGTTATGCGCAGAAACGCGTTTTCGTCAGTCTGTCGGCAGACGCTGCAGCGGCCACATAGGAGCTCCGGCTATCGCACTGCCCCAAGTAGAGAGGTTCGCTAACCTCAAATCAAATCCTTCTAATGGAAGGACTACGACGACGAGGACTATCGACGAAAATAAATCGACACATCTACTTGTCAAAATAAACGTTTTCTAATTTAAGAACAAAAAAACGGGGTGTAAAATTGAACCCTTACATCTTGGATTTCTAAGTGGATTTGGATTTGAGTTGCTCATGGGACAAAGTAGAATAAAAAACACATTGGAAATATATTGCATTTTAGAGTCGGTTAGTTCATCCGCTTCTCTCACATGTAAGGGTTGTGTGAATTTAACGGTGATTTATTATTGTGAATCCGTATTCTAATGTGTATTATTTCCCTTTTATAAATAGCAAACAAAACATTGTTAAACCACTTTTTTAAATAATTTGTTCGTCATATAAAATAATATTTGTCTTTACCTTTGATGCAGTATCCATTATAATAAGGAAATAAATAGATTATTGAAGAACCCAATAGAATTGCACTGTTCATGTGCGATGATAGCTTCTTAAAATGCTTGGACGATATTAGTTTTTGAGTTATAATATTTTTTTCTCAATTAGGCTACATCTTAGTTTTGTTACTGTCGTAATGTTTTGTGTAACAGTGACAATCTATTTTTAGTTGTTAGGTATATAAAACTGTATTAGTGATTGTGTTGTGAAAAGATTTGAAATAATGGCATGAAAAACTTACCCAAAGCATGTTGGTTCTGATCTTGATGACTCTTCAGACAACTCAAGGTCTGTTACGGGAGAGACCACGAGGCATGTTTCATAAGTTTTCTTACAGTTTGAAAACACCATGGTGACAATTGAGAATAAACGTGGCAAGTAAAAGAAAAATGACCCTATATGATTTCCGCAATGGCTGATCGGAGCCTTATTGTTCCCAGCACAAGAACCGCTATAAGGACGCCACCAAGAAATGTTCTGCACAAAGCTCGTCAAAACTGAGGAAAGAGATGTGCAGGGCAATAGGTAAGAAGGCGTTGTGGGGTTTGCGACAAAACGACGGGATCAGCAAAAGAACCGTGTATGTGATCCATGCACAGAGAAAAAAGTATTTTGCCCCGTTAAATCCTTGACGATTTTCACAATATTTTAAAATTAAGACAAAAAGGGGGGTGAGAATGGTTGTTTATTGGTTGTAAATATCTTTTCAGTAGTGATAAACCATAAAAACTAAGTTTTTCATTTGTATTATCGAGTGTTTCGGTCAGTTCGACGAGATAATATTTGCTCCAGGAGCGGCCGGCCCAGAATCGAGCCGTGAAAAGGAAACCGTGACGTTACTTATACATGAAATGGAGTGGTAAAATGCATATATTTAACCAAACTAAGGGTTTGCACCACTATTCAGTAAGTAAAACACTCTCAAACATGTTACCTCCTAGTAAGTTCGAATGTGGAAGAATGATGATGTGGGAGGTGACAAAAGTGCTAGTTCAGGTAAATAATGTTGTTATTCACAACAAGCCTCTTGCTTGTAGTTTTCTTCTCTTCTCAACAGTTATTACTCGTATATTGCTTGAAGAGAATTTGTATTGTAAATATTGAAAATGGAGTATTAATTTTTAAAATTTCAACAACTTTCAAAATCTTTGGGAGAGAAATAAATTAATGTTTAAATATTTTTTGTGTTTTAAATTCAGTTGATTAAAATTAATAATGTGATGATATGGATGAACACAAAATTAATTAATTAAGCTGAACAAACTGAACTAACAATAAGATTATCTTATAAATATAAATAAATTATGTAAAATTTAATATTGTTACGTTTTCAATAAATTGATTTGTATAATATTTATGACAAATGAGAGATGAATGATTTATGAAATACCACAAGAAACTGTAGGTTAAATTAAAATTACCTGTATTTATATAAAACCGACATATCTAACATAGTAATTAGTGATAACATGTATCAGAAATTAGTGAAAACAATCATATGATAAATAGTAAATTATACACTATTAACTAATTAGTTTTTTTTTTTTACATTGCCTCGTTGCGATGATGCTTACCTATAATAATCTAGGAGTCGATAACCAATATGCTATGTACAAGTACATAGCCTGTATTTTCTTGAAATCAACTAAGCAACTTTTTCTATGAAATTTATTGTTAGCCGCGCTAGTTTTGGCAGATGTCAAAATTCAAGGCTAATAAAAGTATTTATACATGAACTAATAATTTTTTACTGATTCAGTTTTTTTAGTTTGACCGCCATACACATAAATAATAAATAACTAGAGAAAACTATATCGATAAAAACTGAAATTTGCCTCCTTAAGGGTCTATATACGGTTAAATATACTTAATTTAAAATTTATTTCCTAATTTGACAGATTTTGTTAAATTTTTCAAGCTAAGAACAATATGATAAGGGAGAAAATCGTAATTTTATAATTTCAATTTATTAATAATCTCACATTTTTATCTCCACAAAAGCTAGCGCGGCTGACAATTGGTTTATTTCTTATAGCAAATTCTTGAATTCATTGACGTAAAACCAGGTTGTGAGTTTATACAGTGCAAATTGACTCCGGGATCCCTGAGTATAAGATCAATCTTCCAATTTTAGGCTCTGTTACCCTTTAACCTTTTGGCTCCAAGTTCTTCCTCGGACCAAGAGGAACTTATATGCTTATTATATCCTTCTATCAAGAGGTATCAGATGGATAGACCGAAGAACATACAGACAGATAACTATAGAATGTGAATATATATATATATATATATATATATATATATATATATATATATATATATATATAATAATTCTGTTGTATAAAATTCATCTAAATAACTGATTTTTATTTTCAACCAATAACGTTTTCCAAGCATGGGGGAGCATATTTAAATATAATTCTCGCGATTTAATCAAATTTGCTGCCGGCGGCGAAACAACTCTTGCCAGATGCTCATTACATTAATTTACTTTACCTTGCTTCTGCTTAGCTTGGGTTACTTAATCAGGGTTTAATAAAGTGGACCACAGACACTCTTGTTTCCCAGTAATGGAAATGCATTTGCTAGTATTAGATTTATTTTTACAGTGACATTTTAATGGTTTTCAAGTGAATTATTTACTGAAATTAAAGTGTTTAGTTAAAATGTAACGGTTGCAAATGTTATCACATTCTCATTGATTGTAATATTAAACTTTATCCTCAGTAACGGTATAGATGGTAATGGTTTTCGTGTTTTTTCATTTAAATCTGTTGTACATGGTTTGCGCTTACGAAATTAATAAAAACATTGCAATTAGAAATTTGTATGCTTTAATTGTTAAATAACAAATGTTTACCAAAATTTTAGTTTATTTGGATACTAGTCGTATCAATATACAATATATATTGATACGACTATATATATCTTAACCAGCTTCTTATTTTAAATTATCCGTGTTTTAGGAAAGGATCCTAAAACACGGATAATTTAAAATAAGAAGCTGGTTAAGAGAAGCGAACCTAATTGTATAAATCCACTCATGTTTCCATATAATTTAATTTGATGCAAATTATAAAATTATTAACGCTGAAAAACACTAACTTATTGTGAATTATCCTCGACGGTAAAAACACACATATTTATACATATTTTTATCTCTTGTAATCTAGCGATACAATTAGTGTGAGAGCAAATCTATCTATATAAAACATATTATGAATGTTTGCTTTTGATATTGTAAATTGGTATACTAATATTATATCAGCTTCAGTTTTCATCATGTTATAAGTAAATACATGAGATAAAATGTGGAAATGTCCACCTGTGAAGTATATCCTCATTACAATATTAATATAATCGCCGCGGGAGGCTCAAGCTACCCTGGACAAGGTAATTCCAACGTTTAAAATGTCACAGGTAAAAAAGGAATAAAATAAATGATCGATGGATAGACAGGGATATATTTTTAGGGCATGACTCATATAATCGTACTTTGAACCTAGTTAATTACGTCTTTGAAATATAGTTACTGCCACAAGCGATAGTGTTTCGAGTGGTGAGGGGGGAGGGGGCAGAAGGAGGTCAATCGCCCCGCGGTCTCGTACCAAACCGACCGCTCATTGGCAACCCTCCAGGCGCACAAACAACTCAGATTCTCTAGTCTACAAGATGTTGGGATTCATAGATGTAAGACTGCATAAGTGTGCAGGGCTATGACAACCTCCAGGTGTCCCTCTGATCCGGAGATTCCATCCAAAGCACCAACAGCTGTCTCGTAACTCCCAACTATGTTCCTGAAAACGAAACACACACATTAGAGGCTAAGGAATATAGCTGATTAATTTTATCGTCAGCAACCAGCATACATACATAGCGGTTTACAGGTGAGGAAGTGCATAAACAATTTAGTTGCATAAAAGTAAGCAACTGGTCACCGATTTGATTAATAACCTGGAGGCCAACTATTAATTTCAATAACTATACAATTTTACAGTATTAATTTATCCTGTCGTTCAACATGAAATCGCGTGCAAAGCCCGTGGGCAACTTCTAGTTAATGATAAGCCTTGAATTACTGGAAGTATATACTATTGCCTCATTAATTTATAAGTGCAATGTACACATCATTAACATTGTATTACATAAGACGAACGGTGTAAATAAGAACTTCATTACTTCTATAATTAATTATTAATATCTTCAATGTCAATATTTTTAAACATTTTAAAGTAAAAGTAGGTATTTCATGATAAGTTTTGTTTAACGCATTGAAATACTGATTTAAATTACGATGCGTAAATACAATATAGGACTTAATTATATTTAATAAAGTCCTATATTATATTTACTTAATTATATAAATAGAGTGTATTTAATACAAACATTTTGCTTCTGTGTTATGCGAATATCCATGTATTAATAAAATATTTAAAAGGCTACCTTTTTTGATGAGATCTCAAACACAAAAAAGATGAAGATGGAGAATTCAATTACGCAGGGTAATAACATTTGTAAAAGAATCCTAAAGTATCAATAGAGATTATTAAAGAGACTATTATTGATGTTTTCTTCAGAGAAAGAACTTCCACCCACCAGTTGTGCACGAACATACGTTCTCAGTACGCATTCTTACAGTGATAATATTGTGTGATTTGCTGGGTAGTTGAATGGATAAACGTTCAGCTGAAACATTTCCCAAGTGTATGTTTGCAAAGCTCCAGTAAAGGATTAAATGGCCGGGGGGTCATTCTTTACATTGAACCTCTGCAGAGTGTAATCCAAGATCGTGCCTTGCTTAAAAAGTACTTTCAAGTTATATATACTACACTCAAGAGTACACTCGGTGGATTGTTATTTGCTCGTGTTAAATTCCTTTGAAGAAACGAAGAAAGAAAACAGCATTATTAAAGGCTGAAAGATATAAAATTTAAGTTCAGGGGGTTACAGGAAAGTGAGCTAGTTATTAGTACTATTAGTCTCGTATAAGTGAACTGGTATGTCGAGGCCACCTTAAGAGAAGCAACAATTATTAACCAGCTTGAACAATAATGTTAGCTTATTTGGGGCACAGAGACAATGACAGTGAGATATTGATATAGATACTGAATAATGCCTATTGGATAGTCTGGACTCTGGAAAAATATGGAATCAAGAAAATGAATGTTGAGTAGAATAGCACAGACATCACAAATATAATAGTTATTGAGTATACTGTTCATGACTACATGCTTGTACAGATGCAATGGGCTACCTGATAATACTAATAATTCGAACCTAATATCCTGGCACTCCAGGAGCAGCGTAAAGGTTCTTATAGGACTAGATGCCATTTCTAAGCTTCTTTTCCTAAACGAACAGAACATTAAAATAAGTAAATGTAACAAAATACAGGTACGTTAACAGTAATTCCTGTAAAAAATTGTATACAATATATTTGATCGTAAACACTCTAGTTTGACGTTTCTTGTGTTTCTTGTTTTATCTATAAATATGCTTTCTTAGATTTACTATTTCCATATATGGAAAGAGGATTTAGAAAATATACTGTAATGACAAATATTGTATCTAACTATTAATATTTGTGTTGGCCAGTGTGATAAAAATATATGCTTCAATATGAATCAAAATGTGGCTTCTGAAAGTATTAGTTTCACTCGGAGAATATAAACACCTTCTAATTTCCAACATGACAACCTTCAAATAAATAGTACTGTCATATTCTTGTACACTCTAAACCTTGTACAATTTTACGGTTTGTAATATTTGGATTTGTCATTAAACCTGTTCGTAGAATGTTACGTATCATATAACCTAAACCAAATGCAGCAATGCTTTCATACAATCCTCTTTCTTCCCTGGAAACTGTGTAAAATACTTATTAATTTCTTAAATTCAACTATGTTTTGCATAACACTTGTTTTTTATTAGTCCCTCTGTAATACTTTCCCAAACATTAGCACATATCACGTATATAGTTGTGCCATATTCCAGGTTATAAAATCTTCATTTATTAAAAAAAAACATTTTAAAATAAACAGTGAAGATACATGGAGTTGAATCTATTATCAACTTAGCAAACTCCTCAAAACCATAATAAATATCGTGACGTTTTTACTATGAATATCATCAGGATATTTTGTTGGATATGGCAGCTCAACGTTTCTTAGAGACAACGTGTTAGCGTCTATCAAAAATAACTTGAGAACATTACCTCCTTCCAGGAAAAAAAATGTGGTTCAGATCAGAATGTATTGCCAAATCCAAACAGAGATTGTTCTCTGTAGAAACAAGCCTTCCCATACTCTGTTGGTGCATTTAATTGAACGAATCGTATTCTACCGGAACTAAAAGTTGAATTGTACTTGTTATATAATTGGATTCGGTCCGGATTGAATTAGTCTGTTACACAAAGGGTTCTTTTTTCAAGTATTTAATTCCTCAACGCGATAATCAATTTGCTATTCTGATTTTTTAAGGATACAAAGCTATTTTAATACAATATGGGTTACTAAAATAATACTAAATGGAGAGTCTTTGCATATATAAAAGTTACTTTTTCCAGTGCACCGTTTTTTTATAAAAACTGCATCAGCTTTAAACAGAGCAGCAAAGTCAACTTTTTAGGCTAGTATTTTATCTTTAGATGTGTCCGGAGAAAATAATCTTGGAGATTTTCTGACGTTATTCGGGCTACTTTATGTTATCCTGTCCCACAGATCTGAGTGTTTGAGACTGTAGATTAATCTACTTTAATTTACAGCGTGGTGCAAGGAAACTTCCTTACTTGAGTGTCGTGAAAAGACTGCTGTCACGAGGAGGATGCGGGAAGGATATTCGAGAGAGCGGCTCGTGAGGTTGTTGGTCCACGCAGTTTAATTTGTTTCATGGAGTGGTACATTGGTGGAGCACGTGTTCGCCGTTGAAGTATGCTTTTCAAACGAGTGCTCAATTATCGTCATGAAATGTACAGACCGTATACCCATTGAAACGGATTGTTCGTATCCTGTTGTTGTGGTTTTAGCCGGCAGTCTATTTTTCCTTAGGTAAATAAATTCGGAGAAAGTGGAGACGTAAAACATGTAATTAGAACACGGTTAAAAAGATATACCAAACAAAGAATTATCATCGTTACATCCAATTGATTCAAGAATTGTTGTTTCCAGCACTCAATGAGATGGATTGAAAATTGAATTAATTGAATTAATTTTGAAGTATGTGCACAACTCAACTTTTAAGAGCCACACTTACGGTAGCGTTTACTCTACCTAAACAGTATACTTGAACTACACAAAAATTATTGATTTAGAATCAAAGAACTTATGATAACAAACATGAATCCAAATAATCTAAAAACCTTTATCTCGGCAAGAATAATTATTATTGCATTATAAAAAAATGTTATTAGTGATTTAAGATTTGTTCAATATTGTCTAGGTTTACCTAATGTAGTCAGTATAATTTCTAATATAGTGCTGGTTGGTATGTAGTATTATTCTTCTTCTGCAAATTTTAAAGCTACAAAGTTTTTTAATTAATTCAACACTATGGAAATTTAAATTGCACTAGTATATTTTCAATCAATATTTTTATTTTTAAAATTTTTTCTTTTATAATTCAGATAAACTTCACAGCGTATTTAATTATTCAAAAACATTATACTTGCTGGTTTTATTATATATTACTCTAATGAATGATATCTGTAAGTTTTTGGAAGTTTTACTACTTTACGTTCGATAAACACGTATAGATTTACATAATTAAAAGTCATTGTTATAATATTGTAAAACCACTCCAACACTTAACCACTCACGTTTCGGTATATGTAAATAATATGTTCAGATTAATATTCGTGCACATGTATAGAGCGTTACGTATCGGTTCCTATTTAATCAGATACAGATTGTTTGGTTTAAGTAATAACAAACAGTGTATAATAGTCAATATTACTTTAAACATTACTTAGCCTAAACCACGATGTGTAGCACAAAAGCGTATATGTAAATAATATGTTCAGATTAATATTCGTGCACATGTATAGAGCGTTACGTATCGGTTCCTATTTATCAGATACAGCTTGTTTGGTTTAAGTAATAACAAACAGTGTATAATAGTCAATATTACTTTAAACATTACTTAGCCTAAACCACGATGTGTAGCACAAAAGCGTATATGTAAATAATATGTTCAGATTAATATTCGTGCACATGTATAGAGCGTTACGTATCGGTTCCTATTTAATCAGATACAGATTGTTTGGTTTAAGTAATAACAAACAGTGTATAATAGTCAATATTACTTTAAACATTACTTAGCCTAAACCACGATGTGTAGCACAAAAGCGTATATGTAAATAATATGTTCAGATTAATATTCGTGCACATGTATAGAGCGTTACGTATCGGTTCCTATTTAATCAGATACAGATTGTTTGGTTTAAGTAATAACAAACAGTGTATAATAGTCAATATTACTTTAAACATTACTTAGCCTAAACCACGATGTGTAGCACAAAAGCGTATATGTAAATAATATGTTCAGATTAATATTCGTGCACATGCATAGAGCGTTACGTATCGGTTCCTATTTAATCAGATACAGCTTGTTTGGTTTAAGTAATAACAAACAGTGTATAATAGTCAATATTACTTTAAACATTACTTAGCCTAAACCACGATGTGTAGCACAAAAGCGTATATGTAAATAATATGTTCAGATTAATATTCGTGCACATGTATAGAGCGTTACGTATCGGTTCCTATTTAATCAGATACAGATTGTTTGGTTTAAGTAATAACAAACAGTGTATAATAGTCAATATTACTTTAAACATTACTTAGCCTAAACCACGATGTGTAGCACAAAAGCGTATATGTAAATAATATGTTCAGATTAATATTCGTGCACATGTATAGAGCGTTACGTATCGGTTCCTATTTATCAGATACAGCTTGTTTGGTTTAAGTAATAACAAACAGTGTATAATAGTCAATATTACTTTAAACATTACTTAGCCTAAACCACGATGTGTAGCACAAAAGCGTATATGTAAATAATATGTTCAGATTAATATTCGTGCACATGTATAGAGCGTTACGTATCGGTTCCTATTTAATCAGATACAGATTGTTTGGTTTAAGTAATAACAAACAGTGTATAATAGTCAATATTACTTTAAACATTACTTAGCCTAAACCACGATGTGTAGCACAAAAGCGTATATGTAAATAATATGTTCAGATTAATATTCGTGCACATGTATAGAGCGTTACGTATCGGTTCCTATTTATCAGATACAGCTTGTTTGGTTTAAGTAATAACAAACAGTGTATAATAGTCAAGATTACTTTAAACATTACTTAGCCTAAACCACGATGTGTAGCACAAAAGCGTATATGTAAATAATATGTTCAGATTAATATTCGTGCACATGTATAGAGCGTTACGTATCGGTTCCTATTTAATCAGATACAGCTTGTTTGGTTTAAGTAATAACAAACAGTGTATAATAGTCAAGATTACTTTAAACATTACTTAGCCTAAACCACGATGTGTAGCACAAAAGCGTATATGTAAATAATATGTTCAGATTAATATTCGTGCACATGTATAGAGCGTTACGTATCGGTTCCTATTTAATCAGATACAGCTTGTTTGGTTTAAGTAATAACAAACAGTGTATAATAGTCAAGATTACTTTAAACATTACTTAGCCTAAACCACGATGTGTAGCACAAAAGCGTATATGTAAATAATATGTTCAGATTAATATTCGTGCACATGTCTAGAGCGTTACGTATCGGTTCCTATTTAATCACATACAGCTTGTTTGGTTTAAGTAATAACAAACAGTGTATAATAGTCAAGATTACTTTAAACATTACTTAGCCTAAACCACGATGTGTAGCACAAACGCGTCTGAAAATCCCTAAAATCTAATTAAAAGATCAACAAATGTTTACCAACAATATTTGTATATTTCAACCTGTACATTTTCAGAAGGGTGTGTTTAACTCACACGGGGATAACACAATAAAGTTTTGCTCTACACGGAGAGCTCTTGTTACAAATTTTCACTGGTGTGAACAATTTAATGGGGCTCGAACTTAACAAGAGCTTTGTTGAAAGTTCTCAGTAACCCCGTTATCGCTACTCTGAACTCGTGTTTCCCGCCAAAACACTGGCTCTCGAAACTTATTTCATTATAGCTTGTACTTGTTTAGTTCAATGTTTTAAAAAGGTCATAGCTTCAATCAATTTAGTTCAATGACGTAGCATATTTGAAAAACATTCAAGAGGATTTATAGGATTATATATCCTCATTTATAACAATTTTCAATAACGTTTAAATATTTAAATTCACAAACTTGTTATGCAGATAAAAAGTAAATTAATTGTATTCATGACAGAAATATATCACAAAAAGCGAAAAAGTTAACAAAAACGTGATAGAAAGAAATAGTATGGGACCCTGGGCAGCTAGAAAACTCTGGTGGTGATTCTTCTAACCTCCAGATATATGAGACTTTAATTAGTAAGAACTCTTAGACGACCGAGTTCGTGCAACATGAACATGCACTGCAAAAAGAAGGTTTTATAAATGTATTAGCCTAAATCTTAGACACAACACACCTCAAATACCATTTTCTCCCTATAATTTTCGTCATGCTCAGAGATCTCCGATACGTGTTACTGGACATGATAAATGCATCGCTCATGTAAGAGGTATATTTCGTTTTATAGTTTTGACACAGCTAATCCCTTCTTTCAAAGTTTGTTTAGTAAAATTATATTTATGGAAAAATGGAAGCAATTAACACATCGAATAAAATTGCATCGTTTTGAAACGAATTTCAGCAATAAATTTATGCACAGTTACTTTTTTTTATTTCTTCAGGGCAATATTAGCTTGTATACAATCCCTGTATACATTAAGTTGTGTAAGTATGTACAATGTTA
Source organism: Homalodisca vitripennis (assembly GCF_021130785.1). Classification (NCBI taxonomy): domain Eukaryota; kingdom Metazoa; phylum Arthropoda; class Insecta; order Hemiptera; family Cicadellidae; genus Homalodisca; species Homalodisca vitripennis. The sequence continues at coordinate 155,380,430 of NC_060210.1, read as the reverse complement.
TTTACAAGTACGCCCAGTAAAGTATGCGTAAGTAGATAAACTTCCTCTCCGCTTCCTGTACCTACCATGGCTCTTTGCTTACTTGCTTCCAGAACTGGAAGCATCGTTATGTACGTTATGTAATAAGCAGCCTATACATTAACTTTAAGTAATTTAACGATGTGCTTACCACGTTTAATATAGGGAAATTTTGTGTTTACTTCTACTAGTTTTGGCTTCAACATTTCAAAGTATGCCTTCAGAAGTGAGAAAACTACTAATTAAGGTCAAAGCATAGTTTAAAAGTAAATTAAGGCTGATGGTTAACAGTTCAAAAATATTGCTAATTTAAATTTGTAAGAAATGATTGTTAAGAAATGAAAATTGTTGGCAATAAAATACACTGTGTATGTGTAATGCAATAAATTTTATTAAAAAGTTACAACTTGGTAGCTTTCGTATAAAATACTACGGCTGATCACCAATACAAATTAAGTGCCTGTATATTAAATTTATTTTATATCTGAAACAAACAACATAATATTAAAACTGATATGTACATCATAAATTATATATCACTATTATATCTATTCGAAAATAAAAACGAGATTTGAATGTCATACGGTAGAACAGGAGCATTCATGTGTGTATCTTTTATTTAATTTGAACTTGTTACTGGGTTAATATCTTTGTGTCTCTTATCTCCGTGTATTTCATTTACAATAGTTTTATAACCAATAATAGAATCTATATTTAAGGGTAAAACTAAAACTTAAAGTACGCCTCTGTTAGGATTTATTATTTATATACCTATGATAGTAGTATAAAATTATAAAATATATTTTACAGTTTTGAAGTTTAGGAAATATAGATAAATGGAAAAGTATGTGAATTTTACAGAGTGAAAATATCGGTAGAGTTGAGGTAAGAAACACAATATATTCGACTGGACCTATTGCTGAACTGTTATCAATACAACATAATGAAAGAAGGTCGAACTCTTTCATGGGTAACCCTTTTTCCGATTCCTTTTGTGTTTCAGGCTTAACTGCGGGCTTTCATGAAAGAAAAGTTACTTATTCTTGACAAATGTGACTGGTATAAATACATTTCACTATGGATTTGTATTTTTCCCCCTGAAAGGTTTGAAAGATCGGAATTATCTCACAAACAATGTAGCACAAGAAACAACAGATAATATATAAAAGACCATTACAAAGAAATTCAGTTTACAAGGTATATTACTAAAGTGAGAATAGTCGACTTATATAAAAATTTGCTATATCTGAATACAATTTCACGCATTCAATGAAATGTCGTCCATTAAAAGTACGACACTGCAGATAGTTGATTTTTCAATAGTGATGAGGATAATTTGTTGCCCACATCGTAACGGGATGAGACGTGGATATCGTGCACTAACCCAAAATCTTAAAATAGCTAATTTTATAATTTTTTTAAATAGTGAAAAGTTGATTTGTATCAAAAAAGTGTTGTGTTTGTTATGACATCTGCGTTTACAACCACAACGGACTTTCTGCGAAAGACCGGATTTAGCTGAACAATGTGATCCAAACTAAGTGACAGGGAAATTCAATCTTTCATTACAAACTATCACACCACTTTATAACCCATAAGGGTATTTAATTTAATCACTGAAAATATTTTAACAACCCTAAATTTTCATACACCGACCATGTACTATGCTACTACTTCCACTTCTTGCAGTTAAAAACGTGGCTTGGTGAACTTCTATTTGAAAACTACAAGAAACGCAAGACTGCCGTTTTTAACTGTTCCAATCACCAGAGGTATATTAAATAAACAAAAAACATTTTTTCACTCCCCTATTTTTCAATTACTGGATGTTGTACTTACTGCAGGTATACGTCTAGTATGAATGTGCGAATATATATTATTTTGTAATATACAAAACACAATATTTCTTTAAACATTTTGTTAATTTTAAGCTGTTATTTCGTCAAGATCATGCCCGGCATGATGCTTAGCCAACCATGACCTTCTCTCAACTTGTATTACATATTTATCCTTTACATTATCATGACCAAAACTTATCTCTTAAAATATTAAACACACGGTATGTCATTACAGCACTGTATCACATATTGTATCACAGCACTGGTCAATTTATTCACTAAATTCTATTTATACCTACATTGTTGCAAATTTAAAATGTATCTCATCTTCTTTAACTAAATTTAGTGGTCTACAACTACTAGTATATGCTATGTGGGCAAAATTAACCACAGTTAGTAATTACAAGCTTGGTGTGGTATAGTGAGCGATGTGGTATTCATAATCGCCACATAAAGGGAATAATGAAATGCATGCGGAAGAGAGTACTGTAGTGAGACCTGCACACAATATGTGGTTGTGCTGATGATGTATTGTCTGTGAGAACTGCTGCTGCATGCTGAACATACAATCAATATAATATTACCATCTTTCCGTAGTTCTTGCTAATTTCTTCCTAAGGAATCATTCGGTTATCAATTTCATTCTTCTTTCCAATGCACCAAACTAGCCATTCAGTTGATTTCTAAATGGTACTGGTGAACCGCCAAGGAGACGCCTTTGTTATATTGTATTATTTTTAATGATTACGTGCAACCCCTTTTTCTGAGATATTTAGATGAAATTTACGTCAATTTTATAAAAGAAAAACGGTATTTTGTCAGTGATTAAACTGGTATGTAGGTTTAAAAAAATCAATGATTACGTTTCAAACCCATTTTTAAACGGTCCATCAGTTGTACTGAATGATATGGTCATTTATGAAGTTTTAAGCACCAATTTTCTAGGAATTCGCATTGATAAAAGTTTGTCCTGGGAAAAAAACATGTGGACGTTTTCTGTACTAGAATTTCCTCATGCATTTATGCTTTGAGGAAAGTGGCAGAATTTTGTGGAATTTTATGGAACACGTATTGAAAATGGCCCATTATGGCCTAGTGTACCCACATATGTTATACGGCATAACATTTTGGGGAGGGTGTGGAAATGTCCATTTCCAGAGGTGTTTCGTCCTTCAGAAGATAGCAATAAGAATCATGGCAAAAATAGAAATTATAGAATCCTGTAGGGATTCTTTTACAGAACTTGATTTGTTAACCTTCCCAGCACTCTACATATACGAGACCGCCATGTACTGTCGTTACAAATGTGAGTAAACGCGGGGCAGGGACGTTCATCAGTACAATACCAGAGAGCGACATGCTTTTAGATCTACGCAGCAAAGGCTCCAGGTTTACCATCTGAGATTGGAGGTAAACTGTTCAACAAGCTGCCCTTAAACTTGCGTGTAGAACATTCCCTTCACAAAATTAAATAAAACTAAGATAATTTTTAATGTTTTACTTAGTTTAAGAAGACGAGGAAATCTGCCATTAACCTTAGTTCTAAAGGACCTTTTGGCTCCTTAAGCAAGTAGGATAATCACGATAGATAAGGTACGAGCCATGAACTGCCTTCTGAATAGATCTCAAGAAGAGGAATAACGCATACCACCGTAGTCATGTAACCTTTTGTAGTAGGGGGTGGGGGATAAACACTGTTTTAGCCTCTTCCAGTTTAAGTGGTCAGGAAAACAACAATGCCCCATGTTTAATCTTTACAAAAGACTTTAATATTAGGGAATCCAGCCCACTCTACAATCAACTAGGACTGCCAACCAATCCATTTTTAGTGATGTGATCCCGCATATCCATAGGGTTACCCAGATTTTAACACACTTCAGTTTTTGCTGCACTTAATATATTCTACTGGCAGGCATTCAACTCTCCTGTGTATATAATAAAAACACGAGATCATAGCCATTACATATTATATTTTTGTGTCGTTCTTTGAGGGCCTCTGTTCAGTTAACCTAAGGACGCATTCGTGTCTGCTTAAGTACAAGAGCGGCCAGCGATATTAGAGTCCACTGGACAAGATTGTGTGTTTTGTTCTACTAAATGATGTTGATATTCTCTATAAAGATTACTTTTCTACAAAATATTATATACGTAATTTATATAGTTTTATTCCACTTTAATTTAGGTTTTTCAATAATATTTACACCTTTTTGCACGGGACCTGTTTTGTAACCTGTCTCTGTCCCAATTATCATTGCATACTTCCCTTCAGTTTGTCATTTTACTTATTCTAATTATTTGTTTTGATAATCTATACAACAAATGTAAACTTGTATTTTAGCTCATTTATTATGAGAGGTATATCTTATACCTCTCATGCTCTGACTTAACGATGCATATAAGTTATATAGCTTAAGTAATTCTGATTGCAAATTCAAATGTCTGTAGAGTATGGCTTTACACAAATGAAACTGCGAAACAGCATAGATTCAAATAATTCAAGAAATCGTACAAATATCTGAAAGTTAGCTTGGGGTAAACTTGAACTTTTCAGAATGTCACAACATTGATAAACTATAGAAATAATGGGTGTGGTTGGGATAAAGAAACAATATAAAGAAGTAATGTATATGACAGAGAGTTGTTAAGACAACAACATCTAATTATAGAAGTTCTTATCGTAGCTCGCTTGACACTGAAAACTCGTTATCTTGTATACAGAGGTAATGAAATGTCGTTTTACAAAGTGGTTGTCAACATTATGGAAGTTCTGTATAATAATTAAATATCAACACATAACATGTTCAGACTTGTAATTTCTGTTACAGGCTTTCTACCTCTAATGTAACGTAATGCAAACAATTATAATAATTTAATTTATTCCTAACGAAAGACATAAATTATTACTCACCTTAAAAATCCATCCTGGTGGTATTTCTGAGAGCGCTTTTGTTCTAGGTTTAATCATTTTCTTTTAATCATAAATATGCTTTCTTAGATTTGCTATTTCCATATATGGAAAGAGGATTTATAAAATATACTGTAATGACAAATATTGTATCTAACTATTAATATTTGTGTTGGCCAGTGTGATAAAAATATATGCTTCAATATGAATCAAAATGTGGCTTCTGAAAGTATTAGTTTCACTCGGAGAATATAAACACCTTCTAATTTCCAACATGACAACCTTCAAATAAATAGTACTGTCATATTCTTGTACACTCTAAACCTTGTACAATTTTACGGTTTGTAATATTTGGATTTGTCATTAAACCTGTTCGTAGAATGTTACGTATCATATAACCTAAACCAAATGCAGCAATGCTTTCATACAATCCTCTTTCTTCCCTCGAAACTGTGTAAAATACTTATTAATTTCTTAAATTCAACTATGTTTTGCATAACACTTGTTTTTTATTAGTCCCTCTGTAATACTTTCCCAAACATTAGCACATATCACGTATATAGTTGTGCCATATTCCAGGTTATAAAATCTTCATTTATTAAAAAAAAAACATTTTAAAATAAACAGTGAAGATACATGGAGTTGAATCTATTATCATCATAACAACTTAGCAAACTCCTCAAATCCATAATAAATATCGTGACGTTTTTACTATGAATATCATCAGGATATTTTGTTGGATATGGCATCTCAACGTTTCTTAGAGACAACGTGTTAGCGTATATCAAAAATAACTTGAGAACATTACCTCCTTCCAGGAAAAAAAATGTCGTTCAGATCAGAATGTATTGCCAAATCCAAACAGAGATTGTTCTCTGTAGAAACAAGCCTTCCCATACTCTGTTGGTGCATTTAATTGAACGAAATGTATTCTACCGGAACTAAAAGTTGAATTGTACTTGTTATATAATTGGATTCTGTCCGGATTGAATTAGTCTGTTACACAAAGGGTTCTTTTTTCAAGTATTTAATTCCTCAACGTGATAATCAATTTGCTATTCTGATTTTTTAAGGATACAAAGCTATTTTAATACAATATGGGTTACTAAAATAATACTAAATGGAGAGTCTTTGCATATATAAAAGTTATTTTTTCCAGTGCACCGTTTTTTATAGAAACTGCATCAGCTTTAAACAGAGCAGCAAAGTCATCTTTTTAGGCTAGTATTTTATCTTTAGATGTGTCCGGAGAAAATAATCTTGGAGACTTTCTGACGTTATTCGGGCTACTTTATGTTAGCCTGTCCCACAGATCTGAGTGTTTGAGACTGAAGATTAATCTACTTTAATTTACAGGGTAGGGCAGAGAAACTTTCTTACTTGAGTGTCGTGAAAAGACTGCTGTCACGAGGAGGATGCGGGAAGGATATTCGAGAGAGCGGCTCGTGAGGTTGTTGGTCCACGCAGTTTAATTTGTTTCATGGAGTGGTACATTGGTGGAGCACGTGTTCGCCGTTGAAGTATGCTTTTCAAACGAGTGCTCAATTATCGCCATGAAATGTACAGACCGTATACCCATTAAAACGGATTGTTCGTATCCTGTTGTTGTGGTTTTAGCCGGCAGTCTATTTTTCCTTAGGTAAATAAATTCGGAGAAAGTGGAGACGTAAAACATGTAATTAGAAAACGGTTAAAAAAATATACCAAACAAAGAATTATCACCGTTACATCCAATTGATTCAAGAATTGTTGTTTCCAGCACTCAATGAGATGGATTGAAAATGGTACTAATTGAATAAATTTTGAAGTATGTGCACGACTCAACTTTTAAGAGCCACAGTTAAGGTAGCGTTTACTCTACCTAAACATTATACTTGAACTACACAAAAATTATTGATTTAGAATCAAAGAACTTATGATAACAAACATGAATCCAAATAATCTAAAAACCTTTATCTCGGCAAGAACAACTATTATTGCGTTATAAAAATGTTATTAGTGATTTCAGATTTGTTCAATATTGTCTAGGTTTACCTAATGTAGTCAGTATCATTTCTAATATAGTGCTGGTTGGTAAGTAGTATTATTCTTCTTCTGCAAATTTTAAAGCTACAAAGTTTTTTAATTAATTCAACACTATGGAAATTTAAATTGCACTAGTATATTTTCAATCAATATTGTTATTTTTATAAATTTTTCTTTTATGATTCAGATAAACTTCACAGCTTATTTAATTATTCAAAAACATTATACTTGCTGGTTTTATTATAAATTACTCTAATGAATGATATCTGTAAGTTTTTGGAAGTTTTACTACTTTACGTTCGATAAACACGTATAGATTTACATAATTAAAAGTCATTGTTATAATATTGTAAAACCACTCCAACACTTAACCACTCACGTTTCGGTATATGTAAATAATATGTTCAGATTAATATTCGTGCACATGTATAGAGCGTTACGTATCGGTTCCTATTTAATCACATACAGCTTGTTTGGTTTAAGTAATAACAAACAGTGTATAATAGTCAAGATTACTTTAAACATTACTTAGCCTAAACCACGATGTGTAGCACAAACGCGTCTGAAAATCCCTAAAATCTAATTAAAAGATCAACAAATGTTTACCAACAATATTTGTATATTTCAACCTGTACATTTCCAGAAAGGAGTGTTTAACTCACACGGGGATAGCACAATAAAGTTCTGCTCTACACGGAGAGCTCTTGTTACAAATTTTCACTGGTGTGAACAATTTAATGGGGCTCGAACTTAACAAGAGCTTTGTTGAAAGTTCTCAGTAACCCCGTTATCGCTACTCTGAACTCGTGTTTCCCGCCAAAACACTGGCTCTCGAAACTTATTTCATTATAGCTTGTACTTGTTTAGTTCAATGTTTTAAAAAGGTCATAGCTTCAATCAATTTAGTTCAATGACGTAGCTTATTTTAAAAACATCCAAGAGGATTTATAGGATTATATATCCTCATTTATAACAATTTTCAATAACGTTAAAATATTTAAATTCACAAACTTGATATGTAGATAAAAAGTAAATTAATTGTATTCGTGACAGAAATATATCACAAAAAGCTAAAAAGATAACAAAACATGATATAAAGAAATAGTATGGGATCCTGGACAGCTAGAAAACTCTGGTGGTGATTTTTTTAAGCTCCAGATATATGAGCAGATATATGAGACTTTAATTAGTAAGAACTCTTAGACGACCGGGTTCGTGCAACATTAACATGCACTGCGAAAAGACGGTTTTAGAAATGTATTAGCCTAAATCTTAGACACAACACACTTCAAATACCATTTTCTCCCTATAATTTTCGTCATGCTCAGAGATCTCCGATACGTGTTACTGGACATGATAAATGCATCGCTCATGTAAGAGGTATATTTCGTTTTATAGTTTTGACACAGTTAATCCCTTCTTTCAAAGTTTGTTTAGTAAAATTATATTTATGGAAAAATGGAAGCAATTAACACATCGAATAAAACTGCATCGTTTTAGAACGAATTTCAGCAATAAATGTATGCACAGTTACATTTTTTATATTTCTTCAGGGCAATATTATCATGTAGACAATCCCTGTATACATTGAGTTGTGTAAGTATGTACAATGCTATTTACAAGTACGCCCAGTAAAGTATGCGTAAGTAGGTAAACTTCCTCTCCGCTTCCTGTACCTACCATGGCTCTCTTGTTTACTTGCTTCCAGAACTGGAAGGATCGTTATGTACGTGATCGTTATGTAATAAGCAGCGCTATACATTAACTTTAAGTAATTCAACGATGTGCTTACCACGTTTAATATAGGGAAATTTAGTGTTTACTTCTACTACTTTTGGCTTCAACATTTCAAAGTATGCCTTCAGAAGTGAGAAAACTACTAATTAAGGTCAAAGCATAGTTTAAAAGTAAATTAAGGCTGATAGTTAACAGTTCAAAAATATTGCTAATGTAAATTTGTAAGAAATGATTGTTAAGAAATGAAAATGGCTGGCAATATAATACACTGTGTATGTGTAATGCAATAAATTTTATTAAAAAGGTACAACTTGGTAACTTTCGAATAAAATACTACGGCTGATCACCAATACAATTTAAGTGCCTGTATATTAAATTTATTTTATATCTGAAACAAACAACATAATATTAAAACTGATATGTACATTCATAAATGATATATCACTACTATAAAAGTTTAGTAATATAAAGTCTATTCGAAAACAAAAACGAGATTTGAATGTCATACGGTAGAACAGGAGCATTCATGTGTGTACCTTTTATTTAATTTGTCCTCGTTACTGGGTTAACATATTTGTGTCTCTTATCTCCGTGTATTTCATTTACAATAGTTTTATAACCAATAATAGAATCTATATTTGAAGGGTAAAACTAAAACTTAAAGTACGCCTCTGTTGGGATTATAATATAGTAGTATAAAATTATAAAATATATTTTACAGTTTTGATGTTTAGGAAATATAGATAAATGGAAAAGTATGTGAATTTTACAGAGTGAAAATATCGGTAGAGTTGAGGTAAGAAACACAATATATTCGACTGGACCTATTGCTGAACTGTTATCAATACAACATAATGAAAGAAGGTCGAACTCTTTCATGGGTAACCCTTTTTCCGATTCCTTTTGTGTTTCAGGCTTAACTGCGGGCTTTCATGAAAGAAAAGTTTCTTATTCTTGACAAATGTGACTGGTATAAATACATTTCACTATGGATTTATATTTTTCCTCTGAAAGGTTTAAAAGTTCTTAGTTATCTCACAAAACAATGTAACACAAGAAACAACAGATAATATATAAAAGACCATTACAAAGAAATGCAGTTTACAAAGTATATTACTAAAGTGAGAATAGTCGACTTATATAAAAATTTGCTATATCTGAATACAATTTCACGCATTCAATGAAATGTCGTCCATTAAAAGTACGACACTGCAGATAACTGATTTTTCAATAGTGATGAGGACAATATGTTGCCCACATCGTAACGGGATGAGACGTGGATATTGTGCACTAGCCCAAAATCTTAAAATAGCTAATTTTATAAATAGTGAAGATTTGTATAAAAAAGTGTTATGTTTGTTATGACATCTGCGTTTACAACCACAACGGACTTTCTGCGAAGACCGGACTTAGCTGAACAATGTGATCCAAACTCAGCGATGGGGAAATTCAATCTTTCATTACAAACTATCACACCACTTTCATAACCCGTAAGGGTATTTAATTTATTCACTGAAAAGATTTTAAGAACCCTTAATATTCATACACCGACCATGTACTATGCTACTACTTCAACTTCTTGCTATTAAAAACATGGCTTGGTGAACTTCTATTTGAAAACTACAAGAAACGCAAGACTGCCGTTATCAACTGTTCCAATCACCAGAGGTATATTAAATAAACAGAAATTATTTTTTCACTCCCCTATTTTTCAATTACTGGATGTTGTATTTACTGCAGGTATACGTCTAGTATGTATGTTCGAATATATTTTGTAATATACAAAACACAATATTTCTTTAAACATTTTGTTAATTTTAAGCTGTTATTTCGTCAAGATCATGCCCGGCATGATGCTTAGCCAACCATGACCTTCTCTCAACTTGTATTACATATTTATCCTTTACATTATCATGACCAAAACTTATCTCTTAAAATATTAAACACACGGTATGTCATTACAGCACTGTATCACATATTGTATCACAGCACTGGTCAATTTATTCACTAAATTCTATTTATACCTACATTGTTGCAAATTTAAAATGTATCTCATCTTCTTTAACTAAATCGAGTGGTCTACAACCACTAGTATATGCTACGTGGGCAAAATTAACCACAGTGAGTAATTACAAGCTTGGTGTGGTATAGTGAGCGATGTGGTATTCATAATCGCCACATAAAGGGAATAATGAAATGCATGCGGAACAGAGTACCGTAGTGAGACCTGCACACAATATGTGGTTGTGCTGATGATGTATTGTCAGTGAGAACTGATGTAGCTGCTGCTGCATGCTGAACAAACAATCAATATAATATTACCATCTTTCCGTAATACTTGCTAATTTCTCCTAAGGAATTATTCGGTTATCAATTTAATTCTTCTTTCCAATGCACCAAACTAGCCATTTAGTTGATTTCTAAATGGTACTGGTGAACCGTCAAGGAGACGCCTTTGTTATATTGTATTATTTTTAATGATTACGTGCAACCCCTTTTTCTGAGATATTTAGATGAAATTTACGTCAGTTTTATTAAAGAAAAACTGTATTTTGTCAGTGATTAAACTGATATGTGGGTTTCAAAAAATCAATGATTACGTTTCAAACCCATTTTTACACGGTCCATTAGTTGTACTGAATGACATAGTCATTGAGGAAGTTTTAAGCACCAATTCTAGGAATTCGCATTGATAAAAGTTTGTCCTGGGAAAAAACATGTGGACGTTTTTTGTACTAGAATTTCCTCATGCATCTATGATTTGAGGAAAGTGGCAGAATTTTGTGTAATTTTATGGAACACGTATTGAAAATGGCCTATTATGGCCTAGTGTACCCACATATGTCATACGGCATAACATTTTGGGGAGGGTGTGGAAATCTCCATTTCCAGAGGTGTTTCGTCCTTCAGAAGATAGCAATAAGAATCATGGCAAAAATAGGAATTATAGAATCCTGTAGGGATTCTTTTACAGAACTTGATTTGTTAACCTTCCCAGCACTCTACATATACGAGACCGCCATGTACTGTCGTTACAAATGTGAGTTAACGCGGGGCAGGGACGTTCATGAGTACAATACCAGAGAGCGAGATGCTTTTAGATCTGCGCAGCACAGGCTCCAGGTTTACCATCTGAGATTGGAGGTAAACTTTTCAACAAGCTGCCCTTAAACTTGCGTGTAGAAAATTCCCTTCACAAAATTAAATAAAACTAGAATAATTTTTCTATGTTTTCCTTAGTTTAAGAAGACGAGGAAATCTGCCATTAACCTTAGTTCTAAAGGACCTTTTGGCTCCTTAAGCAAGTAGGATAATCACGATAGATAAGGTACGAAGCATGAACTGCCTTCTGAATAGATCTCAAGAAGAGGAATAACGCATACCACCGTAGTCATGTAACCTTTTGTAGTAGGGGGTGGGGGATAAACACTGTTTTAGCCTCTTCCAGTTTAAGTGGACAGGAAAACAACAATGCCTCATGTTTGATCTTTACAAAAGCTAGAATATTAGGGAATCCAGCCCACTCTACAATCAACTAGGACTGCCAACCAATCCTTTTTTAGTGATGTGATGCTCCCGCATATCCATAGGGTTACCCAGATTTTAACACACTTCAGTTTTTGCTGCACTTACTATATTCTACTGCCAGGCATTCAACTCTCCTGTGTATATAATAAAAACACGAGATCATAGCCATTACATATTATATTTTTGTGTCGTTCTTTGAGGGCCTCTGTTCAGTTGACCTAAGGACGCATTCGTGTCTGCTTAAGTACAAGAGCGGCCAGCGATATTAGAGTCCACTGGACAAGATTGTGTGTTTTGTTCTACTAACTGATGTTGATATTCTCTATAAATATTAGTTTTCTACAAAATATTATATACATAAATTATACAGTTTTATTTCACTTTAATTTAGTTCTTTCAATAATATTTACACCTTTTTGCACAGGACCTGTTTTGTACCCTTCTCTGTCCCAATTATCATTGCATACTTCCCTTAAGTTTGCCATTTGACTTATTCTAATTATTTGTTTTGATAATCTATACAACAAATGTAAACTTGTATTTTAGCTCATTTATTATGAGAGGTATATCTTATACATCTCATGCTTTGACTTTACGATGCATATAAGTTATATAGCTTAAGTAATTCTGATTGCATATTCAAATGTCTATAGAGTATGGCTTTACACAAATGAAACTGCGAAACAGCGTAGATTCAAATAATTCAAGAAATCGTACAAATATCTGAAAGTTAGCATGGGGTAAACTTGAATACCCCACTTGAATCTGGTTCAGTAAATAAATAATATAAAAATCCAAAGTTTACGAACTTTTCAGAATATCACAACATTGATAAACTATAGAAATAATGGGTGTGGTTGGGATAAAGAAACAATATAAAAAAGTAATGTATATGACAGAGAGTTATTAAGACAACAACATCTAATTATAGAAGTTCTTATCGTAGCTCGCTTGACACTGAAAACTCGTTATCTTGTATACGGAGGTAATGAAATGTCGTTTTACAAAGTGGTTGTCAACATTATGGAAGTTCTAATCGTAGCTAGCTTGACACTGAAAACTCGTTATCTTGTATACAGAGGTAATGAAATGTCGCTTTACAAAGTGGTTGTCAACATTATGGAAGTTCTTATCGTAGCTAGCTTGACACTGAAAACTCGTTATCTTGTATACAGAGGTAATGAAATGTCGTTTTACAAAGTGGTTGTCAACATTATGGAAGTTCTAATCGTAGCTAGCTTGACACTGAAAACTCGTTATCTTGTATACAGAGATAATGAAATGTCGCTTTACAAAGTGGTTGTCAACATTATGGAAGTTCTTATCGTAGCTAGCTTGACACTGAAAACTCGTTATCTTGTATACAGAGGTAATGAAATGTCGTTTTACAAAGTGGTTGTCAACATCATGGAAGTTCTGTATAATAATTAAATATCAACACATAACATGTTCAGACTTGTATTTCCTGTTACAGGCATTCTACCTTTAATACAACGGAATGCAAACAATTATAATAATTTATTTTATTCCTAACGAAAGACATAAATTATTACTCACCTTAAAAATCCATCCTGGTGGTATTTCTGAGAGCGCTTTTAATCTAGGTTTAATCATTTTCAAAAATATGGAAGACTTGTGAAACGTTCTTTATCGCCCATTTTAGGATATTTGGTTCATTAAAAATGTAGAAAAATTTGTCAAATATGTAAAACATCTAAAACTTTAAAAACATAAATATAAATAAAACCTATGTGCTGTTTCATGATGTCGACCATCTTAATCTGGAACGTAACAGACTGTCACTGTGTCAGGAGTTCTGCCATCAATTGGAGCTTTCATGTTTACTCTATTTTATTGTCACATAACTATTTGGGGGTGAAACAAATCATAATTGCTGTTAGTTAAATCTCATTAAGGTGTCAAATATAATCTTACATTGAAAGTTCTTTTCGTCATTCAGGATATTAGTGAATTCTTTTTACATACATATTGTTCTTTATGTATTGAGTTTTCTGTTTTGGACGCGTATTTTAATAATTTCCAGGTCTTTTTATCACTTTTCTCATTTATTAAATTTTCCAAAAAGTTTGTAACGTTGAACAGTTTCCATGGAAGAAGTTATTTTAATTGTGTACTGAAGCTAAGTCTATGTGACCGATGTAACATTTTATACAGATTTTTAAAGATCACAAAGGTCAGGAAAATCCTATTTCTTTCACAATCCCTCTATTTACAAAAACAAATATTAAACAAAGAACCTTCAAACTTAATCTTTATGGTTGTGCTTTTGAAGGCTACAAGTGTATTGTCTATCGAGCGATGTGAGGTTGGGTGAATCACGTAATCAATCGTTGTTAACTTTTGGTACATTTTAAATATGTGTTTGTTGCTCATAACTAACATTTTAATATACAAATACGTTAAATATGTTTGTTTACTGTTTCTCATTTGGTTTTAAATTTGTAGATTAAATGTTTATTAAGAAAGTTCAATAAATTACATAGCCTTCTATTGCTTCAATGAACAAATTATATCATCAGCATTTCCCATGGTAGTAAATAATGTATGATTGTTTATTTTTCGCTTCTTAGTGTATATGGTTCTTTTGTATTTGATTTTAAAATATTTCAGACATAATTCTAGAAAGAAGCCGCATGGTTAGTCCTTTGTCTTGGGAGAACTTTAGAAAAGTATTTTACAAGTAAATATGTAAAAATAGCTGCATCCTACACTGTAGCCATATACTGCTACACCCGTTATTTTCAGCACTCCACAACCTTATTTTTGTTAAACAAGATTCAGTGATAAAATATAAATGTATAGAGGACTATCATTTTGATTAGTATACAGCAATACCCAAGCGTACATAAATACTAGATACATTCCTTACGTGAAAACGGTTCAGTTATTTAAAAAATACGCTTATCAGATAATATTCGTTATTTATTTTTTCATTGTATTTTGAAGCACTGGCAAGAATGGCAGTTTCAGTTTTTCATTGTTTTCAAACCGTAGTTGACCAAGCCACTTTTTCAACTGTAAGAAATAAAAATAACAACCAAGTGCTCTATGGTGAACTTTCAAAAAATTTCAGATTATCTTTCAAGTAAAATTACTGTCTGGGATATGTTAGTTTACGGTACAGCTGGTCTGTATTTGAAATTTTCTGCAGAATTCGCCTGCACTTTTGTTACTTAAAGAGTTCCAATATCTTGAAACGTGTGTTATAAAATTCAAATTCCTTAAATAACTTGTACAGATACTTGCTCACTTTTCAATAATTTAATGATCTTTATTCATGTCTCTACGCATTTTCAGACGTAATGTAAACTATATTTTGTATAATTAATTATGTTAAGTGATTGGCTATTAAGCCAAACCAAACCACCATATTTCGGGTGTTTGGAGGAAAGAGTTCTTAGAACACGAATCTGTTTCGGTTAATTTAATTTGTTTGTATAGTCTTGAATTATCTTGACCCTGGATCACTGGTTTCACCGGAGTTACAAACTTTTGAGTGGAGTTGGAATTGTTTGAACACTTCAGTGACCATTTACCCTGGGGTTTGACGTCCGAAAATTCGAGTATTTATATAAGTAATTTTAAAGTGCTGTAATATGTTCACAAATCGTTTAATTTTTTGAAAGTTTGTTTTTGACTAAGGATGTTTTTGAAGGTAAAAAAGGATTTTAGTTATACGTAAGAAAAAAGCACATAGCACTGTTTGTAACCAGATATAACATAATTAAACTTCTAAAATTGCATTATTCTTTCAAATAATCGTTTCATCATAATCGTTTAGAATTTGGTGTCTGTCTTTTTTGTGATATAGTTTTCTGATTCAAAAGTATAGAAATCTCAACTTCAATTAATTCTTTTCTGGATTCGTCCGAATGCTTTCCTTGTGACTCTTATCCTGGTAAATTAGAGTTTAACCATAGTAAATTTTCAGTTTTATCAGACTCAATGGGAACTAGGCAAAAGATAAAAACAGGAGTATGGACATATACATGTACGTGTGTAGGTGATTTCATTGATGTGCGTGTTTCGGTTGATTATAACAAAATACAATTGACAGACCCATTTATGGAAAATTAGTTAAATACTTTGTTGAAACCTTTGTGAAGGATCAAATGCACAAAGAAATGTGACTCCGCATTTGGAAAATCCAGTAAAGGCTTAGTAAGTGACGTCCAGTCACGTGCTGGTGTAGGCTGCACCGCTGATAAGCATGCGAGCCGCGCTTCCGCGAATTAGATCCACTTGTCATTCATCCCTGCACAGATGACTTCCGAAAATAACGGAAAAAAGCTGCACTGCAACCATTCGTTACTTCGATTTCTGTCCATTTTCTTGAACACACGTTCTAAATAATTTAATTTATATATAAATATTTTTTTTCCAGGGACTAGTAAGGATTATTGTAAGACGTAATAAAACTGTAGACAGAACGTCTTGACTTAAAACCGCTTGTTCTGTATGCAAATAGAACATTCACAAAGAAAAGTAAGACCAAATTTTAGAATAGCAATTTTATATTTTTAGGAAATACAGTTCACTGATATGTGACAAATTTAGAATATAAATTAGTTGGAATTTTGAAGTTTTACGCAAAACACGGTTTAAATTAATTCTTATATGATCTCGGGTCACTCAACTTCCCTTATTTCAAGTCAATTCAAATCTTTATTTTCACAAAACGTTACATATTATAGCAGTGCTATAGTAACAGGTGATATTGTCCACTGTGATAAACTGTATTAATCATACAAGTAGTAGTTCGTCGATATAATATTATTCAATTTAAGTGCTAATATACAAAATTACATTATTATTAGTGATACTGAATAAATATGCAACAGATAAAAGTAATGGAATATTATGGAATTAAATCATAAATATAAAATTCAGACAAACTTAAAATAAACAGTACAATAATAAATAATTTAACAATGAACTTAACAAATTGTACATATTTGCCAATTCTTTACAAATTTCAAGTATGGCATTTGACGTACCGGAAAGTCCCACCAGCGTCATCGAAGAAATTCGTCTACTGATGAGAACATGCCATCCATGAGGAGCTCACGGAGGATATATTGGAAGTTTATTGAAAAGTTCTCTTCTCATATAGCCAGGTGTTTTTTTTTGTAAGAAGATGTGTTATGAAGTGGAAGGATCGTATTGTTCATATGTCTTGTAAGGTAGGATGATTGAGTTTATAAGCTTTGGGGGAAACTAAGAGAGTTATGTTTTACAAATGATAGTGTTTGATATATAAGTAGATAGTAATATGGCGGTTCTAGCGCACTTTCGGAGCCAACAGAAAATCAAGGGAAAATACTGTTTAAAGGACAATAAACGAATCTGTAAAATCAAACAGTAACTCACGAACGAAAAATTACCGAATCTATAGCTGTTTGCTTCTACTTTCTCAAATCAATCTATCGGAAATGTCTGCTACGAATAAACTATAAATTAAAACTTATAAACGGAAATGATGGAATTTGCTAACAATCACTCGAGAAGTCGGGGAGAATGTGAGTAAAACCACATTCTTTTGACGAGGTTCTTCATTTAATTTCTCCAAATGTACTATAAAATCATCAAAGATTTCAGGCTTAAAATCGTAATCAAATTCAATATCCAAATAGTGAAAGATTATAGGTAAAATCTTCTCATAATAAACATGTGTATCGATACCTACAAACCTAATGTATTCTTTGAAAAGGAAAATAATTTTTTCAACGGTTCTAAGAGATAAGTAAAAATTTTTATTCTGGTTTCTAAATTCTGTAACAAATTTTGTTTGTTTTTTACCTCCATATTGCAATTTTGTAAGCAGGTTATTCAAATGTGTTAGTTTATTTCGAAATTTCTTAGGTTTAGGTCTTTCGTACAAAATTAAATTACAACCTCTACAAACTAAATATCTTTTATCGATAATTTCTCCTCTATTAGAACACTTGTAACAGTTGGCATTATACTCTTCCATTTAAACAGAAAGATTTTTTGTTTAAATGGAGATTATGGAACTAACTCTGCCGAGAAATAAGTTTTTCAGCGCAAATGTTTATGTTTATATTTCATCTACCGAGATAAAAAGAAATCATTTTATTTTATTATTCAACTATTTAGGATATTTTGTCTATGATTACAAAGATTATTCCGGAAGAAATCGAGATTTTTCATCAGCGAAAGAGTATATTTTTGAAGTTTTAGAAGGAATGAAAGAGAATAATATGAACATCATCAATTATTGTAAAAGACAAAATGAATGATTGTGTCTTTGGTGTAGTGTTGTTAGTGTGCGTGTTTGCGCTATGGGAATCACATCACATTCAACTTCTACGGTGTCTATTGTTTAGAGACTTGGCCCTGCACTGCTACTGTCCAACCAAGTTAATGGCTAGGAGCTGTAATTCGGGTCTTAGACTCTGGAATTTTTTTGTTCCCAAGTCTCATTTTTTTTTTGGTAACTACTGTGTAGAAGTTGATGGAGAGATTCAATTAGGGAATTTGTGTCGGGTGTTTTGTAAGTGTAATGTTGTATTAATGAACGATGTGAATGATGAATGTAATGAACGAATTAAGGAAGAGAAGGAATTAAGGAATGAAGTGGAAAGGTGAGGAAGCAAATGGCGCGCCAACCACAGTTGTCATTACTCGGCTTGTTCTATAGTCATTACACTATGGCCACTCGTGTAAAGACTTGTCCCCAACCACTGAACGACAACCATGTCTTCCTCAATAAAAAGCGCGCCTGAAGCTCTGGGATTTGAACCCAGAACCTCAGGCTTTGAAGGCAAGCGTCTCACCAACTGAGCTACGGAGAGTCTCGAAAGTTATAAGCTATATCTCTGCTAT
Source organism: Homalodisca vitripennis (assembly GCF_021130785.1). NCBI lineage: Eukaryota > Metazoa > Arthropoda > Insecta > Hemiptera > Cicadellidae > Homalodisca > Homalodisca vitripennis. The sequence goes on along the minus strand of NC_060210.1, from coordinate 155,361,512 downwards.
ATAAGTTGTTCTCACTTTTACAATTAGGAGTGCTAGTTTACAAGTTTATTAATAATTTTATATTTCAAAAACCACTCAACCGATTTTAATGAAATTTGGTACACATATAGTAAATACTTAACTCTTTCGACTTAACTTATCCATAAGGGTGAAATCATCCCCTATTTCTTAATATTCATAAAAAAATTAAAAAAATTATCAGAAAAATCTGAAACTTCAAAAACAAGCGAGTTCAACTTAAAATTTCATGAAAATAACAAAATTTTCAAAAACTACCCCAATCATCCCTTATCTTAAAACTCTTATATCTCGAGAACTATTGGAGCTTTTTTGCTGAAATTTGGTATATAGGATCAGTAAATATTAAAGTATTTTTTTAAATCATAACTTCCGGTCCAACCCTTAAGATGACCTTGGAATAGTTTTTTGTTAATATCATCCCCATTTTTTAAGATATTCTTTTGAAATTAAAAATGAATACTTATATCAATGTCTTTAATAATTCTGTAAAGTTGTAGAATTATCCAATGAATAATATAGACAATAAGACGATTTTTTCAAAAATTTTACTAAATTTCTCTAATATCGTTCTTAATCACATCATAGGCTAAAAATTTCTCAGAAACCACAACAACATAACAAATCGCGTTTGTAACAGCATTTTGAAAATCCATATTGATAATTATATCGTTCTTTGAACCAGAAATATTTGTCAAACTCTTTGTTGTATCAATGACATAAATAGGTCTATTCGCTAAAAATTCTTTAGGATTGTAATACATTTCCTTATTATTACAGTAAACTTTCTTAAAATCTTGATACATCTGATACATGATTCTGAAAAGACCTCCGGAAATGTTTAAATTTTGTAATTCATCTGGATAATAAGAACCGTTCAATTTTACTCTGATATTTTTTACATTCAAACTATCAAACTTTGAAGGATTTTTTTCTTGATTATTCTGTCTATCTGTTTGAAAACCTATAATAACGAACTTGGGATTGAAGATATTTCTATAAATATTTGTAATATCGAACGAATAAGTTGTTCCGGAAATACCTTTTTGTTCAATACATTGCCAATCTAGAAAATTAAACATAATGTTTTGACTTTTTGTAATTTCATCAATCAACCTAACTTTACTCGTGGTTTTATAATCAATCATTGGAACTCTAATAAAAAAATCTGTAATTGTTATTTTTCCATCAACAGGCATAACATTTCCAGTTGCAGTCTTCAGAATCACATCATTGTCTTCTGCTCTTATAAAACTTAGATAAAATCCTCCTTTATAGATCGGAATAGTAACATTTTCAAAAAATCCTAATCCAAAATGAGATAAATTTCCAGCTGCTTCAAAAACACCAAATTTAAAATCTGATTCAAAGCCATTAGAAGTTTGAGAAATAACATCACTTTTTGAATACGAAATAGTTCCTTTAATTGTGCTTAATTGGCCACAGTTTTCGACTTCTTCTATCAATTTATTGTGTTTTCTTACTTCAATCTTAGAAAATAAAAACGGTATAAAATTATCGATTAATCTAACATTATCAGTTCCAAGATATGCTTGACCATCTTGTTTTGTTAAAGTTCCAGAAATATAAAACTGGAAGTTAGACGAGCAAAAATTATCTCCAAAATCAATATTAAACTCAGTTCTTTTATTCGGTTCATTCAAATGTTGTTTACTAATTGGATAGAAATTTTTAAACTCCGCCCTTTCAATATCACTAGCATATTTTCTGTAGTCCGCCATTTAATAAGAGAAAATTTAGAAATTTTAAACATCATGTATAAGAAAGATATCATTTTTTCATCGATCTAATGTACGTTTTTATAAGAAAAGATATAAATTTTAGTCATTTTTAATGATCTACTTCGTCATATTCAGGATTCTCTTCCTTAAATTTTGCGATCTCGGTCTCATATTTCAATAAAATTTGCACAGGATAGTAACCGCTATCTATAATATTGTTCCAATCAACTGTATCTTTATTTTCATCCAAAAATTTTATACTCAAGTGTTGATAGAGACAAAGAACAGACATATGATCTTTTAATTGATAATGTATATTTTCTTGAATGAACTCTGATGATAAAGTTTGATATTTAGCAATGTTATACCAATTCAATTTGTTTACGTATAATCTCATCATATCTTCGGATAATTCATATTTTTGAGAAATATCATCCCAATGTTCTTTTTTCAAAACTCTTTCGTGTTGCATTATAAAAAGATCGAAAGCACTGTAATGTCCCGCCATCTCTATTTATTAAGAAAAAATTTCAAGTTTTTATAAATTGGCTCTTTTTAGCGTTACATTCAGCACATTTTCCAGAAACTCTTTTAACTCCATTGATGTTTGCATAGTATTTTATATCATTTGTTGCAGTTTTTTCTTTACATCTCACACAGTATATGAGCGCCATTTATATAAGGAAATTTTATCATGCATAAAACCCTACGAGAATACCTATTTCAGTAAGATCTTCCTCGAACTTATTAATTTTTTCTTCTAATTTTTGAAATTTGACAGCATAAGAATCATTGTATTCAACAAATTTATGACCAATATTCTCAAAAGTTTTCGTAGCATCTAAACTAAACTTATCAAAAGACTCTTTAAATCTAGTAAGTTTTTCATTAATTTCACCAACATCGTCTACTGATCTTTTACTTCTTTCATCAAGTTTTTCATAGACTTCTGTTGTAAAATCTTTAACATGCTGTTTATGATTCTCATAATTTTGTTTTAGTTCATTAAACATTTTAATAGGATCTTCTAATTGAATCATTACAACAACATCAAATGGATTAATTCCTTTACTAACACTGCTAATTCTTTTTCCTTTAAAATCTAAGGCATTTTTAACATTCGGATCATGTAAATCAACAATATCGATGTTTTCTGATAATTTTAGAGGTTTTAAAATTTGTTCTTTAACAACAACATCATGTTTGTCAATACCAGGTCGAACACCGACAATTCTTTTTTTATTAGCCAAACTAACATAATTCTTTTCAACTTTGATCGCTTCAGTAATTTTATCAGCTTTTTCGATATGAGACATTAAATTGGTAAATATTTTTTTTGCACCATCTTCAAATTCTTTTTTCAATGTTTTTATTTTATCAGCAACTTCATTTGAACTCATGAAATTTGCAAGTTTGTTATCATATTCTGCTTTAAAATCTTCAATCTCGACAGCAAACATATCTGAATCTGGAAGGTTTTGTAATAAATTTTCTAACTTGTTATCAAACTCATTTCTCAAACTATCAAAATTCAAACTATTATCTACATTTTGAATAATTTGTGTTCCAAATACGTCAAAAATATTTTGTGAATCCATATTTATTAAGTAATAATTTGTTAACAACTTCTTTAAAATCTTTACCAGTACTCAGTTCATTCAAAACAAAAACACATAAATGACCACAAATTGGGGGATCTTTATAGTCTTGAATCTGAGAATCATTGTAGTAGACGCTTGATTTTTTCAAATATTTAATCAATTCTATAGGTGGTTTGTCCTCAATTCTTCCATACGAATCAAAATAACATGCATTCTTATCATTTTTATAATAACAAATCCAATGCGTTCCACTTCCCATAATCGAGTCTAAATTCACAATTCCACATTCAAATTTCTTAACTTTTTCAGGTAATGTATCTCTCATGAAGATTCCTCTAAAATGTTTAATATTTTTGCAGATTTCTTCCAATTCCCCGAATGTTAAAGGTTTGATTTCAAATTTTTTTTAATGTTTGATTTCACGTAATTCAAAGTTTTTTCATCTAATCCAGATCCTGTAACATCTTCCAACTCTTTATCTAACCAATTTAAAATGTTTCGAACAATAGGAATCACATCCTTTTTAACGATTGGAGCAGCTTTACGAACATAAGGAACAACATTTTTAACAACTGGAATATTTTCTCCAAAATCTAATAAATCTTTCAAAAGTCCACCATTTTTAAGTTCTTTCAACTGATTATAAGAAAATTCTATTCTGGTTCCTTTATTGTTTTTCTTATGTTTTTCGAGTTTATTGTATTGTCTATTTGTTAAAAATATCTTATCTTCGCCATTTTTTAGTTGATCTATTTTAAATTGAATACTAACGGGTATTTTCTTCTTAAAAGCGGATTTTATTTTTTCTTTCTGATTTTTGCTGAAATTTACATTCACCTCCATTTATATAGTTAAAATTTCAAGTTCTCTTCGATTCCCATTCCTAGTTTTCTCTTCAAAAACATTGCTCCAGCTGTTGGAAGCGCAACAAATCTTTCACCTAAACTAGCATCTTTTGATAAAAATCTATCCATTGCTTTATCTTGCAAAACTTTATCTGCTATATGTCTGGAATTTGTGTCTCTATGTTTTGCATAAAAAATATCGTGTTCCATAGCAGCTTGATCTAATTTATTTATACCAGGATCTCCTCTTTTTAGTCTTTTTTCGAGTTTTGTGCCAGGCCCCAGATACTGATAAGTTGGTACGTGTAATTCAAAAGGTAAATTGTTGATAAAATCATTCAAAAGTCCACTACCCTCAATCATAGATGAACTTATTGCCGGCAAAATTCGTTTTAAATATTTAATTCCATCAGGTTTTTCAATCATTTCGTCAAGTTTGTTCGAAATAAAATCTTTAATTGCTTTCTTTTCATTCAAAAAATTGTTATTTCCAGCCTTCTCTTGAGCATAAATATAATTAATAATTCCATCGAGTTTTGTCAAATCGTCGATATATCTGTATTCAATCTTATTATCATTGTATTTTCTTACACCTGATCCTTCGATTCGTTTTTCCCAAATTGGTTTAATTAATTTAATATATTTTTTACCTCTACTTGACTTAGGCTTCTTAGTAGATGGATCATTATTTTTGTAAATTGAGTCAGATTCCCATAAAATTTCTGTATACTTTTTCAAATCTTCTTCAGAATATAAATTATCTTTTGGAGCGTCATAGTCTGTTAATAATCTCCATAAACCTTGAGTTCCTTCATATGTTTTTTTATTAATAATGATATCATTATGCTCAAAATTCACGGGCAAATTTCCAATCATAAAACTTTTCTTTTTTCTGTCCCAATACAAACCAAATTTATCATCCTTTGCTCTAGGAAGAAATTTTTTACCAATTTCACCAATTATTATATCCGTTGTTCCAGGACTTATTGGTTCAACTATGGTAGAGTCTTCAATGATTCGAGGTCTAAATGGTGTTGAAGATGGTAATTTTGGCAATTCAAACTCTTCAGATTCTGGAATTGAAATATCGGCAAATTGTCGTACAACTGGAACCAAATTCATCAAATTTTGATTATCACTTAAAACATTTTCAATTTTGCCCTCAACGTTTTTTATTGCAGAAGTTACAGGTTGATTGATTTTTTGAATAAATTCTTGTTCTTTTTCATCAATTCGAATCTGTTCTTTAAATTCTTTGATTAATTTCTTTTCGATTTGATCAAGTTTTTTTTCTTCTTCTGAAGTTACGTTCGCCATTTATTTAGGAAAATTTTGAAACGTGAACGTGAACGAGAACGAGAACGAGAACGTGAACGTGAACGAGAACGAGAACGAGAACGAGAACGTGAACGTGGAACGTAAAACGTGAACACGAAGGTGAAAACGTGAACGTGGAACGTAAAACGTGAACACGAAGCGTGAAAACGTGAACAGATTTACCGTTTTTCAGTTGTTTTCATAATGTAAATAAAAAGTAAAGATAATGTAAAAATAATTGTAACAAATATTTTATCGAGTAAATTTGTCAGACCACTAAGCAGCATTTATATCAGAAAATTTATTCAAATATTTACCATTTTTAGGCTTCAAAGTTAGATTAATAGTTAAAAATCCATAGTCTTCTTTCCAAATTTTATCACACAATTCATTAAAGTGGTTAAAACTCATATCAGATCCCACATAATTGTTGTAAATCTTTCTCGAATAGTGATCGTCTTGCTTAAAAACACACAACATATTCAAATTATTTCTAATAACTTGTTTATCAACCTTTGAAAAGCATTGAGAAAGATAGATACAAGATATGTTTTTGTGACGAGACATTACGAAATATTCCTTAATAACGTCTTGATTTTCTAAAATACAATCATCAAAAACGATTAACGAATTGGGTTTACATTTGCTTAACGGAACTATGTCCTCAGAAGCATTATAAAAATGTGATATTTTTTTGTTTAAGTTTTTCTCAATATTTTCAAATCTTTCTTGTAATTTTTTATAGGCGTCTTGTTCTAAAGATTTACTAAAAACATACAAATTGGAATAAGGAATCAACCTATTGTAGATAAAATTCAATAATAAAGTTGTTTTTCCACATCCACTTGAACCAACAATTAACAATCTGATTGGTTGATCTTTCTTATTTTCTTCAAACGTTTGAAGTTTATCTGATCTTTTTGCTTTAAAAATTTCTCCATTTAAATAGCGAAAATGAAGCTGTTCAAGTTGACTGCAGAAAGCTCTCAATTATTTTTAAACTTGGAACATCCTATACACTTAGAGGAAGAATCAAATTATTTTATCGGTTTAAGCGGTTTTTATTCTGACAATTTTGTAATAAATATTAGTGAAAGTTCTCCTTATTGTATAGGATTTAGTGAGAAGAAAATAACAAAATATTATGGTTTAAACAAAGGATATTACACTTTCGATCAAATAAAAAATTCCCTTAAAAATTATCTGAAAACATTCAAACAATCAGATAAATCTTTAAACTTTGACGAAAACAAATTTGAAATGCAAAAAAATTATCTCTCTAATAAAATTCAAATAAAATCACCAGTAAGAATAATGTTTTCAGCAATTATTGTAGATTTATTAGGGTTTGTTCAAGAAACTATTGAGCCAAATCAGGTATATTTAGGAAATAAAACGCCAAAATTTAGACCGTTTGATGTAATTGAAGTACATTGTAATCTCGTTGAACCTAGTTTTGAAAATCATACCGAACATTTACACAAAGAATCTGAAATTTTGTACACATTTTTCCCAAATGTTGCTTATGGATCAAAAATTAGTGAAAAACCGAATGAAATAGACTATATTCCAATTAGAAAAAATATGAAAAGAATTCAAAAAATCGTCTTAACTGTTCAAGACTCTGAAGGTAATTTATTGAAAAATGAGAGTAAAACTACAATTTACTTAAGATTGTTGAAGCAACGGACATGAATCATGGGGAGCTATTGAATAGCTTACCTTCAAACTTTCAAGAAAACACTGTTTTCAACCTTTACACTCAAATAATAGCTTGTTAAATTTTTTCTATCTAAATGGAGTCTGTTGTGGATCTACTCAATAATCAACTCAAATTCAATAATACAGAAATTTTTACGATTGTTGACGAAAATAATGAAATTTGGTTTAAGGCTAAAGATGTTGCAGAAATATTGGAATTTAAAAATACGAGACAAGCTATCATAGATCATGTTAAAGAAAAATACAAAAAAAGCTTTGAAAACATAGATTCTGACAAGGGTATCGAATCGCGACTCTTACAAAAATTACATCCAGACACTATTTTCATCAATGAACCAGGCATATATTCTCGAAATAAAAATTACTAGTTAAATTTCTTATCTATCTAAATGGAGTCAGTTGTAGACCTACTCAATAATCAACTCAAATTCAATAATACAGAAATTTTTACGATTGTTGACGAAAATAACGAAATTTGGTTCAAAGCAAAAGATGTTGCAGAAATTTTAGAATATGAAAACACGAGGCAAGCTATCATAAATAATGTCGATAATGACGATAAAACAACGTTTGAATGTATAAATTACAGGAGTCTATCCCATAGACCCCGAGAAAATATTCAAAAACATACTATTTTCGTTAATGAATCTGGTTTATATTCTTTAATTTTGAGATCTAATAAGCCAGAATCGAAATTGTTTAAAAAGTGGGTTACAAAAGAAGTTTTGCCAAGTATTCGTAAATTTGGTGAGTACAAACTTGAAAACAAGATTAAATATTTAGAGGACGAAGTTAAACACTTGCAAATTAAAGATGAAATCAAAACGGAAATAATCGCAAAACAAAGTGTAAAAATTGACTTAATGAAACCAGACCTTGTTTGTAAAGATTTTGATAAGAAAAAACACCATGTTTTTGTGTTAATTAAGAAGAATCACATGTGGGAATGGCCTTATTACGTTATCAGAGCTCAGAAACGAGAAATACCAAACCGATTAAAACATCTAAAAATAAATTATCCTGAATTAGAGATTTTGTTCATTGATGACGAACCAAATTCTATCAATCTGTATAACCAAATGAAAGAATCTTTGAATATTTTATACAACGGAAATCATTTTACTACAAATATGACTGAATCTCGACTGATTTATAGAATATCTAAATTGCACGTTGAAAATGTTAAACTCTCGAATTATGATATTTTGTCTGTAAATGTTTAGCATAACTAGGTAACCATTGTAGAATTTTTTTTCATATTCACAAGACGTTTCGTTTTTATAACTTTCGCTGAAAATTTTTTTAGCACAATCTTTGCAAAAAGCATCTTTTCTATCTTTACTATACTGCCAGTTATTAAATTCAGAAATATTTTTAATTTCTTTACAAAAGTAACACTTTTTTTCTTCTAAAGTTAATTTGTCCATTTTATCATATAATTCCTTACAATAACAGTCTTTTCTATTCTTTTCCTTATAAAATTCTTGACACTTTGTACATTTCTTTTGAGACTCCATTTATATAGAACAAATTATTACACGATGAAAATGTTAAACTCTCGAATTATGATATTTTGTCTGTAAATGTTTTTGAAGATAAGGTAACCATTGAATGATTCGTCCACATTCGCAATGAGTTGGTTTATTTTGACTTTCTCGGAAAATTCTTCTAGCACAATCTCTACAAAAAGCCTTCTTTTTATCTTTACTATAATGACAATCACAAAATTTGGAAATATCCTTAATTTCTTTACAAATACAACATTCTTTCTCTTCTAAAGTTAATTTTTCTATTTTATCGTATAATTCTCTTTCATATTTATTATGACAATCTTTACAATAATGTCCAAATCCGTCTTTTTTAGTTCTATTTTTATAAAATTCTTCAAAACCTTTTATTTCCTTGCACATTGAACATTTCTTTTGAGCCTCCATTTATATACAAAAAATTATAGCTTTGACTTTCTCAATTCATATTCGTAAAAACTTCCACTTATTTCTTCATTATTTAAATCTTTTATACTATAAGTTACAGGATCTGTGTTATTAATTTGATAAATCACAAAGATTTCTCTTGACCAATTGTTCTTATATTTGTTCGAAAATGTTTGTTTTTTACTAACAATTCTTACATGATCATCGACTTTAAATTTAGTTTTCGTGTGAATTTCAGGTGGAACATACTTGAAAACGGTCTCTAAAAACTCCTTTTCTGCATCCTTATCTACGTCTTTGGGCTTCATTTTGATTGTGCTGTGAACCGTATCATTGTAATTTGTGACTATTTTTTGAAGAATATCGATCCATTTAAAGTTTTTATTAATCTCAAAAATAACTTTCATCCTTTCGTTTTGAGTTCTGTTATATCTCTCTACGATACTTGATTTCTCTTCGTTTTCAGTATGATAAATCTTAATGTTGTATTTCCTCAAAACATCGTTAAATTCTTTATTTTTGAACTCTAAACCCTTATCTGTATGAAGTAAATTTGGAGGTTTATGCCTGATTTTTATCGCGTCTTTTACTATATCTTCGAAAGCTTTTGAAACATCCTTGCCGTTTTTTCTTTTGATAGCTCTTGACCAAGCATATTTTGAGAAAGTATCAATAACATTTAACATATACTTGAATCCATCATTTTGATCCGAATAATTAGACATTATAACTAAATCTGCTGCCCATAAATCGTCAATTCCTAGTGTTATAATTTTTCTCTTTTTAAACTTTTTTCGTACTGGTGCATGAATTTCTCTAGCTTCAATCTCTATTTCTTCTTTATTCTTTAATTCTTTCTTTACTTGTTTTTCATAAGGATTCTTTATAAATTTACTCTTATTTGTCTTACATTTTGAACATTTTGCTGCAATTCTATACAATCCGTTTTGAGTTTGAACGATTTTAGAATCTATATTTTTCGTTTTTTTCTTGCATTTGTGGCAGTGAATCAAATCATCTTCCATTTACATGTCAAAGTTTCCAAGTTTATTTAACTCATCTAATATATCAGATTTTGCTTCATTTTTATAGCCATAAGGTACTGTATCGATCTTATTTTCTAGGACAATTCTCTTATCATCTTTAGCGTTCAGTGCCAGCTTGTTTATGGTAACTGTGTACAACTCATGTTTGTAGCTTTTGATTACTGTCATCTCCCTAAATTCTTCTTTATCTTCGAACAAACATCTCTTCAAGTTTTCGATATTTATTGTTTTATTTACAACGCTTCTCTTAATTCCTTTACACCTAACTGGATTTTTGTCTAGATATTTGTACGAGTACATCTTTGATCTTAAACCACAAAATTCTTCTAAAACTTCGCTATTTAATTCATCTTTGAATTTCCCTATTACCTTCTTATTTTTATTAGTGAAACATTCGTGATCTTTTGGATAATCGCTCGTATCAAAGTCATCTATATTTTCTTTAATAATTTTAAAAGGATCTCGTTTCAATTCTACGAAATAACTGTCTGTATCCATGTAACACAGATTCAAATCTGGATCATAGTTCTTTAATTTGTTGTAATAAAACTCGTACATTAGCAGTTTTGATAGGTCGAGAACTGAAAATCCTATGTAGATCGGCTTGTTAAATTTTACTTTCTGTTTGTACATGTGACTCGCTATACAGTTGTCGTCAAAGATATTAAAGCATTTAAAGTTTGTTTTCTTGGCTTGTTTCATTGAAAATTCTTCATTTCCTAGTCTAATATCACATCTGTTTCTCACATTTTCCATAGATTTTCCAAAAACTGAGTTGTTCATTAACTTGTAAAAGTCCTTTTCGAAGTCGCTTGTAGCTTTGGTTCTCATGTTTGTGTTAAAATCAATGTACTTTTTCATAAAAGGCTTCTGATCAAATGCAATAACTCTATTCACATGTTTCAAAATCATACCTTGTTCCAGATAGAATTTCAAATTTCTTGAATGAACAACGTATTCAGTTTTATCCAGTAAAGTTGTGCAAAGTTTGTTTTTATAATGTTCGGGAGCAAGAGGTAAATCCTTGTGATGTTCATGTAAATTTGTTGGATATCCTAGATCAACTTCGAGAATATAGCCATAATCTTCGTCGCCAGTGAGTTCTAAAATTGTTTCTTGCCATTCTGCTGTTGTATATGTTTTCGGGTTCATCCACTTGATTTCGTTATATGGTAAATTTTGCATGAGGCCATACCCATAAAGGTTGTTTGCATCGACGTACAACAGATAGTTTTCGGGCTTTGTCTTATCAAAATCTTTCAAATATTTGTTATTTGCTTTAACATATCGTTTAATACATTGAGAAATGCCTCCGCGAATACCTTTTTCGATCATCAAATACATATTATAATCACTAATTAACTGTAATTCTATCTTCGTTAATTTTAACATAGCGTCCCATGCGAGACTTGGAGCTGTTAGATAATGTGCTGGATCAAGTTTGTAACAATTTAGACAAATATTTCTAAAATTTTCGAATATATCAGCGAGCAATAATACATCTTGGATATTGTACAAATCAGAGTAATTTCCTAGATTTTTCACTTTTAATTTGTTCCAAACGCTCAAGTAATATTGAAAATCTTTCTCAGATATGCTCTCATCTGTCAAAAGTGAATAGAAATCTTGAATTTTCAGGTCTTCTGTGTAATCAAGTTTTTCAATACTATCGATAAATTCGTAAGGAAATATGCCTTTTCCAGACAATATTTTAAAAATCTCGTCTTCATCATTTGGCAGTCTTGTTAAAATTTCATTCAATATTCTTCCATCCTGTATAAAATGATTTGTATGCTTAAAATCATCTTTTTTGAGGTTTTTAGCTAACTTTTCAATAGACGATGCCATAAATCTGAACGTATCTACGAAAGAAAACTTGATGAACTTTCTTGGTTTATCATCTTCAAACTCATACCCATATCCTGAATTTACTGAATAATTTATATATTTTTCATCTGTGTTTGCGATCAAATCAACATTACCATACTGTTTTGCCAATTCTTTTATGTACAAATGGGTATCGTAGTTACTCATATTGTGACAGAAAACTGGAATATTTTGAGGAAATTTTAGATTCAAGTTACAAGATAAATGAGCTGAACCTCTAAATTTACCTGTTAAATGACAATGATCTCGTACTTTTTTTCTTGTTTGATTGTCAAAACCCTCACATTCACAAATATGACAAAGACTAGAATTTTGGTACGCTAATTCTTCTTCTTCGGTCAATTTCATAGGTTTTTTGTTCTTAGAATTATACTTTTTAGCTATGTATTTTGATATTTTATTGAGCTCTTCAAACAATTTTGCAGGAACATTAGGCAAATCGTCTTCATTTTTTGCTCTATAACATATAGGTTTGTACATGCGATTTGTCACATTTGACACTAAATATAGAGTAAAACCATAAGGAATGTGTTTCTGAATCTTCGTTGTAGTCGATTTTTGCGGATTGTTTTTGCATGTGGGAATCTTCTCTAATATGCTTTCAAAATCCATATAAATAACGTAAGGATGAGAAAATTTCTTTTGATAATTAGTAAATGTTGTTGTTTGACCTGGAAACGGCATAATTGGCTTACAAACTTCATGTTGTTTGCAAATTTCTAAATGATCTGTTAAATCTCCAGATTTGTAGAAATGGCTTAAACATCTTCTACATAGCAATTTTTTATGTTCGTGTTTAGATAACTGAGAACTCACGAGCTTATTTAAATCGGTTATCAAAACATAATGAGATTTGTCTTCTTGTTTAACATACAATAAGTCAATGTTTAACTCAGCGTCGTATTTTTCAGAAATTTGTAATGGAACAATATTGAGTTTCTCATCATAACTGTAGATATTTATAGACATTTTTGGATATTTATACTTGGAATTGTAACTTCGTTTTTCAAATGATTGTATATCTTTTAAGGACATTGGATACTCAAAACCTGAAAATATCTCGTCATTTACAAATTTTTCATATTGTTTTGATCTTTCGCAGTCTCTTTCAGGTTTTTCAATAGCGCATCGGATAGAATAAATAAAGCAATAATCATCTTTATTTTTGATATTTATACAAGCTTTCTTATCTTTGATTTTCTTTGGCAAATCGATATATGATCCTGCGTTCATCATTTCGTGTTTATTAAGGCTCAAAACTAGTTGTTTGCAGCTTTTAAATGTCCATCCAGAACCCTTATTTGGATGATTTGTTTGTTCACGATGTGTTAATTTATTAAATTGTTTAGAAATAAAGTCGTTTACATCAAATATTTCGTCTGCTTTTATAGTAAAGAACATTGGGCAAGTTTGTGGTTCACCGTTTACTAAAGTTCGTTCATAATCACATTCCAAAGAGAGATATCCTTTCATATTTTTAACATTCTCTTGAAATTTTTCTATTAAACTTTTAATTTCTGGCCTCATAATTGATAGATATTTGTAAATTGACATGGAATTATCGTTTAAATTTGTTAAAATGTATTGCTTGAAAAGACCGTGTATTGAGGATAAAACTTCTACATCTATGATATTTTCAGATTTGTATTTATCAATTTCTTCGATCATTTCAGACTTAGTTTTATCGTTTGTTTCTATGGACAATTTTTCAGCGATTGATTGAATTTTTTCATCATTAAATAGATTGAGATCTTTTTTATCTTCCTTAAAGTTTTTCTTTAATTCTCGTAATTTTTCTATATTGTACATCTTTTCATGATCGACAATTTGATTTTCTTTAGCCCATTGTCTTAAAAAATTCAGTTCTTTCTCGTAAATTTCTTTGTTTTTGGCATGGATTTTGGAGCCATAATGTCGATCATAGTTTTTTCTTAAAATTTCTTTTTTGCAAAACGGACATGTTACTTTTTCACCCTCCATTTATATAGGGAAAATTTCTTAACTAAGGTTTGTAGGAGGTAATTTAAATTCTATAATACTATTTTTTCAATATTTTTAGAATTTGAAAAAGTAATGATTTTTACTTGAATTTGACAGAAATCAGCACAATTTCTGGTGAAACAGTGATAGATTCTTCTATTTATTATAGAAAAATCTGTAAATTAAGACTTAAAATTATTGAAAAAAATAGTATTATAGAATTTAAATTACCTCCTACAAACCTTAGTTAAGAAATTTGTCTTATTTAAATGGAACTACTAAAGGAATTAAATGAAGTTGGTGATTTAAAGATCAAAGAATATAAGAAATTAATGGAATTAGAAGAAAATAAGAAATACAAAATTTTGAATCTGGAGAAAATGAAAGATAAATTCGGGTTTACAATAATTGCCGAGTTGGAAGATTATAAAGTACACTTACCGAACAGATTTTTGACTGTTTTGGATGAAAAAAAGATTAAAGAATTGAATAAACATGATAAATTACACTTGGTTGTTACTGGAAAGAAGACTATTAAAGATAAAGACTGTGTTACTATCAATTTTGTAGAGTAGAAGATTTTTCGTCGTAGCAGACATTTCCGATAGATTGATTTGAGAAAGTAGAAGCAAACAGCTATAGATTCGGTAATTTTTCGTTCGTGAGTTACTGTTTGATTTTACAGATTCGTTTATTGTCCTTTAAACAGTATTTTCCCTTGATTTTCTGTTGGCTCCGAAAGTGCGCTAGAACCGCCATATTACTATCTACTTATATATATATATATATATATATATATATATATATATATATATATATATATATATATATGCATGGGAGCGGAAGTTTGTTTAATTTTGAGGTTTGCACGATGATCTGTTTGTGGCATTAGCAATTACACGTATTATTCTTTTTTGAATTTTCAAAATGGTCTGACTATAGTGTGAAGGTCCCCAAAACGTAATACCATAGAGAAGATGGGAATATACATAGGCATGATAAACCATCAAAATTACGTCCAGGTCAGAGAGTTATGGACAGACATTTCATGATGTCTGCCGAACATCATACTTATAAAAGGATGTCAAGTTTTATATTCAAGTTAAAAACTAAAATAACTAACATAGGAATAATAAATATATAAAACGAGTTTAAATGTGTAGCTGTACATATAATCATAATTTAAACACTGAAAAGCGTTTTGTAACACGGTAAAAAGAGTCAGAATACTTAAATACATTATACTTACTAAAACATTTCATTACAATACAAAATCAATTTCAGCAACAAAAAACACTATAACTTGTTAAGAACACTGCGATTTTGCGATAAATTAAGATTATAGTATTAGTACTGTGTAACCAGTAAAATATAATCATAGGTAGTCAGAATATTTCAGGGTCAGATTTTTATTTGATATAGTCTTACCAAGAAATATGTTATTAATATTAATTTGAGACCATTTCAAACTAGTAACTTTTGATTTGTTGATTTTATTTAACAAATTATAAGAATATGATAAGTTATAATTTAAGCAAAATTACGTACCAAAAGTTCAGTGGTGCTGAACTTTTAGGCTTTTATTGAAGT
Source organism: Homalodisca vitripennis (assembly GCF_021130785.1). Classification (NCBI taxonomy): domain Eukaryota; kingdom Metazoa; phylum Arthropoda; class Insecta; order Hemiptera; family Cicadellidae; genus Homalodisca; species Homalodisca vitripennis. The sequence goes on along the minus strand of NC_060210.1, from coordinate 155,345,830 downwards.
GCATGTGACGAGCTAATAATAAATGACGAAACCAAATTATAAAACGAGTTTTGAAAAAAGCGTCCAAAAATTATTTCCTAATCAGGAATGTAGATATTTTATTTTTAATTCGCAAAATATATTTATTCCGACGGATGCACGCCACTAAAACAGTTCATTTCTTTATTAATAGCTTTTCTTGTGCAATAATTTATAGGTTGTTCGCCAATGAGGTATAACGTGAAAGAAAAAGTGTTGGTAAACAATGAACATGAACAGAAAAGGGCAATAAGAAACCTCGCGGCACAAATGGAAGCCACACTCGGGCCATTGTTGTGTTGAGTGCAGGAGCCGAGCGGGCAATGGTCGCGTGTCCTCGGCCATCAATTCTCTCTCGCGTAAATCATTTACTCAGGGCTTTCCGCTTGAAATATCACACGTTTAAATACCGTTACTTAAGAGGTTTTTGTCAGACTTAGGAACCTAACGCACTGATATGGCTGTGAATAATCACATCAGCGTCATACGAGTAATCTCGTACATCCACCGCGTTAGTCCCACATGTGAAGTCATTACTACAGCTTTGCTATTGTCCCACTTCCGTTTATTGTCAACTCTGCTACATAGCTGCATCCGGTATGTAGGGTTACTGCACAATGACTTCTACACCCGTGTTATTGTATGGCATAAAATACATAGACGTAGTCAACAACTGCCAGCGTAAACACTATTACCTTTGATTGAGTAATACATGCTGATTATGCAAAATTATCTTTATGGAAAGTGTAAAAAAAACTTATTTTAATAGTCGTTACGACGAAATATATTTGCTGGGTGAATAATATCACTTTTTTATGGGAATATACATTTTGGGGAATTCTGAATCTCAGAATAACTCTTGAATGAATCCATGCATGTGTGTCGTATAGTTTTCTATACAGTCTGCATCACTAAAACATCTTGTATGATCGATCCACTTTTATTAGGTATCTTGAAAATAGAAAAACATCTATATTTTTCCTAATTATAATGAATGGTTTTTTGTCATAACTGTGTTATTTATGAATTGAGTCATAAGACAGATTATTAAAAAGACGGTTATTTATATCAAAATCACTTGTATCAAATATTTGACCATGGTATTGCAAATTTGTTTGAAACCCCTAAACCCAAAAACCTTATTTTCAAGAAATCTTTTATTCATAAAAATAAAACAATTGAAAGCTTGGACTTAAATACTATTTGTATATTAGAACAATAATAAGTTATAGGCTTCAAAGCTTAACTTTATCATGTAATAATGGAATTGTTGTAGTGTTGATAATATAAACCTATATATTAAAAAAAACATACTAAGCAGGTTTTTCTTGTTGTAGATGTGAAATATTTTTGTGTTGGCTAAACAGAAACGGATAGTTATAATACTTACTGATTTTTGTGAACCTTGTGGTATATGCTGTATAAAACGCTTGAATAACTTTTCGCATGTCAAAGCTTTATTGGTTAGCTTGTTATATACTCAAAGGAATGTCTTGGTATTTTTTAATAATGTGGAAAGGAATACTGTATGTTGCATGTCGGTTATATAATCAGTAACCTTAACTTTGCAGGGCCCTGTACAAAGTTGGAAGAAATTCTTTAATTACTGCCGTTGACTATAAAACTACTGAACCTTTTAAGGAATTTTGCTTAAGAATCAACAGCTAAAACGGTTCGTTTAGGTTTCTCAAGATTCCTTTTACCTGGAGGTAATCATGAGATTCTCATTTGGATCATATACTCACTTAACTTTACACAACTTAAGTCATGTACACTTAAGAAATATTTATATATTAAACAATCTTTATTTATAATGTTCCCTACGACTTAGGACCTTTGTGGAATATTATGAGTAATGTTGTTTCACACTACGTCTTATAGTGTGAAATGTGACATGGTTGTACAAATGCTGCATTTGAGGAAATATTATTAGAAATGAGTTAGATAATGAAAATAAAGTTTAGTCGAATTACGGTCTAAATTATTGGTTGAGCTTTAGCAAATTAAATTCGAAATATTTCATTTCAGCCTGCCTGTTTCTATGTCTATTTGACTGCCTGTCCACTTGATATCTCGAAAACTATCTGACCTATAGACTTGAAACTGTGTAAATGCTTCATTTCTATATAGGCTACACTGAGTTCTATGGTGGTACATGTCACTCTATAGGATTTTGCTGAGCGTTAGGAAATATTTTTAAATTGGTGTTATGGGTAACCACGATGACAATTAGAAAATAGCAAAATAAAGAAATTGTATAACCAAACTCAATATACTCTACGTATAGTTTAACATATGATATATTAAGACATGATGCTTTCAAGTATTTCGAAGCTGTGATCTTTTTAGCATCTTTCTCACATAACTTTTTTTAATTAATATGTGTAGATTGTTTTACTTGTATATATCTTGTAATAATTTTCATCTATTTATTTAAATCTATTTTATAACAATAATCAAGATTTATATAGATTATTGCCATTTTAAGAAGAGAAGACCAAATAGAAATATTGAACTAGTATTTGGTAAAAAGAACATAGAAACAAAAATATCTAAATTACGGGAAATTGTAAATATATGTATGTTATGAAATTGTTAGGTATACGTCTTAATATTGTCTGGTCTTATATAATGGATTGCCTACAACTCTGTTTGTTCCTACAGATCATCAAGGTTCCTTTTCAAAAGAGTTTTGCCCTGCCTATTCTTTTTAACTACTTCGACAGATTTGTTGCTTTGGAATTTCCTCCTTGTCCAGTAGTAACCAAGCCATTTTTACAATTATAAATCCAATTGTTGCAAAATTTTTCAATAACCTATAGACCCGTTATTGTGATAAAACTGCATTTAATGCTAAATTTTAAATTAATGACGTGAATGTGAATGAATAAATGTGTTTTATACCCTCAACTTAACTCTCCATGCATTAAGGAATAAATATTAGATTATATTTTCTCTGTTTTCCCACCTAACTCTTTCTTCACAAGTCGTGATTGGCTAATTAATCAGGATTTTGTTTTACTGGCATTACTATTTCTGGAAAATGGAAGAGTTTCTTATGGCCATATTCTACATCCATAGCAATACATAATTTAAGACGAACATAGTCTCGAGTTCTCTTTCAGCTTATAGTAAATCATATATTGAAGTAGTTTGGATAAATAGAAACTCTGAGTTTTATTTTATTTTTTTTTTAGGACAAATTCTGAAGAAGTCTTAAATATATTATATTATATACGGCCAAATTTACATGAACACACAAAGTATCTCAAGTCAAGTTTGCAAAGCACCAAAATATTTGAAGTGGCTTAGATGGTTACATAAATAAACAAATAACTCCCATAAACACACAACTAGACGTTTTAGTTTCATATATAATTTTACATTGAGCTTTCTATTTTGTTTATATAATAAGTAATTGATATCAGAGAAACAAAAAGTGGTATATACAGTGAATGTGGTGCGGAACTGGACCAAAATTTGGATGGACCATATTGTTAGATCCGTTGCGGGCGAGTAGTTAAGCCAGTGACCGCCGCAACAACTTATGCAAATCAAGGGCGGAACTTTGCCAAGATTTGTTAAAACGTATTACCATCGCTCCGACAGGGATCTTCAAAAAAATTTAAAAACAACGGTAACAGTGTGAGCAATTAAAATTGTACATGCTCCTTATATATTTTGTGTTATAAGTGATTTCGTAGGGATATTATAGACAGAAGATACTCTAGAGAAATTATACAGCTACTCATTCCATAGCCGCTGCTTTGATTTTATTAAAATATTTAAATGTATCTTTTCTAGATATTTTATTTAAATCTTTGGTATTGCATATTAATATTAGAGGTTCTCTGTAACGGACATAACGGATATTAGCAAGTTTTTATGAAATGTAGAAATTTGCGTAACCTACGATAGTGTGTGTGATTTTTTTTAATGTTTTCACAGGTTCCCTCTAAATAAAGGCGATTTTAATCATCTCGAGAGTTGTGGTCGGGTGTTATTTGGCAGTGAAATTGAACTCTTGTAACCAGATGTGGTCGGATCCACGTCGAAAAATGTTATACATTTTATTTAAAATTGTCATTCTGTGAAGTTTACATTCGTTAAAACGTGTATTTTATTTATCTCTCTGAATTTTAAATGTATTTGACAAAATATTTAGAAAAGGAAAAACCAATTTGTAATGCTCTACAGACATCCACCCGGTCCACACCCTCGTGGTTGTGTCCGTCGTTGTCGTGGTCTCTTGGGCTGCGGATTGTACGGCTCCCTGTCACTCTTGGTGACCTTGGATCTTCTGGTCTTGCGGACCCGACCCCCGCCCCTGCCACGCCACCGTCGCTGAACACTATGAGAACTGGACCGGGCCATCGTGGCCGAGGATTTTGAACCGTACCGTCGAGGACACCCACACTCCAAACACTTCGTCATTCGTCAACTTGATCACTCAATCAATTAATCGAGAATAGTTCTAAAACTTCAATTTTGTCTGTAAGTGTTTTTAAGTAATTTTGTCTTTATCACTTAGGAGTTCAGTAACTATGGTAATACAAATATAAAATTAGATTTGGACAATTGTAAATTATTTTATTGTAATTTATTTATAAGTTTGTGTTCTAAAGTCAAACAACGTGAATATATTAATGTAGGTTAGGTTCTAACAGAAGCAGAGTTATCTCTGAAAAAATATGTATTACCGTGACGATTTTGAAATTTATATTATTGCAGAACTTAGATCGAATGGGTAAACTCCTTTATCCGTAGACCAATTAAACTAAAGAAAACTGGATTTTTCCGATAAAATTAAACACACTTTTTTTTACACAAGAGCTTAAACAATATTAGGAACATATTACAGTGCCACTAGTGAAATATAGGTAGACTACTATTACTAATTACCGTTATTGTACAATTAGAATTGGGCTGTACCAAGTTTCAGTTTGTGGCCACGTATATTCGCAAGTAGATTCTTTCATAAAATGTATTTAAATACATGAGCTTTTATGTTAAGAAATTTAAACAAAAAAAATAATTATACGGCAATTTTTCCTTACCTTAATTCTATCTTTCCATAGAGGGCGTGGAAGTATGTATTCATGGTTTTCGTTGGCAAATATATACGACTCTGCTGAATTTGGGGTTTTTTGTTGTAAAACCTAATTATAAATTAAACACTAACACTTCTCTGAAAATCTCCCTTGAGACTTATGTATAAACATTTCAAGCATAATACCTTTATCTACGGTTAAAGAGATGAGCGCTACTAAATTACTCGTATGATATTTTTAAATATAAAGGATTATAAAATAATTCATTTGGACGGAATATTAATTGTATATTTATATTAGTACATACAATTCAATGTATAGAGCTTAAACGATTGTCTAACTATATATATTATTTACCAGCAATTTTTATTTTTCAATTTGTTTTGTCTGAGCTTTAACGTAGCAGGAGGGCCGGGAAATTTCAATTCTGTCTGTCTGCCGCACAATATATTGACAACGAACTGAACTGTACACTTTAGTGTAGTACTATTTATACCACATTGAGTTCCATGATGGTACTTGTCACTCCATAGGATTTGGCTGAGTGTTGTGTCACTCTTATGTTGATATTAATATGCTATAGTAATCATTATGCTAACGAGAAAGCCGTAGAATAAACAAACAAGTAGCTTGTAAAGCTACTTGAGTAGTCACCTCACTATTTATTCAATAGATCAATAAATTTGTCTTTCGTTACGTTTGGTTGAGTTTTTCAACGCTCCGTTATACAGATTTATTTGTCTATAGAAAAGATTGAGTTTTATAATGGTGTATGTACAACCATGGAATTTTGTTGAGCATTAGCAAATCCTATAACTCAAGATGATGTTTCGATAATGAATTGAGCTATAGACGTGAAATTTCGCATCAACTTCAGCGAAATCTGATACGTAACATGTGATCTGGCGTACTCCTACACACCACATGAACCTTCAGATTGGATATGTTTATTTCTGTTGTACACGTATACTTTTTTCTATTTAAATCTATTCAAAAGAAAACATTCTGATAATATACGAAATAATTTTGTTTGAAGAGTTATCTCATTTCTTACATTAAACTTCCTGATTTGTCTGTAACAAAATTATGAAGAGACCAGCAATCGTTACACTTTGGTAGAGTCAACATTATTACGTAAATCACCACCCGTACTGCCACATTGAATATCAAATAGCTTCATCTTGTATAGCTTCACTGTTTGTACAGTAACTGCATTCAAGCCTGTGACGTAACACTTGACAATGAGCATTAGTGGTCGTGTCATGCCGCCCGCCAGGTAACATTACCATGGAGATGTGGCTGTAGTGCCTGTCTTGGCAGATTAGTATCTCTCCCACCCTCTCTGTCCAGAGCCTCGACCTGCTCTATCACACAAACAAGGACATTTATATTCAGCAGAAATGTTAGTTATACTATACAACAATTTCACTACTTAGTAGCATGCAATGATTACTTTATGACATCGTTATGACATCTGTTCTGAACTACTAGGTTATGAAAATTTTGGTGAAAAAAAAAATAATTAGTTACTTTCAAATGTCTATCAAATGTTTAAAATCCTATCAACTTTTTATAAACAGTAAAGTATTATATTCCTTCTTTTAGAGTATAATCAATCCTTACGAGCGTTATTGATTGTGCGCCCAGTAGAAGGAGATTTGGAAATTTAAAACGAAAGTCATGCTATACTCCTGCTCAATTCACTCTTTATTTTAATGATCACATAAATATGATAATAAACCATAGTGTCCTGAACAGCAGCTAATTACTAACCTCATGAGAGATATATTAGATTTTACTAGTGGTTGCTTTAAATCTCACATTTGGAAGGTGCTTAATTAATAACCGTGGTCTTAAAAATTGATTGAACACGTTTTCGTTCTAATTTTTTCAAAACGATGTAAAGGATTTATATGTTTTCCAACTTAATTCTAAAAATTATTAACCCACGATCATTGTAAAAATTGATCATTGGCAAACTCTCTTACCTGGATTAACCTCATCAAACTAGAACTCTTAGAGCAAGACCTTGGTAGACAGTAGTTCTGGGTGTCATTACCTAAACAGTAAAAACTTGTTATTACGTATTTTCAATCTGGTTACACAAGAAATACCTCCAGTTTCACATTCCGTCGATCTCTGAAGCTTGAGTACTGTACTCTAACGGGGTATCAATGAGCACACATACATGACAAGATGACTCAAATGACATTAAGTCAGTGATGACCATTGGGAGAACTCCATCTCCGGCCTGACATTTTTTGGCCACATGAATTATAAAACAATTAGAATAAGAAAATATAGGGAAAAGGAGTGATTGGATGAGTTCTGATATTCATATTACTGACTCATATCTCAATCAGAATATGCATCACAAGAAGATGGCTACGTACACTACACTTGTATGAAGAGGGTATTGACCAGCAAACAGACCCAATTGCTTCATCTATTAATTACATGGATTGATCTAATTCTCTCGATAGGGCATTTGCAGATTAGTAATAGGATAATGGACTTTGAAGATCGTTATTTTGAGACAAAATAGTACTTTCTTTTGTGCCAGATATAAGCACATTTTGGTTTTAAAGCATAATAAAAACTGTGGGTACTTCGACTTAGGTTTACGCCACCAGATTCTAAATTATAACACATTTATTAAAATTTCACATTTAATACGTGTCGTTTTCCATCTTCATCACAAAATTTTAGCAGCTATAACATTGTATCCATTGTATTGGAGAGAAATCGTATACCGGCTAGATATTTGTAAGGATATAAAAAGTCGTATATCAAGATTCTTTATGTAAAACTTGTATTTTACATAATTTATTTGTTATATTTATATGTATATGTCACCATAACTAACAGTTTTAAAAACTAGAAAACTTTCTCTTTTAGATAAGTTATATTTTTCAAGGTTCATGTTTTTTATTAATATCATTCCCCATCTAAATACGGAAACAAACATAATCGTGAGTTAGTGCTTAGTGGGGTAACCTGGAATGCTACATGTCTTTAAAAAAACAACTCTATTACCAAGTTCAACAATTATTGAGCCAAACTACAAGGTTCAAATAGGAAAGATTAGCGTACATATGGCCACGAAAATAAAACCTGTTCCACACTCAGCTCGAAATTAAATACTTTAAAAGATAAAGATTCACATAATTCCGACTTTTTGTCATTTTCTAACCTCGGTATAAGACAGCATAACGTGAGTAAAATAGTTGGAGTAGGTTACATTTGTTATAACAATGTGTTTATGGAAATCGCCATTAAAAACTCATTAATAAATTTACAATGTCCAATGAAGTAACGACATTTTTGTAGGAAACATTGAATTAAACACATCCAGCAACCGCTGTCGGAGGAAACGTTTTTGAATTTGTTCCTTATTTATATTCTATAACCCCACCCAGAATATATTTAATTTTTAAACTAAACTCAAACCGATATACCTACATAATCAACGTACTATATTACTGTATTACTTACCTACTATAGACAGATGTAAAAATATCAATACTGACACTCGAAGATAGTTGCCTTATAGTAGTATATATTTAAACCGTAAGTAATTCCTACATTCAGATTGGCATTGTATCATATAACAAAACAAAGAGATTTTTGAAGGGTCTGACAGTTCTTTCCGCAGTGGAGATGTAGCCTGTCTGACAGGACTGTCACAGATCCTGCGACCTGTATCATTCTGAATTCAAAATAACTTTCTCTTTAGACAATATTATGGATCAATGTATAAGATTTCTTTAAGAACATTAGGTTTTATAAAAAAATATTATCCAACTACATGATTGTATTTATAGGTAGATTGAATGGTTTTTAACAATATTAGATGAACACAATTAGTAAATTGATAAATTTAGTGTTCTATTGTGTCTTAATATTTATAATTCGCTCATATTAAATACCAGGTCATTTTACAACCAAAACAAATGATGTCTTTATTTATAGTAAAGATAACATTAGTTAATTAGCATAGTTATTAAATTAAATTGGTATGTAAGTTTTATATCCTTTATTAATTAATTATTCATAACTAATATTCTTCGGGAATAAAAGTATTGTGTAGATTAGACATTTTTAATATACTTTTGTATTAGATAAAGGTTTCAAATAAACTGAATTTAATAAATACCATCAAATCAAAAAATGTAAGTATAATTTCAACTGCTCTACTTTTACAGAGTTAAAAATGCATTTAGTTGCATTTAATAAGATATTTAATAAATATTTAAGCATTTACAGTCTTAAATAAAACTTCAATTCTTTAACCTTTGCTTAAGTCAGAACAGTTTTGAATAACTGTTTGAACAATTTAGTAAGTGTTAAAAATATTATTCTATCATTTAAGTTCAAATTACCTGGATGAAGTTCGTTAATACAACGTCAAAAGCATGTCCTTCTTGAAAACTTTGAACAGTAAAGTTTTTTTGGTCCACTCAAGCTGCTTGGGTAAAGGTAATTATTATTCCTGACTAACGGAGAAACTTGTTCCAAACTGCCATGAAACTATATAACTATCAAGAAAAAGTCTCATATACTATCGGATTTTATATAATAAACGCCCTCCTCTATAGACTTGATGTATAAAGTCTTGCCTCTCTAATTATCTCATTAATGGATCCAAATCCCGCAGAGGTGCGTCAAATAATATATCAGTGAACTTTGAATCCATCATTGCTTTATTTTGACGCTTTAAAAAATAAAATAAACATATCTCTGAATTTTTGACTTCGTTGTATTCCCAAATTAAATAATCATGCCATGAAATAATTCACAACGATAATAGTCAGACCAATATAAAATAATACAATTATTCATTACATTAAATTCAACCGCATTTTAACTACCAATATTAAAAAAATATTTACGAAACGAAAATTTTAACTTTCAAACTAAACCATACACCTACAAATTCGGCTTTGAAATTGAATTCTAACATGTAGAGCGGCTACCTATATTCCATATCTTAAAATCATAACCATGCTGCTCCATTTTTTTCATATGCTCTCTGACTAACTGCCACAGGAAATGCGCTGGTGGGTTACGGACATATTATATTACGGATGTTTCATTCACTACGATTGTTATGTGCAGTGGCATGGTTGGTGCTCGCTCCAATCACCTTGGGCTTTCAAGTACATCCCTATGTGTATGTACTTTTGACAACCTTTCAGAACTCACAGGAGTCTGGAAAATTTCATCACCACACATTTACTACATATTCTTAATTTCTGTTTATGCTTAACCGTATGCCTCACGATTCCATGACACCTGATGAAGAAAATAGATTTACATCTTCAAAACCTAGTGATACGGTTATGTAACACAATAACATTATATGTCCAAAACCTGTTATCCTATGATATCATCCACTTTTTACAATACTCTTTGGACAAAAAAATAGCTGAATTGCAGTTTTCCTTGTTGACGAATAAATTGTGTTATTAAGCACGAAATGTTGCAGTTTCATGATAAACAGTAAAAACATTATTAAAAACCTATCGTAGGGATTGTTCTTGCAACAAAAATGTAAGTACTGACTAATTCGAATGGCTGCGGTGATGGTTCAACAAAACGTGCACGTTTATTGTCTTGTTGGTTTAATTTAAAAGTACTTTACACTTGCCGGAGGAGACTTGAGAAGTGAGATTGGTACAGTCTGTTCCAATTGGGATTATTTTATACCGACATCAAGCATTGTTATGTACGGTCAGTGCACAGTTAGAGTAGATCTCTATAATTAATACTAATTAATAATTACTGTTCTGTCCTAACTATGAGCTTCCATGTAATTTCAATAATGAGCAGCATTCATAGAAGCGTGTTGTGTAAAAGCGACAATATATTATTGTGTATTGACGTGTATATGTGTAAGTTGCTAGTACTGTATTTGTTTATTTTAATGGGAGTTGTTTTCATTCTTATATAATACCTTTACTGCAACTCTATACTGAGTGATCACAAGTACTCATAGACCATAGTACACACAAGTACTGACATAGTCAACGGGTTAAATTTGTACTCATTCAATTATTTGATGAGAAATGCTTTATTTTATTTAAAGAGCTGACATTTTTCTCCCAGTAATTTTATTTCGTTTATTGTGAGTTCAACAACATATTTTTAAATTAAATAGAAACAGGCTATGCAAAGGATTTAGCCAAACTTTTAAAAAGACCGTAGATTGTTTAAATATTCTGAAAGCACAATAAAGCATGTTGTGACTTGGTAATATGATGTGAAAGAGTGATTCAGAATATTGGATGCAATTTTCTTCCAATGTAATTTTATAGTGGCAATAAAGCATAGAATATTCCCCTTTATCTTTAAAAAGATTCTTCAACGGTAAAATTGTTTGTATTGACACCTAGAAAAATTTACCTGATTTATTTAAATAACTAAAACACTACTTCTTAAACTATTATAATAATAAGATTTAAAAAAATATGTATAAAACGTATCTTATAAATTTATGAATTCAATTGTAGTCATTAAAAAATTCAGAGCTGAGGCACTAATAATGAATATACCATTTGTCATGGTATCAGAACCTAATATAGCATAACTACTATATGAATAAAGCATGCTAGAATTAACTTTATTTTCAGGGAGGGATTTGTGAGAGACTTTTTAAGATAAATTAGAAGAAAGAAATTGAATTCAGACCGGATGACCGGGAACGGACCGTCGTAAGTGCCCTAGGCTTTACCATTGGCAGATATTTGAATGTGTCAGTGATATTTTTGTTTATTTTCAGAGATAAACCCTTTTAAATAAATATCATAAAAAAGATATCTTTAGCTTGTGTTTTTTATGTTTACTTTTTATCGGTAATATATACTCAAAGCTATTTTTAGATAGCACTATTTCAAGTTATTTTATTTCAATACATAATGCAGATTGAGTGTAAGAAAGAGCAATTCTATTCTAATTTTACCTGTTAAAATAATGAATGTTTCATTTCATCATATGGATTTTCAAAACTTTGAGTGTTATAGGAACATTCAAGGAGCTAATAGGAAGTATTTATAAGCCACTAGTTTGGCGAAATGAGCAATTATGTTGCATACAAGAACTGACGAATGTGTTCTGGTAAAAGTTTTTATTTTTTTTTTGTTTCAGGGGAGGGAATTTCTATCACGATGAACTTGCAACATTACAGTACATAAGAATGTTGCCCCACAAGCGATGATTGTTTGGTTGTGCAGTATTATCAGTACATTTAATACTTGGGAGAGAATATTTATATATCGAGAGTACTTTAGTTTATTGGAAGATGCTACACAGGGCGTCACATAAAAGTTCACTTGGCTATCCAGAAGCACATTCAAAACGTTAAAAGTGATTTTTTTTTTAATTTTTGATTTAGTTTCACCTTAATCCACAATTATTTCATATGATGTTTATGAATTTTGGCCCAGATGTCAAAGCTAACTCACATTTCTAAAACTTCTAATAATTATTTTCTATTGTATAACATTTCTAAATGAAAAATAATATTTTTAAATCGTATTTTATAAAAACCAGTAGGTTTTTCAATCTTATGAGTTACATAGTTTTAGAACTTTTCAATACAAATCTAAATAAATAATGCCATAAAAAATTAGTTCGTAAATAAATATAATTTTGCAGTCTGGGAATGAAACATTTTTATATAATGTCACTATTTACTATTGTTTTATTGCCATCACTGTTACAATGTGATGCATTTGAAAATAAAAAAAAACTGGAATATTGAACTGCGTTAAATATTGAAACTGCTCTAACTGTAGTTTACCATGTTATTTATCTGCTCGAATCTATTTTGCATTGTGATAAAACTCAAGAATACCCTACTGGTAGTATACAATGTTAAATATTGTTTCAGAGAAATTTGCCCTTGTCATATGATTTTACTGTAATATTGTACATTTGCAAACTTCTGAAACCCCAAAACATTTGAGTGAATAGTAAAAAATAACATCATAGTAAACTTCTAAGAACGTATCTCAGTAGGCATATTTTTACAAACCCAATACTTATTGCTACAGCTAAGTCACTCATTTATTACTGATACATTTATTTATAAGTTTTGTGAAGCATTTGAAAGATACTATAAAAAACAAATCATATTGTTTAGTAAACTTGACAATTGAATCCGTGATGATTGATTTAAATGATAGTGAATCGGATTCAATTGATGATATTAACGGCGCATACAACATGAATCAATAACAGGTAATTTAGTATCTGACCATGCAATTATATCGTGCCCCGAAGATAAATAAATAAGCCCACGTTCAGTATTTAATAAGTCGTAAACTTTTTTAATTTATTTTATGCAGTTTTGTCTTAAATTGTAAGAAATACCACAGAATACAGGCTTGGTAACCCGTAACGTTCTTACAAACTATAATGTGAAGACTACTCCACGCCTAAAATTAATTCCTTCCAGAGTTTTGACGTAATAATACGTTCAATAGCGATTGCGTAAAAAAGTGAGCTACTGACGTAATGTTATTTTTCGTTATATTGCTCCTGTTTTCTGCCGTAATATTGTGCAACAAGAATTTTTATGATAATCGTGCGTCGTACATTTAGTTCTGGCGTTTTCTACTAGACGTCAGCAATACCTTGGTCCTCTGTCTTGAGTGTTTGCACTTAGACCCGCTTAGTGCAGACATCTACCGGTGTTGTTTGTATGTCACTCGTCCTAAAGTATTTTATCATTTAGTTTTAGTGTTTATTTTTATGATGGAAATATCCGACGCAAAAACAGAAAATTAACTCCGTAGACATGCATATTGAAAATGTGTTAGTGGGCGATATATAAGAAATAAATCAATTCAATGACAATAAAAATAACAATTTTAATCACAAAATCGGTATACATAAACTCTGCAAAAATACAATTCAGCAAATGACATAATATTAGGTACAAGGAAATCTTAATAGGTTAAGTATTTAGGTTTTTGACCCTGAATCAGAGGCTAGATTCCATTTAACGTGAAAATTAACGATGACAAATGACTGAAAAACCTACTGAAAAGTCTTATAACGACATTAGGTTTTTTACAGCCGTTAAGTCACAATCGATTGCTAAATATCTCAGTCAACCATTATGGAAGGTAAAATTTATATATCTTGTGAATGCAATTTAGTAACCCTCTCTATTTCACCGCAACCTTTATTTTATTTAAACACTGTTATCAAATTCAACTCAATAAACAAAATGTAGATGTATCGTGTGGCAATATATCTAGAAAAATATTTAATGTATAAAACTCTAAAATACTGGTACCAACGGCTTAAAGGTGATCTTCGAACCACCACCAATACTACGAAGTACTGCCTAATTTACAGCATACTTACCGCTGTCTACAATTATAGATATCATACATGGTACTATAAGGTTAATATTGGTTTGTGAAAATGCTTTAAAAAGTAATTGCAGAGAATATTAATGCAATCATAAAGATACACTCAGACTGTAGCACGCCTCGGAAGTTTGGATACAATTCCCCAGAAATTAATTAATTACATATATAGAAATTAAAATATTATGATGACACTGCTGACCGTTAGTATTGAAAATAAATCTGGTTACTTGAAATTTTACTTAAGAGACGACTGTACCGGCGGCCATCTTGCTTTTAGTACCGTAACAAAAAATGTTGAATCTCTTATACTTTTACTTTTTACTGCTTTACTTTAGTCACAATATTATGGTAGATGCCTCATTAAAAAAAAAACACCCAAAGGCCTTATACTTGAAAAGAGTCTCACAATGTTTGCACTTTATCGTTGAAGTATATAAAAATTATATATTTTACAGAAATCTGTACAAAGTTTTTAAATGCGTTATAACTATATCTTCTATAAAAGCCACGATCAAAAATAAGGAAGTAAAATTGTATATGGTTTCGTTTATTGTGAGTTCAAAAAACATATTTTTAAATTAAATAGAAACAGGCTATGCAAAGGATTTAGCCAAACTTTTAAAAAGACCGAAGATTGTTTAAATATTCTGAAAGCACAATAAAGCATGTTTTAATATTTATATGATGTGAAAGAGTGATTTCAGGAATATTGGATGCAATTTTCTTCCAATGTAATTTTATAGTGGCAATAAAGCATAGATATTCCCCTTTATCTTTAAAAAGATTCTTCAACGGTAAAATTGTTTGTATTGACACCTAGAAAAATTTACCTGATTTATTTAAATAACTAAAGCACTACTTCTTAAACTATTATAATAATATTTTAAAAATATATATAAAACGTATCTTATAAATTTATGAATTCAATTGTAGTCATTAAAAAATTCAGAGCTGAGGCACTAATGATGAATATACCATTTGTCATGGTATCAGAACCTAATATAGCATAACTACTATATGAATAAAGCATGCCAGAATTAACTTTATTTTCAGGGAGGGATTTGTGAGAGACTTTTATATATAAATTAGAAGGAAGAAATTGAATTCAGACCGGATGACCGGGAACGGACCGTCGTAAGTGCCCTAGGCTGTACCATTGGCAGATATTTGAATGTGTCAGTGATATTTTTGTTTATTTTCAGAGATAAATCCTTTTAAATAAATATCATAAAAAAGATATCTTTAGCTTGTGTTTTTTATGTTTACTTTTTATCGGTAATATATACTCAAAGCTATTTTTAGATAGCACTATTTCAAGTTATTTTATTTCAATACATAATGCAGATTGAGTGTAAGAAAGAGCAATTCTATTCTAATTTTACCTGTTAAAATAATGAATGTTTCATTTCA
The DNA here is from genome assembly GCF_021130785.1 of Homalodisca vitripennis. Classification (NCBI taxonomy): domain Eukaryota; kingdom Metazoa; phylum Arthropoda; class Insecta; order Hemiptera; family Cicadellidae; genus Homalodisca; species Homalodisca vitripennis. Next base: position 155,329,968 of record NC_060210.1, on the reverse strand, counting down.
TCATATGGATTTTCAAAACTTTGAGTGTTATAGGAACATTCAAGGAGCTAATAGGAAGTATTTATAAGCCACTAGTTTGGCGAAATGAGCAATTATGTTGCATACAAGAACTGACGAATGTGTTCTGGTAAAAGTATTTTTTTGTTTCAGGGGAGGGAATTTCTATCACGATGAACTTGCAAACATTACAGTACGTAAGAATGTTGCCCCACAAGCGATGATTGTTTGGTTGTGCAGTATTATCAGTACATTTAATACTTGGGAGAGAATATTTATATATCGAGAGTACTTTAGTTTATTGGAAGATGCTACACAGGGCGTCACATAAAAGTTCACTTGACTATCCAGAAGCACATTCAAAACGTTAAAAGCGATTTTTTTTAATTTTTGGACCAGTTTCACCTTAATCCACAATTATTTCATATGATGTTTATGAATTTTGGCAGATGTCAAAGCTAACTCACATTTCTAAAACTTCTAATAATTATTTTCTATTGTATAACATTTCTAAATGAAAATAATATTTTTAAGTCGTATTTTATAAAAACCAGTAGGTTTTTCAATCTTATGAGTTACAAAGTTTTAGAACTTTTCAATACAAATCTAAATAAATAATGCCATAAAAAATTAGTTCGTAAATAAATATAATTTTGGCAGTCTGGGAATGAACATTTTATATAATGGTCACTATTACTATTGTTTTATGCCATCACTGTTACAATGTAATGCATTTGAAAATAAAAAAAAACTGGAATATTGAACTGCGTTAAATATTGAAACTGCTCTAACTGTAGTTTACCATGTTATTTATCTGCTCTAATCTATTTTGCATTGTGATAAAACTCAAGAATACCCTACTGGTAGTATACAATGTTAAATATTGTTTCAGAGAATTTGCCCTTGTCATATGATTTTACTGTAATTGTACATTTGCAAACTTCTGAAACCCCAAAACATTTGAGTGAATAGTAAAAAATAACTTCATCGTTAACTTCTAAGAACGCATCTCAGTAGGCATATTTTACAAACCAAATACTTATTGCTACAGCTAAGTCACTCATTAATTACTGATACATTTATTTATCAAGCCTTTTAAAACATTTTAAGTATACTATAGAAACAAATCAAATTGTTTAATAAACTTGACAATTGAATCCGTGATGATTGATTTAAATGATAGTGAATCGGATTCAATTCATGATAGTAACGGCGCATACAACATGAATCAATAACAGGTAATTCACTATCTGAGCATGCAATTATATCGTGCCCCGAAGATAAATAAATAAGCCAACGTTCAGTATTTCATAAGTCGTAAACTTTCTAATTTCTTTTATGCAGTTTGTCTTAAACTGTAAGAAATGCCACCGAATCGATGAATAATGTATTTATGACAGTCTTTATAACCCGTAACGTTCTTACAACTATAATGTGAAGACTAATCCACGCCTAAAATTAATCCCTTCCAGAGTTTTGACGTAATATTACGTTCATAGCAATTGCGTAAAATTGTGCTACTGACGTAATGTTATGTTTCTTTATATTGCTCCTGTTGTCTGCCGTAATATTGTGCTACTGACGTAATGTTATGTTTCTTTATATTGCTCCTGTTGTCTGCCGTAATATTGTGCTACTGACGTAATGTTATGTTTCTTTATATTGCTCCTGTTGTCTGCCGTAATATTGTGCTACTGACGTAATGTTATGTTTCTTTATATTGCTCCTGTTGTCTGCCGTAATATTGTACAACAAGAATCTCTATGACAATTGTGCATCGTACATTTAGCTCTGGCGTTTCCTACTAGACGTTAGCAATACCTTGGTCCTCTGTCTTGAGTGCTTGCACCTCAGTGACTTCGCTTTATACTCAGAGTGCATACCGTACATCTACCGCGTGTTTTTGCATGTCACTCGTACTGAGGTATTTTATGATTTAGTTTTAGTGTTTATTTTACGATGGAAATATCCGACGCAAAAACTGAAAATTAACTCCGTAGACATGCAAATTGAAAACGTCTTAGTAAACGATATATAAGAAATAAATCAATTCAATGACAATAAAAATAACAATTTTAATCATAAAATCATATATCTAAACTCTGCAAAACAATTCAGCAAATAACATAATTTTAGGTACAAGGAAATCTTAATAGGTTAAGCATTTAGGTTTTTGACCCTGAATCAGAGGCTAGATTCCATTTAACGTGAAATTAACGATGACAAATGACTGAAAACCTACTGTAAGTCTTGTAACGACATTAGGTTTTTTACAGCCGTTAAGTCACAATCGATTGCTAATTATCTCAGTCAACCACAAGGCAATCCGTACCTGTTCCATTATTTTACTTCATTATGGAAGGTAAAATTATATCTTGTAACTGCAATTTAGTACCCTCTCTATTTCACCACAACTTTCTTTTATTTAAACACTGCTATCAAATTCAACTCAATAAACAAAATGTATATGTATCGTGTAGCAAGATATCTAGAAAAATATTTAATGTATAAACTCTAAAATACTGGTACCAACGGCTTAAAGGTGATCTTCGAACCACCACCAATACTACGAAGTACTGCCTAATTTACAGCATACTTACCGCTGTCTACAATTATAGATATCATACATGGTACTATAAGGTTAATATTGGTTTGTGAAAATGCTTTAAAAAGTAATTGCAGAGAGTATTAAAGCAATCATAAAGATACACTCAGACTGTAGCACGCCTCTGAAGTTTGGATACAATTCCCCAGAATTAATTAATTACATATATAGAAATTAAAATATTATGATGACACTGCTGACCGTTAGTGTTGAAAATAATCTGGTTACTTGAAATTTTACTTAAGAGATGACTGTACCGGCGGCCATCTTGCTTTTAGTACCGTAACAAAAATGTTGAATCTCTTATACTTTTACTGCTTTATTTTAGTCAAAATATTATGGTAGATGCCTCATTAAAAAAAAACATCCAAAGGCCTTATACTTGAAAAGAGTCTCACAATGTTTGCACTTTATCGTTGAAGTATATAAAAATTTATATATTATGTTATTTACTTCACTTATAGGGTTATCTATTTATATTAATGTAATGAATATGTAATGTCTACAATAAAATCAAATTTTGCTGAACACCTATTGGAGACTGACCATAACTACACAAATATTGAAAAGAACATGGAAATTTTAGATATCGAAAGGAAAGGAGAGAAATTAAACACAAAAGAAGAATTACACATTTATCTAAATTATAATAAAGATCCTCATAACATTTTAAATAGTAATCTGAAAAATAAGACAAATCCAATTTTTGAAAAAATTAAAATATTAAATACAGATTACTAATAAGAAAATTACAACTGTGTCATTTAAATTTAACATATGTTTAAAAGGTCCACATGTGTATATCTAATTGTTTATTATTTATTTATTTATTTAGAGGTTAATGTACACTGAAGATGGTTAAAAACCGAAACACGTGTATGTAATAAAAAGTTTTAATTTAAAGGGTTTTAGTTATTTTCATTACATTAATAAAAATTATATATTTTACAGAAATCTGTACAAAGTTTTTAAATGCGTATAACTATATCTTCTATAAAGCCACGATCAAAAATAAGGAAGTAAAATTGTATATGGTTTAACATTGTTCTTTTGAGACTGTTTGTCTACAGTCGGCTTCTAATAAGCGATAAGAATTTTGTGAATTACCGTTAAAATTAGTAGAATTATGTCATACTTTCTAATTTATAATGTAGTTAGTACAAGTGGACACACAAACCCCGAGACAAGTCTGGCCGTGTCAGGCGAGTTGTTGACAGGCGAGGCGGTGCGGGAGACAAACTTCACTGTAGGTTTACAAAGTTGTGAAGTTGAGTCACTCTCCGCACCGTTTCTTCACAGTTACTTATTTATTACTCGTAAACAAACCACTCGTAGCATGACCACTTTAAATGTACGCTTTCACAACCCGAGATGTTTAAACAGCTGATGCCTTTCAACCGTGCCATGTGTTGTTGCACTACCCGGTAGCAACTTCGTCTGTTGAGAGTTACCATCTGTTTTTTCAGAAGATATAAAAATTCACAAGGTGTAACCAACGAATTATAGGCCTACTAATGGAACGCGCTCTGGGCCGGAGAAACCGAGCCGATATCCTGGGCTGCGTTCCGAATCTGCAGGCGCTGGAAATGGGCAAGAACTCACTCCGCCCATATGGCAGGCATTATAGTAGTGATCTAACATCACTTTAAAACGCCTTCTAGGGTTAATGATATTGTTAGATACCACCATTTATTTATTATTACAAATGTTAGTAGCTGTTTTTTACCATGGATTTTTATTTTTATAAAAAAAACAGATTTTTGTACAATATAGAACTGAGATTTTGATTTGGTATTCTACTTCTAAAGTCGGAAACGAAGATTACAGACATTAAAATATTTCCCAGGTGAAAAAAACAACTTTTTTATTGAAAGTATTGTATTTCAAAGTAAATTGCATAAAATGTACAAACATGACATACTTAATCTACGTGTTATAAAATAAAATTATTATGACCAATTTTTGCCTTATTCCTAAGTTGGATTTTTATAAGTCAAATTTTTCTGTTTTGTGATGTGATGAGATATTATTTAAAAAAAAAAACAGTTTAGTCACAGTTTTAATTAAAAAGAACTCGTGGCTTCCAGTGAATTCGTTATTAGTTAAATGTCCCTTGAAAACACTACCAGTAAACTGGTTACAAACTCTCAATGTCAATTCAGAAGTGGTCGCATTTGTTTGAGATAACTTGAGCAAATAACAATATTTTTCAATGTTTGAAGTTGCAAATAAATATTGGCATGGTTGATATAGTAAGAACTAGTAAGAAATGTGGCTCCCTTTAGTCCATCTGGACGTGCAGTTGTACGCAGAGCAGCTCTTCACCATGTCACGAAATAACAAACATTACTAACATTGACAAATAAAAAGAAAACAAACTAATTGAGTTGCTCAGATCAGACGTCTTGACGTAATAAACAGGAAGAGTTGCCAACAATGCAAATAACAACAATTATATGTGTTTCGGCGTGATGATATATGAAAAGGCGTGATGCCGTATCGTCCTGTAGATCGCTGCCCAACTCGGTAAGCTCTTGCCCACTTTAAGCGCCTGTGAGTCCATGAATACACCAGTAATGCACAGCTGTGTGCGACCGGAAAACAACACGCGGATTATGGGCAGTGCGCGTTCCAGTAGTATAGTTCTTTGGGTGCTGGGGGGGGGGGGGGTGGGGGGGGGGGGGGGTGGGGGGGGGGGGGGGTGGGGGGGGGGGGGGGTGGGGGGGGGGGGGGGTGGGGGGGGGGGGGGGTGGGGGCTATCTGCCGTTTGCAATGTTGTGAACAAGGTAACACCCGTTTATCCTTCGATAATACTTATTTTGTTTTTATAAAAGCAATGAAGTATTGTATTAATATGATAGGAAATATATGGAGACGCCTTAATATTTCTTAAACAATGAAAATAAAATCTATAAACTTTGCTAAATGTTGCACGGTTATTTTAACAACGTTATTATGGAATAACAATCACATGAAAACTTTGGGGAGACGACCTTGGAGGATGGCATATAAATCTTAAATGGGGTTGAGTCATACCTTATTTTTAAGGTCTCATTAAGTTAAATGGCTCAAACCACAGATCCAAAGGTGGCAGCGAGTATAATAAAACGACTATGAATAAACAATAACGACTCATAAAACATTACACAACAGACAATACACTTTAGATGTACTAACAATTACACTAAGTGTTCAAAGTGTTGTCTTGTTTGGCAGTGTGCCACCCTGTGGTAAAATACTTGAATAACGTTTGTAATACACCAGGAGGTGGTTACTGCTAGATGTTAATTTATTATCAAGAACATTTAAAAAAATTCGTTGTATTTTTTTAAGTAACATATTATAAAATTGACGTGGTTTTCTCATCTGCTTGTCCTAAGTGAACGAATGAACGGAATCATGTACAGTAAGAGTTACAAAATATTTTGTTATATTTATCACAAATTATTACATCAATGAATAGTACAAAAAAGTAACAATACCTATGTACTTAATTTGAAATGGCAAACCAAGATTGTTACAAGAAGTGAGAAGCAGGTGAAGTCCTAAGTGATGTTAATCGTGCCTCATAGAGCGTAAGTATTCAATAAAATTAAATCTACGGAGTCCCGTTAAATATGGACTATTAATATTACTTTCTCTTGATACTGGGTTAATTACTGATAATTTCGAAGAACGTATGTTCTTATACAGTCAACGAATTGCATTGATGTTACACACTCATTGTAATTTTTGGCTATTCCTACAAAGGTTTGGAATAGACCATTAAAATGAAATTTAAATTTTTAAAGTTAATTACCACTAGTGTTGAGTAAAAGGCATACATTTACTTGGCTATTTTAGTAACTCGACATATTTTAATCGCTCGAGGTGTAAGCTGAGACGGAAATGGCATGAACAATTTGTACGCTCTCTGTTTGAAGTTCGTTATTGACGATGGATGATTTGAAAGGATAACAAGATTACGGACATTACCATCGTTATGATTTACTAAACTGAAACACTGTAGTGTTTGCAAGTCATAACGTTGACAAATGTCCGTTCTTTGTAACGTACGTATTTTTACATATATTCATTTGTACGCTTTGCAGTACATAAAATGTTTACAGTGCTCGTCTTTGTATCAATGCGCAGCATCTCCGTCTGTGAGGTCGGTATTAGATAACTTGTTACTTAAATATCTATTTATTCGTGTGTAAGAAGTTTTTCCACCATTTAAAATCATTTTATGAGTCACCTTTGTAAAAAATTCATCAACCGTTAACTGTAATATCGTGGCACAAGTTCAATGTGGGAGTTGTGCGTAGTTTAATCATATTGTGACCCGAATGACAGCAAAGAAGGTTTTAACATCAAAGAAGCATTGTGAGTCTCACATGTCGGCATTGATGGAATATTTGGGATCAAGCTCAGGTAAAGATAAGAAACTTTAGATTCATACTAAATTGAACATTAAATAATTATTGAAAATAGATACTTGATGTTTAGAAAACAATAACAATTAAATTTATTTATTTATTTATTTTCTATGATTAATAATGTATATTTGAATAGTTCAATAAGCACTCCTGTAATATTAAAAAATACATAATTTATCAACCTCAGTTGTTACACCTTTCCAAAATCGAATTATTGAAACAAATAATATGACATGAACCTTTAATTAAACATTCTTAAAAATCAGAATACTGGAAGGGAATTTACATGGGTGCACGAGTCCCGGCAAAATAAAATTATTGGAGAAAACTTGATAAACAATACATTTCTGAAGGAATCAATTCAAGTATAAATCTAAATCTGTTCATAAATAAATACAGAGGCAATAGAACGTACAATGGTGTATTATAGTGGAAAGAAGTAGGTTAGTTATTTCCATTGCATTCTCTGCTCTTTCATTTATTTCAGATATAACGTGCCGGAAAATATATAAATACTCATTCACTTTTATTAATAACTGATCTAGTTGATGTGAGGAGCAATGCATTGATTCAAAATTAAATTAAATATAATTTACATTTTCAATGGGACGTGGTCCAACTTTTATTTTCATTAAGTAGTAATCTGATCAAATACATTATTGTGCTAGAATGAGTTTAAGTAGTACTAAACGATAAATATATAACATTTAAAAACAAATATATTTCTTTTTTTATAATAATAAAAATAAAGAAATCAATAGTGACTGATATGAATACTTTAAACGACCACATTAGATACGCGCAATATAAGGTATTGAGCCACGTCAATAACCCATGGGTCGATTATCAGACATAATAGCAAGTAACAGCACAATGATTCGCCCACGCGTCACGTCATTCTCATCCATTTCTGTAATGATCTAGAACTGCCGAATATAATTCAATGTCATCCAATAAAAGCCACATTGCGTCGATTGTCAGATACATAGCAAATAACACAATGACTTACTCATGGGTCTACGTCATTATTATTCATGTCTGTAATGACATCGAACTCCGGATATAGTGAAATCTCGGTCAATCAAATCCAGATTGGGCTGGTTATCTGATATATAGCAAGTGCACAGTGGGTCACCCATGCGTCCACGTCATTGTCATCCATGTCTGTAATGATATAGAACTGCTGGATAAAGTTAAATCTCGGCCAATCTAATTGACATCGGTGCTCGGCTCATCATTACTATAAGCTCGGTGCGCGACGGGGCGCGGCGCTTAAACCGTCGTTAACCTAAATAATTACTTTACCGTAGATCGATTACTGAGGAAAACAATCCGGCATTATCTCTTCTCTAGGCTGAACACTTGCAAAACTTACTTTATTGAGACGTGTCATACGTTGATGCTAGTAATCCATAAAATATTTAGTAATTTACGTTGTTGACGATATAAATCCAATTAAAATCACTAAAGTTCTTTTTTCTTGGGAAATTGTAAAAGTTCATTTATTAATATTACTAACGGACTACCGCACCACACTTCTTAATGGACAGCCAAAAGTTAAAAGAAAATCTTAACCGTTTTCTTGGAATCTGGTTGTAATTACGTTCAGCCTATTCACATCCGAATACGAAAGAAGGTGAAGGGAACTCAGATTTTGAGTGATGGGCCAGTAGCAATGTGAAGGATACGCTATTTCGTGTTATTTAAAGTGTATCAAACATTTCACAGGTCTAACCTAATAATGATTATGACATAAGATAAAAGGTAATCGGCTATCATTATGGGCCGCATCATATCTTCACACAAGGACTCTTTGACGATATTTTCTGACTGATATTGTATCCTAGCTGAGATAAAATACAAGGTAGGAGTACGCCACCCTACGTGTCGCGTAACAGGGTTCGATGAGGTTTCTTGAAAAATCTCAAATATAAACCTCATGTCATTATCGTGGTTATCTGCAGAGAGATACAGTTATACAGAAAATAAATTTTACATTCCTTCGGCAGATTAAAGAAAACATACATCAGACTACTCAGTGAGGCTTCAATGACGCTCAGCCGAATTCCATTTTTAGATATGCATCAACATAGAACTCATTCTTGTCTATGTAGAAATTAAGTTTCATCCAAAATTTAAAATCTACAGATTAAACTTTTTAAGGTATCTTGACATGAGTTACACATAATTTTGTTCATTTAGTCAGGTTTTATAGGAGTGTTCATATAATAAGAGAATTGTTGAAGTCAAGGTGGGTACTACAACGCTAGAGTACGCTGAAATCAAAGCTTCTTACTTGAATGTTATTATTGACCCTTCCTTTTTATTGATTTTACAAATTTATACTCTATGAATTAATGGTTGAAATTGATTTATTATGATATTGTTTATATCATGGTTGCACACAATACATATATAAGAAATACGCTAACGCTCAGGCAAATCAAATGGAGTGACATGCACCACGAATGAACTCTGTGTTCCCTAATAGAAATGAAGCTTAATGCAAAATTTTATGTCTACAGATCAGTTCGTTTTCGAGACATCGTGCGATACAGACAGAAATGGTATGTTTTTAGTCTCTCGACCCATTGCCTTTGCTAATACTCAGCCAATTAGTTGAATACACTAAGGCACATAATTTTGCTATGTGTACTATTACCAGATAAAGGATAATCGGTGGTTGAAGGACAATCCGAAATTTTGAACAATGCAGATGTTCGACACAAATGCATAAGCCCGATACAGTATATAAAATAGGCGATAACTTGTCACTTTTATCCATGTGATCACCGATCAATTTATTCAGAGATTTGTACGCTTTAAATTTGTTAAAATATCAAGAAAATCCGTTTTTGAAAGTAACAATGTCTCAAAATTGTAATTTGAAATCCAGTATCAGTGATTATTATCATGCGATAGCTTAGTGCAGTAACTGATCATGTCAGATGGATGTAAGTTTATTCCTCGTACGATATAGCTTACAAACTTTCACTACTAGATTTTTCAGCTGTATAAATACGAACCTGGTGTTTCTTCAGTAAGATATACGTGTAGGTAGTACTTATAACCCCTCGCGGAAATTGGATGTATGTGACACATGTGTCTATTCTTTCAGCGCTCATTTTATCCTATTCCTTATTCCGTAACGTCATCTGTGTGGATGTACAGTGTAATTTTGAAAGTTGATCAAAATTTACGTCTGTAAATTAACTACGTTATCAAACTTGACGAGTCTTTACAAACCATTAGATTGAATTTGATGCTTGCCAGCAAATCTTGAACAAAGGGAAAACTATGCCCAACAATGATCACTTGACATCAGATTTGAGCAGGTTTTGATCACATCATGATCATGCATAGTCAAAGATTTTTGATAGGGTGTACGAATTTCACACGATGTTTTCATTAAATATAATACCGAGCAAATAAATTCTACTATAATCATTTCGTGGCTTATGGGTTACTAATTATCTTTGATAAAACAGGTATCGAATCATGAAGGTACGAAGAATCATTCATAGTAAAACCATGGACACTGTTACGTGGTGTTAATATTTTCTAAGACACACTACATCCGATATGATACCACTTAAAACATGGGTATAGTATGCATAAAATATACATAAATACCACGTATTATATCGTGGTATACATGTACGGTATGTATAAACCGTATACGAACAATTTCAATATTGCTACATCCTGCCTTGCATTTACCAGTTCCACCGCTATGTGGCGAAATGTTATTACTAACAATGTGGTTAACGGTACGGTAATTTCCGGTTATTATTGTCCAGTACAATGAGTGTTCTATTTGAGAGTTTGCCCGACATCAGTCACTAACATTACTCGCTATACACATATACAAATTCATAGTTGCTTCAGTGGTGCCACCTTAACTCTGAATGGAATATCGAACATACTGGTCTTGTTATCCTACGAATTTTCATATTGCTGCAGTATAACATAGTTAATATAAACTTTAGGTGTAAAATAATCCATTGATACAAGAGACCCGACAGTTTACTAGCCAATCCAACAAAATAACTTCATCGTATGAGATGCAGAGTCACAAATGATAAAATGTAATTTGATACCACTCAGTTTACTTGCAAAATTCTTTGTTCTGCGATTTCTTGTTGTAATCATGTTGTTACACACATATCGCCAATGTGAAAAATGTTAAATTTGACCTTATGCCTAAAAAAATTATTTCTTCCTTGGGCCAAGTGGAACCTAAGTACTAAGTTTCAAGTCTATATATAGGACCCTACTGACTGACAAGAGTGATCATATGAATGGACATACGATGACACTCTTTTGAAAAGCCCTATCGCTTGTCGAGTCCTTACAACAATCATTGCTATTCTAAAATAAGTTCTCATACTTTTCCATTTTATCTGGCAGATCTTCCTGTACATCTGTGATACTGTAGTAATTTTCAGGTATTATTTAATATTGAGGTATTCAATATTGAGTATATATCAGTCGCCACTTGGAATTTCAAAACTAATATCCAATATAACCTAAATATCACATAGCAGTAATAAATGAACATTCAAATCACTACATACATATATCAGTTGGCCAATAATATCTTATTCATCATTTGCCTTTTACCTTTTCATATTTTAGTTCACCATTTCGTATTGCATGAATATATGTATAATCTGGATACCCCACAATACTGCAGAGCTATTATATTGCCACGTGCCGTTTCTTGGCCGCGTTCCTGAGCATTCCTTATTGATTTATTGTGGTCTGCTGTCTTTGGTAAGAGAACATCTCTAAATCATTGCTCTTACATACCTTGTGATAGATGTAAGCAAAACTTATATTATAATCGAATGTTCTATTTTACTTGTTTTAAATAGTAAGGTTTATATACGAGTATTACTACTAAAACGATTTTGAAATATAAATGAGTCGAAAAGATTCTAATTAAGATAGTTTTTGTTTTCAGAGTTGTTTTGTCTTGATATTCTAAAAAATAACCTTGGGTTTGAGAGAAAATGTCTGCATCGTATAGGAGGCCATGTGTTCGTTGTTTATCATCAATGTATACGCTTATTATTAGTTTTACAGCTCCTTTTCGATAACACTAATGCTGTGTTTTTGTCACACAATATCACAATATGAACTAAAATAATGTTTCGTACGATCTAGAAATTCTAACGTGGTTGAATTGTAAAATTTGAACGTGTAAACAAGAACAGCTCAAATTTCTCCACGCCGTGGCTAGAGTGGCAGGTCCTAATTTATAAAGGTTTAAGGTATTTGATTTTATAGATTCTGATGTTTCATTAGTTGGTTTATCAGTTTTTAACAACTAAGGGGTGTAATAATTATGTATGAGAACGAAGAAGTTTTAATTTTAACAATTAATGAAAATTAGAAACAAATTTGTAAAAAAATGCTGTTTTGCATTTTGTGAGTAGACGGAACTGTCTGTCATATGTCATTTAGAAGGATGATGGTTTATACCTAATTTAAAAAAAATGGTGTGGTAATGTGATTTTTTCAATTTTTCTCATTTTATTATAGAAATTCTCTTAAGATAGTAGTTTGAATATAGCTATTTTTCTTTTGTTTTAAAAATCAAATTTGCAATACTAAATTGATCTGCTAAATCTAATATGTATTTTACTGTTTTTATCACCAGCCGATTAAACTCGGACCGCCTGAGTTAGACCGTGAGATATTGGTACAGCTTCTATATTGTTTTCTTGGTGTAAATAAATTGGTCAGCTAAACACTTATCCCGAGGAAATAGCATCAGTCCCCTGGGAAACAGGGTGCCGCGTAAACCAAAGGAAGACAATCCTGTCTTCTCTCCTCGTATCTAAAAACACGTGCTGTGTGCTCTCTTAGTATTTATAAACAACAAAAAACGTGTCAATTGTAACAAATAGTATACGTTGTGAAAAATCTCCCATGTTTAAAAAATAACAAACCACATGTATTTTTTGCACTCCAAATATTTAAAACATTCGTAACAATGGGTTATTCTTTGTGTATAACTTCTGAGGTAAAAACTTCTTTTACAATAAACTGGACTTCGAACATCTGCTATCGTTGCATGTTTTGAGCTTTTTGACACCTGAAGAAGGGCAAGATTTTAGTTCTAAAAACGTTGAGATCTACTTATGTATCATATAAAAATGGCTAATGTCCAAAACCCTGTTATCGAGAGTTTTTATTAATACTTGCTATTAATAAAGTCATACATTGAATTCATGGACATTGGAAACTCTGGAATTCATTTCATGAACGTAAAACGTTCTCCCACAAAATAATTGAAACACTTATGTAATTATATTAACTAAAACTACAACTTTTTGCTTTCAAAATTAATGACATATGTAATTCGTAACTGACGTATATGAGTCTCATTAACCTTGGTGTATCTCTTGTGTTACAATGTTTATAATAGTTAATATATAATTTCAGGACAGAACAGCATAGAACGGCTATGTTCGAACACTTACCATCTCAAATGGGTGTCAGGTTAATCAATAAGCTCCCTGGAGATCTCAAACGAATTAATGAACCCAAACAATTCAAATCTCGATTAAGACACTTTTTGTTGTCAAAGGCATTTTACTCCGTTGATGAGTTTACGATGGGCCGCTGGGATGAAAATTAATATTTTATTATTATTATTCTATTTATCCTTTTCTGATATCCAAAACATGCAAAATACAATATATTGTTAGGTTCACACATTAGTATGTGGAATTAACTGTGCCTATGTTAAGATAGGTTTTAGTTTATAGATTTTTAAATCCAAATGTTGAAATGACGCTTGCAATGCAATTTTGTTAATTGTTTTACTGCAATAAAGAATTATTATTATTATATTATTATTATTATTATAGTTTTATTTACGGGTTTTTAACATACAATATACTCTGCAGTGCATGGGTCGGGTTATAATGGAATACGATCTTGGTTTGGTTCACGAGCAAAATTAAAAACCACTGTTGGGTACAGAATCTATTCATTCTCCCAGAAGAATAATTGTCATGTTGCAGAGAAGTCAATCTCAAAACTTCAAACGAGTCACTTCGATAAATCCTGATGATGCACGTTTTCCTATAGCAGCAACAGTCTTCGCTTATAATTGTCTTGAGAAAATATGGCAAACGAACTCCAGTTTACATCGTGGGATTATATTACATGTACAGTAACAATATTCATGATCTGAATCGTAGAGAAAAATTATCTAATCTTAGGGATTAAATACTAGGGGAGGAATGTTTAGGTTTAGATAATGGGATGATATAATGATGAGTACATCGTCTACTTTATGCTCCATTTATGGGTAATTTGTTTACCAATACTAACCAAATCTCCAACTCTACGTGTTCTCAAATTTGCTCTAGAGGCAGAATATTACGAGACCTTTAAGTCACACGGCAATATTTTGCCCATTTCAATATGTAAACTCTTTCCATAGCTGTCCGAAATTATTTTGAATATTCTCATAAAATTGTGTAGTACTTTCTGTTTATATGTCTAAGACATACTACCATTATTTCTTTTTGCTTAATGTTTAAACTTGAGTTGTTTGTTACCTGCACAAACTTATTTTAAGTTAATGGATGTCCTCAAACACCTACTGACACGAAGGCAGTGTGTTTGGAATCAACTTCCTTCCTCCATTATTTATAAGGCATGCATTATGGGTTCCTTCTTTAAAAATCTGTCTTCTCAGTGAATGTTAGTTCAGTTTCTTTAAGAGGTAAGCATTCTGTTTTCTCAATGTTCTGTCAAGACCATCGTGTTACAGAAACTAGGGCATTTTACACAGGGCTTAGCTGTTTGAATAAAGCCATCTTCAATATCTCAAATTCCATTACTGATGTACTATATAACTCATTTAGCGCATTTTAATTGTTCTCATAGTTTGAAATAAATTAAACATAGATGATACAAATTTTAATGTTTTATAACAAGATTTTGAACGTTTGCATCATGCTGCTAAATTATAAAACTCTTTTTCATTTGTCGATTAAATTATATGACAGGTTATACTCGTACTTATTTTTTAAGTACAAATTAAACATCTGTCAAACACTACAAGAACAAAAATGTAACAAATTTAACCTTAGCATCATTATTATTGCCCGCGTCTTAAATTCTCTTAGCTATTAGCCTGACTGAACCATATCGATTATTTGTGGTTATTTGTTTTCCCTATGTACATTTTATCTGTTGCACGTACGCCTTGAGTAGTTTCTAACTTATTATTGAACACTATCATTACGAAATATAACAATCTGACATAATCGCCAGCTGTGTGTAACAAGCTTAGGCCATATCCTTGTTACTAAAACATTGATACGAAAATCAAACAGCCTAACGTTACCACCGTCCGGTCGAGTCGCGTCGTTGTTGTGGACACGTGTCCAACGTTCCTGGCTGTTTGCCTGAATAAACCGGACTGATTGCTTGCATTGTGCGCTCACATAGTTCCTTAAGTGGTTTTAAATCCATAATCATTCACTATCGAAATGGAAATGTACCTAGCTGTAGTCATGTTTTCAATACAGACACGTGTTCAATTGTTGCCAGTTGATCTATTGAGCTTCTTATACCTAGGTGCTTACTTTATTCTGTTCATTTTTTGTTAAAATTTGGTTTAATAATCATAAATACGTTATCTAAATGTAATAACCTGATTATCTAGGGCTGTTATTAAAACAGGCACGTGTCCAGTTTCTTATTATTTGACAGATTTTATTGGTTGCTAAATCTTTTCTCTTTAGGATACAATTTTCCTTTGTATAAATGATTTTCATCTTAACTGATCTAAAATTAGTATCTAAAAATTTCTGCGTGCACAGGAACATTTAAGTGGCTAGAATCTTTATGAAGGGAAATTGTTGTGTAAAATCGTTAGTTAAAATTTTGTTAAAAAGTAAAAAAATGTTTTACTGAAAATTATAGTAATTGATAAGCTGTGGAAATAACAAAGAAATAAGTTAAATTGCAATATTATGTTTGGCTATGAACTTACCCTGAGAAAGAGAACAAAATACGAGTAATATCTTTATTAGTATTAACTAATCTTTATTAACTTGAGCTGGCATTGTATTGTTAATCAACATGCACTTTAGATCAGATTAAGGAAACCCACATGACAAAGGGAGGGTCAAGTATCATGCGCTACTTAAAACCGGGTCAGTTGAAGAGCAAATGTGTGAAAAATAACTTTTATGTGTTGAGGTTAAGATGAACAAAAGCTGATACAGAAATAAAACTTAACAGACATTTCAAATACACGTTCATGCTCTTTTCTACAATAAATAATTATTATTAATCAACTCTATTTTAAACAATCTTTTTATTATAATACCACACATCACAATACATTTCACAGCATGACAGCAAAGCATTTACAAATCGGAAACAACGAATGAATTTTAATGATTGTTCCAGAAATCCTGACACATTAATATGATATAGTTTATTGTAACTGAATGACGCACAGAAATTTATTATAATATGAGTCCTTTTACATGAACGTAAGGAAACCCCTCTGTGCATTTAGTTCTAAAAGGCCTTTTTGAGGGGCCCCTCGAGGTGCGTAAGGTTGAAGTAAAGGACCACCTTCGGTCATGATCCCGAGAGGAGAGATTATGGGTTCTACCTCCAGTCATTTCTCCTTTGAAGATGAGTAGGCCAGCTCTGTTTCCAGACAAGCGGGAAGGGGAGACTGGGGTATATAATATTCCCAAAGTTTAGCATCCCAGTAGAGACCGTCTGCTCTCCCTACTGCTCGCCGCCGTAAGGCGTCAGCCGCAGTTATGTGAGCTAGTGCTATTTGCTCCTTAATGTGAGGTAACGTATGGTTCCTGGGCATCCATTGAATTTGGCAAAATTTAAGTCACTCATCGTTTTTACTCTACCAAGTATATTTTCTACTGGCAGATATGAAGCAGCCAGAGATTAATCCTAATGGGTCTGAACAGTTATTTCCTTGATACATAGTGACAAGGGTATAATACGTGGTACATAAGAGAATATCACAATGTTAATGCTGATTTTAAGACAACAATTCCAAACAATTTAAAAATACTGGCAGGATATTGGAAAATATAACATTCACTTTAGTAAAAGATGCATATTTCTCAGTTTAAAGTTCGTTTTTTTTGCAATGGAAGGATACCAGAATATATTCTGAAATTTATCAGAGTTAAGTAATTCAGTGATTTCTTTTATCACTGAACAGTGTAAATTCGAGAAAATGTCTTGTTAGTTTCACCAAGGAGATTAAAAAAGCAAATGTAGACAAACTAAAATTTCATACACTAGCTACATTATATTTTCATATAGATACTATTGATAGTAAATTAATATGGATGCCATGCAAGAAGTTGAGGTGTCATCGCTCCAAACAAATTAATTTCCTTTACTCTTTACACATGGTGTTACAGACTTAAACTTTACAGAGAAAATACCATACCATATATTTTTTAATTAAATCTCATTTTATTGCCAATTAAAGTTTTAGAGTACTCAATGGTAAATGTCAATTAAAATATTTAATCCATCCCAAAATAAAATGAACATATATTGATCAATGGTTAGAAGCGATGAGTTTGGAATCTTCTATGTAGTTGCTTATTTTAGGAATTTTATGTTCTCGGTGTACGTGTTTATCATGAGATATGGTATGGGAACGATTTTGATGCACTTACTGATTCCAGAAACACAGTTGATGACGTCATCATCTGACCAGGTACGCTGGTTGTTCGGTTAGATGTAATGGGCAATCGATAACATGCATCAATAGGGACTTGACCAACAAATTCCGCCCTCAATTATTAGTGAATATAGAAATTGTGTACACATCATCAAATTACATATTGTTAATTCGCCATAATCAGATGAGTTGTTGATGGTTTTAATGAGAATGAGTGCATGGATCATAACATTTCGAGGAATTCCTGTATTAAAGGTTAAATATTAAGGCAATTTTGTAATTTTGTAAATCAAATCTACAGAAGTTAACTGTAAAATATTCATAGTATGTACATGATTTCCTCAGGGAATGACGTGTAATTAACATAGTTTAAGCAAGTAACATTATTTTTAATATTATTTCGTAAAGACTTTGTATAAATAAAACAAATAGTTCAATCTAGCCATATTGTATGTAAACAGTGTAAAACGTTGTTGTAGAATATTGTTATAATTTTCCTATTTTTCCAGTATTCATAAATGGCTGTCTATTTAAAGGATTTGAATAAAATGTAATTAAACGTTTAAAAATTCAATATCGCATTCTCTTTGGCTTACTTTTAAACAATAAGTACTTTTAAACAATACTTTTAAATAATTACGATAATATTTTTTGACATAAATATTTCAAATGCTCCATTACCCTTTTCTTTATAAAAATTCGTTCCGTGTACAATCAATCATTGTGTTACATATACAGAGAATGTATAGAAGTAGAACACAAACAAGCGTAGGGAGGCGTTATCACAGATAGCTGCGATTCTTGACTGTCTTATTTCAGTGACACATTTAACACCGATAATGTTGTTTATCTCTGTTCATTTCTTCCAGAGGGAGGCTGTAAACTTCAATTCTCAGATTGTCTACTGTTATTGAGTCGCACTCACGCACAGTGGTAACGTGTTTGTCAAGGAAATGAATTTATGTTACGCAACCTCCAACTTTTACATGTCTGTTGTTCCCCTTACTAAACGATTTTTATACTCTTTGGCCACCATAATCAATTGGAAAACAACGAGGTGTATTAAAAAGGTATTTTCTTCTATTGTCTTTACATTGTAATTATAAATAACTTATAATGACGATTCAATTTATGTGATAACAACGTTTATTCAGGTGCTCAATCTTTAAATATGTACATATATTTTGAGTGCTATAAACCTTTTTAATGTACAAATAAATATTTATTGTAACACAAAAATCCCCTTTTAGAACAAAAAACAACAATTACCGTATTCCTCTATTTAAATTTAAAATTAAATTAATTGTAAACATTTCTTATTACGAGTATTTATATTTATTTTTTTAAATAAATCAATATTATTATTATAAATATTTCAGTGGATATTAAATTACAAGTAATTAATGACCTGTAATTAATTTTAATATGAGCCAGATCGCCAAGAAGCATGCATGTCACCTATTTCAATTTAGGCCATAATGCAGTTTGATGACATGCATGCAGTCAACGGCCTCGTTATCAATACAACTCATGCTGATGATATATATATATATATATATATATATATATATATATATATATATATATATATATATATATATATATATATATATATATATATATATATATATATCTGCAATCGAAAAGGATTCCCAACATTCACCAGTATAACAGTACAGAAATTGAGTTACAGATGATATCCGGTTACCCATGGATCTAAGGAAATGTAATGTTGCTGTGTCAGTTTGACCACTCTCAAGCTTTCAATACTGTATTAGGTGAAAAATTCATACATAATGGGATGTTATATAGAGAAAGACATCTGTGTGTCATATAATATAGTTGGTTACAATATGTATGATTGAAAATGGAAACTTCATACTTTTCTTTCTCGTTACCAAATACATAGTTTACTGTGTTGAATATTAGACGTGTGTTTTGTAACCTAAGTAAAAGGAATAAACAGGCGTAAGAAACACGAGGGAGAAAACATGACTCGACACCGTTGCTGGGCAACGGTAGTGTTACTTATGTTTGTGGGAGAGAAATATGAAACATTTCGGCGTTTTCTTTATATTTTTGTTAAGAAAATAACTGAAGCGTACAAATGCCTTTATATGTCAAGATGTTCAACGACGTACAAAATATATACAGTAATGCATTGAGTAATTTAAAATTATATGTACCTACAGCTTTATTGTTACTCAACAATTATTGTTATTCACAAATATATGCGTATTTATTATACTGTCTATACAAAAACTTTGTTTATACATTAATGTCATAATCTTAACATGTCCACTCTGATTCCGATGTACCCTACCGAAGGTAGATTCTCGAAAATTGTATCATACTAACTACCACCAATATAATACAGGTATATACTGAAAACGAGGTAGTTATTTTGTAGAAAGAACAGTTTTACATAAAAATGCATTTTATGAAGCTTAAATCAAGAACTCTTTAAATACTTTAATTAAAAAAGGTTTAACTTCACACCTTTCATACACTATATATATAGAACGTGCGTCACCGGTGGATCACAACTTTTTAACCATTTAGTTATTAAGATATTGAATTCACTACGATAAATCACGATGTAATTCTAAAATAAATATGGCCGTAAAGAAGTGTGCGCCACCAATGGCTCACGTCGTGAGTTTCGGCAGTTCGGAGTGTACCACTATTGGCGCCCGTAGGGATTTTAGAAATGTGAACGTGAAAAGCCAATTGAAACACATCGGAATATTGGTGCTTTGGTAGTAATATGGGGAGTTAATTGGATTCCATTTTTCGGAAATTTCTTTTGGGAAACAGATTAATTTATTCAGTGCTGAAAAAAATGAAACCAAGGCATGGACAATGTGGCATTGGCGATACGCAACAAAGAGGAACGACTTGTAATACTAAGCTTCCTCTAGAAGTAGCTTCGACAGGTGAGTGGGTCTTGACGGAACACTTCAGCATCAGATGTTGGGTTTGTGCCGTTGGCGTTCAATAGTGATTGTGAATGTGATTTCGACAATGTAAAACTCAACGTGCTTTGTACTTTTACGTTTCAAAATAATTAACGATTTATTTGTATTTCTATAGGCTTGATTTTGTCTTTGTTACGTTTATATTGAATTTGTGTAAATGTAATAAACTATTGTAGGAAGTATGTTACTCAGACATTTATCAGATAAGAAAGGACAATTTTAAATATTACAATATCCGTAGAAAAGTAACTTGTTCAAGTAAGAAAACCGAATAACGAAACTTCTGTATAGAAGCAACTGTGCTCAGCTGGGAGTTGTTAGACTCAATGAAAAATGTGCAGATGTCAGTGAATCATTCTTTGTCACGCGGACATAAACTTATCTCGTTATATTATTGGCAGGATTTCACGGCTTGTTTTCCCCTTTTATGTTGTTATCCACTTCAAATTTCCAACCATTGCCAGAAGCAAGTTTTAATAAAATGGGATAGTATTAAGAGCCAATACTTCAGTTAAATTATTAACTACAAAAAACGTAGCATGTTTGAATTCTAAAACGAAATAAAAAAGTTTCATACTTTACAGCTTATCTTAAAATATTACTAAGATAATTGGTAGACTACGTTGTTAACTTTTTATTAAAAATAACTATAACGCCATTAGTAAATTTACTATGACTAAATAAAAGTAAAAAATGCACAGCTCTTAATGGTCAGCGGAGGTGTCAGGTGGAAATGAATGCCTTGAATTAACCAATTAGACACCGTTGCAATCCACGTTGTTATGTTACAATAATTTTCTACTAGAAATACATGTAGTCATATTACAATACTAACTACGCCACTACCTAAAGTATACGTTCTTATATTACAAAACTTTTTACCTGGAATAAACGTTGCTATCCTAATATTATAAATGCAAAAGTGACTTCGTTTGTTTGTTTTGCTTTCACTTGTAAATTATTGAACCGAATGTTCTGAAAATTTATATGAACATATTTAGGGTTCCTGGGATGGATATTTCAAAAATCCTTCCGAGTTACGCCGCACGGTCTCTAAAGTAGCGAAAGTCCCATCATGGTCTCTAAAGTTGCAAAGTGAATTTGAAAGATCCTGATAAATGTAATTTCACTGTTTTGTGTAAACGTTGTTTTAAGACAGCAAGATCATGTGAATAATTAATTTAACCACTATTTCCATTTGTAGTGTTAAGGCAAAGAGTACGTTTGATAGAAACAATACTTCTTATTATGGAAACAATACTTCTTATTATGGAAACAATACTTCTTATTTTAACCTTTTCAGCAACTGCTGTTACCAACCTGGTACCCTTTGTTTGTTTGGAATAGTGTAAAAATGCGCTCACTTGGCCTCCCGAAGTTGGGCGACTACATCAAGGAACAAACTTGGCACCTCTTTGACTCAACTGATTCCTCGGATTGGCCAATTAGACAACCGTCTACAATACAACAGTCTACAAATATGACTACAACAGGGCCAGGTCTTCCCGTGAGGGCCCTCCTCCACTGCAAAACCTGAGACGCCCCAGGTCATTGACTGACGACCCTTCCTAGGCGCTTCACTTAACTAGACTTGCCGTCCATCCTCAAAGTCCGCTAACCACGTAAATATTTGCAACTGTTCACTTCCATGTTATCGGCTTGATTCCATTAACTAAACTTCAGCACTATACCATTCTCCTCTAGCACTAAAGTTTATGCTGTAATACACTGATGCTTACGATCTCCAGCAGTGATTGGGACATTTGTTTCAGAAGCTGCTCTGTGCTATAAATATAGTTTCTTGGATAAAATAGCAAAATCCAACTTGGCGTCGGAATATAACTAATTCGAACAAAAAATGCTATTAAACACGCAAAATCTGGAATAAGAATTACTTCCCCGCTTAACCTCTGATCCTCTTAACCAGGAAAACTGAAAATAGATACCTGATGCATGATACAATGACTAAAACCAAGTCAGAAATTTCATAGGACTCTATCGTATATATGATAACTGCTTTCATTCAGAAAGCTATAAACTTTGGTTTTGGAGTTCCTCCACATTGGTCTAAAGTAAGTCGTGTTGCTGACATTGTGGCAACTATTCAGTCAAATACACGAAATGTTGCATATAAATTGTGGGCCACGCAGAGGGTATATATTAGTATTACAATAATTTTCTACTAGAAATACACGTTGACATATTACAATACTTCACTACCTAACGTACACGTTCTTATATTACAATAATGTTCTACCTTGAAAAATGTTATTATTTTACAATAATTTTCTGCCCGAAATATTTACAAAAAATCAATTGTTTTAGCTAAAGCACTCTGGTTATTTAGGCACGTACAGACACATAGAACAGTAATTGTGCAATACTTAGGTTGATGAGGGCGATGTTAGATGGAGTAACATTGCGCACATCAGCTGTTAGGGCCATGAACAAGTTGTGTCATGTGGGCATATGACGTCATGACATGTCCTGGCATGCTGGTCCTAACTGATTAATCCTCGCTACATACGTAACGTGTTTAAGCTGTATGGAATACAGTTACATTCTCCACGTATTTATTTACCCATGTCATTCACCAAAGACCGTTTCGGAAAATATCTTTTCACGATTTATGAGAGATACGCATAATATTCTTAACCTAAACACCTTTAATTATAAATGGGAACATTTCAGAAAACCCGCAACTGTATTCATCAACACAATGTTTCCGGAGAATTTGAACGCATTTTGTAATAATTAAAAGACTTTATCATTAAAAAATTGCATTTCCACATGTAAAGCTTAATAAGAGTCCAATCTGTATCCTACTTAAGTATTTCTTGGTTTTCAAGTAAACTGAATCAATTATTTCTGCATTACTTATTATTACGTTCACTTAACATTTTTGTTATTCTTAAAAGGAAATAATGAGATGAAAGCAGTATATACGTACGATACTTATTGAATAATGATAGTCGCGAAATATAACAAGTTCTATGTATGTTTCCTAAATAACAATATTTAAGTTGGTTTCCGGGTTACCAGTAATGCACTCTAAAAGAATGGTCTGTTCTGAATATATATATATATATTTTGGTTCATCGCTGCAAACCACAGTACG
The DNA here is from genome assembly GCF_021130785.1 of Homalodisca vitripennis. Classification (NCBI taxonomy): domain Eukaryota; kingdom Metazoa; phylum Arthropoda; class Insecta; order Hemiptera; family Cicadellidae; genus Homalodisca; species Homalodisca vitripennis. The sequence goes on along the minus strand of NC_060210.1, from coordinate 155,306,138 downwards.
TAATCAGCAAGATAGCGCTACAACAGAGGGTGGTTTATTGCGTTAATATCCGTTTATCACTCTGATAAAGCGTAATCAAAACACATCGTTATAGAGCCAACATACTTTAATGAATGTTCTCCGTTCACAACGTAGTCAAAACGAGTTCACATTACATAATTTGATTGTTTTAATACTTTATATATACAAGATGTAAACACGGTTTGGAAACGAGCTAATTATATATTTATGGTCGAAGCTACCAAAATTAAACCCTGCTCATTAAGTCCTGCACAAAGGACTAAGAAATCAATTAAAAAATGTTAATAGCCTTGTTGACATTTGGCCGTTTAGATCGATATGGATAATAAATTATTTGGATTGCACACCTGTTCTTGTCAGATCAAATCATCTGGTAATAATTAGATGAAACAGATTTCAAAATTTTGCGTCGTTTTCACATGTTTTAGCATATAAAAGTAGTTTGTGCAGTTATTTATTTACATTACGTACAATACATAATATATTCGCTACCCTATTACTCGTTACTTGTTAAATTATTTTTTCCGATGTTCTTGGAACTAAATTCTTGGCGGAATGATAACCTGATTAGCATTCGTAGTACGAGCGTAATAAGTCTACCGGGAAGGACCTCACGCGCCTTATCTGCAAGTAAAATTAAAAATGTTCGTTACAATTTCGCCCTTTCATGAGAGACATTTGTTTTAAATGTATTATACAGTAAATGTCAGGTTATAATCTTTTATATGCCAGATTTGAATGGATATACGTTGCGGTATTGTCCTTCTTGCGATAAAACGTTGTCGTAATTGTAAGTTGTCACGATAAATGGCTAATTCCGTCGCGATTTTGTTTTAGGCAAGTTATTTCTTTCTTAGAGAGTTTCGATTCCCTTTTCTTGTATCTTCTCTTTTGGATTATTTTGATAATTTAACTACAGGGCTCTGACGTCTAAAGTCAATGTCGAGCCAAATCTACCCTCTTCTTAGTGTGTGTCGATGTCAATGTTCAAGGAAGTAAATTACTAAAGTTTACGTTCCGTAAGCATTATTCTAAAGAACATTGCATCCAATAGGCTCATCCCAATATAACATTTGAGTTCGTCCTTCTTCTATTTTGCTACATGGTGGCAAAGTTATTTTTTTTATTTAAGGCTTATAAGTGGTGCGTGTATGTTTCTTGCCACAATTAAGCTTGCGTGTACACTTTGTAATTTCGAGTATTTTTAATTACGACTTCAGACATCTTCATCCCACTTGTTATGTTCATTCGTATAAACTATACTGTAGCTTTAACACATTCACTGCGGCAGACGCTATGGTACGCGCTCTGTAGTGTTAGACTACATGTCGTGTGATAACTTAGTATAGTGAAGGTGTTAACAACAAATATTATTGCTAGATCTATACAGTAATTAAAAATATCCAGTACAATTTATGATTAAAAATCACAATACATAAAATACACGATCAAAGAATTCACTCAACAAACACGTCCACGTCATGCTTCACCGGTTTCGGTCACTAATTTGTTGTGTTTGTATCCAGCCTAAATGAGTGGCTATGTTGAATTAACCACATTCAGTACTTAACCGGATTTCAATGGAAACGAGAGAATTCCATGAGAAATCGGATCAGTTTAATGCCCACGGTTCGACTAAATGAAAACCAATATTTAATATTACAATTGAGTTCAAGCTTCTTCTTCATATATTTTCACTTTATTGTTACTCCCTCTCTCTCACTCCAATTGTAAGCATATCTACGTTAACCGTATCTGTGCTTAAATTATATTTAAAGCATGATCCTGGCATAAACCTTGCCAACGTGGTTATTTTTTAACACTAACTATTGATTTTAGTGGAGATCAAATGAGGTTCAGTCATTTGTTACTTCTAGCAACTTCCTAGATTGGAAAGCAGTATACTTGTATATACGCTTCAAAATATTAATCTTTCTGAGTCTATTTAGGTTTATAGGCATATTATTTTACAGCCGTAATAAACTCCCCCGACACGACCACCGCGGACCCCAATTTCTACTGCAACCCCCAGATGCGACGATGTGAAACAGATTTTCAGTTTCTGCAAATTTTTATCGTTTCCTTAAAAGAAGGAATTTGTGAAATTCAATTTTTAGCTGAAATAACAGGGAAAAACAAAATTGGAAATATATATATATATATATATATATATATATATATATATATATATATTTAAAATATACCAGGTACAGGTGTCTTAAAAGTTCTATTCCTCCCCCCCCCCACTATTAACTTTTTTATTAATACAGATGGAGTGATTTACTTTTGGGGATGTTAATGTGCCTAACTGAGGAGTTTTGTTAGGTATGAAAAGTTTTAACTCCTCTCCCCAAAATGGAATATTATGAGGTTAAATGAAAAATTTTAAACGGGAACCCCTAGCAACCTTGTTTTAAAGGTATTATAAAAAAAAGAATGACAGAATCTAGAGGTCTCTAACGTTATTCTATCCTATTTGGTGGGCTATTAAAGTTTTAATTGTTTTATAAAACCCCCACAATTCAAGTTGCATTTAAAGTTATTGTAAGGCAGATAAAACATTACTCACTAGTTATTTTGAGAACTTACGACACCAAATCATAAAACAAGTAACTACAAGAATCAACAAACATCATAAACCATGAATAATATAGCATTTATTATGTTTTTTGTCTGGCCGAAGCCCAGTAGGAAGTCTGGGAATACCTATAAATGTATTTCCCATATTATCTCTTGTTGCTTACCAGTTAGTATGTGAGACACATTCAAATTTGGGAGGGGGGGGGGGGGGTCAAAAATGTTCATACAGTACATTAAAAACTCCTCAGTTGGTCATATAAACATCCATCCCCAAAAGTAAATCAATCCACCTCTATTCATAACAAAGTTAATAGTGGGGGTGGGTGGGGGGGGAATATAACTTGCTATATATAAATTTTATATATACTTTACTTTATTTCAGTTATGTGGGTCTGATGATGTGTTCTTTGCACACGAAAGGCCTCACAAAAATAAAAATTTCTCAATTATTGGAGTGTTTGTTCATAAATTAAGCAACTGGTATATATATATATATATATATATATATATATATATATATTTATTTATGGTAAAACCAATATCAATATATAATTTTGTTAAAACAATAATTTTAGATGTGTATAATACTGTTGTTCTGGTAAAAATCTGTTAGCTTTCCCGAACATTTTTGCTATGATAAATTAACTCGCGAAATAACTATGCAAGAAAAACAGTCTTTATGATTGTTTGCACAATATTGGAAAGTATTTCTTTCCGAACAGCCTGACACTAATGACTCCGGCCATCAGGACGGGGAGACGAGCGAAAAACATCTCTCGAGATCTGATCAGAAATGCCTGAGAGAGCGATCAAATATTAGAAACTCATTTGCATATAATTATGTAGTTTCTGTAATAAAAGTTCCAAGCCCGGTTGACCACTTTCAAGTCCGTATATCTGAAAGACGTTTGACATGGGTAGTTCCTTTGATAAATCTGTAAAAGTGTAACAATATAGAATAATTAATAGAAACAGTTTTAGGATCTAGCAGTTCATAACGAAAATCGACAGCTGATTTTTGTATTTTATATAACACGATAACAGAACCCAGAAGGGATCAATTCTGGCTGGTTTATACCTTCCAGTTGAACCTGCCACTGGGCATAGCAAAAACCGACGTGTCACTTAAATCTGGGCAACCTTATGAATGTGTAGGAGCCGCACATCACTAACCACAAATATCGAGATTCTGGGGTTCACGGGCAATTCGGTAGGTCTACTCTACTGCGGGAGATGACAGTTGAGTTGGTGGGGTTTGTTCCTTAATCTCAGAGGTTCTTGCTAATCTCAACAAGGGTATGCCACCCCCTGCCTACTTTTACTGGAGAGGCTGGTTCAGAGCTGGCCTCCCCTTCTTTCGGGGAGACAAAACTTTGAGATTTAGTGCCCTAATTATTCCTCATGGATCTCGATAGAAGGCGGCCCCTACCCCCTAACATTACCTATCCTGAATATCCTGTCACTCCGGAAGCAGCGCTAACGTTCTTATAGGACTAAGTGCAATTTATAAGTTTCTTGACCTGAGAGAACAAAAAAACAAACAAACACGACAACAGTGTTCAAACCCGAAGGCCAACACTAGGTACTCACATAGCAGACGAAGCTCTTCTTCTCTGCAGCGCGTGTAGATTGAGATCTCTGGCGGCGATGGTAGCGGGGTCGTAGCCGGGTCTCAGTAGTGACGTCACACACAACGACTTGGAGCGGTCACGGACCGCAGCTAGGGCTGCAAGGCGCTCCTCCTCCAGGCGCTTAGCTTTGTCCCCGCGCAACCGAGACATCAGCTGACATACACACACTTGTTCTAACACTCCTGGACGTACTCATGCGTAGCCTTAACTAAGAACGTTTCTAAAACGGTTAGCGAGTTAAAACGGTCAAGACCGATTTTAATTTGTGTAATACCGTTCTCCCTGTCAGGAAAGTCATATTGCCAAGTTATGAGCTCACAAACACGCGTTTCATCAAACACACACTTATGTAGGATTAAAAAAAAAATACAAGAATATTAATTACTGAAATCTCTAAAATTTGTTTTCCTTATTGGTTCCGACAGGTAAGATGGATTTTAAAATGTAATGATCCAGTAGTGTGGGAAGGGTGTAACAGGGTCTGCCGCTGCAGAGTAAATAAAGCCTTGATTAATTTTTAATTGCGCCAATCAAGTTGACACGTGTTTAATAGGTACGTGTTGGCAGAAAGGTTACAGAGTGAAGCGGGCAGCTGTTTACTTCTTCTCAGCTACAAGTATTCGCGGTCTTTTGTACACAATGTTATTTATTTATTTTATACCGTATAGTTTACAAATAATATTATTGCTAATGCTACTATTAATATGTTTTGTAGAAAAGTACATCAATGTCAGCCATTGATTAATATTAATCTGATATTACATTACCACAAATTTAAATTGGGAGCGCCGATGGCCGAGCGGTCTAAAACGCTGGACTTTGTGTCTGTCTGTGTTAGAGATAGCGCAGGTTCAAATCCTGCCTGTAATCGTTGTACTCTGTATCAGTACCATTGACCTCGTACTGTATCGAATCTCCCCCTTATCCTGTTTGATAAGATCCTCGCACAGGCCAGCGGCCCATGAGGGCAGAATAAGGCTTAAAAGGGGATCGGCCTCTCCTTGAATAAAACATTGATTATTTTGTATAATATTACTTTTGAATTCTTTCGATGGAAACTTGTGATTTCTTAAACATCCACTGACGCATTTTTGTTACATTAATAATTTTTTTTCTTTTCGCTCACTAAGCTGCCCTTTACTGCAATGAGCCAATGAATAGAAATGATAAATAATGTATATGGATGTTTTTAAAGTATAAAAAGGTAAAAATTAGTTTTTCACCAAAAGAAACCACAAGATTTGATTTTGACCTAAATAAGTTGTAAATACTTGAATTAGCAGTGGATGGATGGTTAATCCTAATTTGTTATTTTTGATATAATAAGATATAAACTTTGTTTAATCCTCTTAAACTTCCGAACCCAACTTGAATTCCTTGGTTACAGTGTGGCGACAATGTGTCTAAAGCAGCTAGCTAGGTGAACCTGTCTAGTGTTACTGCCATGTTGGCTGTTGGCTGCATGCGGTGGTCTGCCTTATCTCACCGCTGAACTAAGTTGACTATGTCACTAATATGAAGCCAGTTGTCGTATTTCGCAGCTGTATTAGTTTCAAATTTCAAACATATAAAGCAACGCAACGAGTCGTTGTTGTCTGCTAATATTTACTCTAACTCGGAATTTTACGTTTTTTTGTGGGGAATTCCTGGACATTTCCTGGACATTTTTAAGGAACATTTCTGTATTCACTAGATAATACATATAGTCTCAGCATAACATATTGCGTTTAAAAAAACATAAAATCCATTGTATAAGTGACATGACCAATGTCAGTAGGATCTACTACTTGGAAAATATGCATATACGTAAATGTTTAAACAATTGATTTAACAGTAATTTACATTGTTTCAAATTGAAGGAAGAAAGAACGAATTGATTGTTTAATTGATTCCACGAAATCAGATGTAGTTTAAGAAACATTCCCCATAGATAGTATCACTGGATGAGGACGACGCCCATTGTCTGTATATTTGTAAACATGGAAAAACAAGAAACAGATAAAAACGTATTTAGTTGCAAGAATGTTTTCATTGTAAAATAGGATTTTACAGTCGGCATAGCAACCGATATTTCGCCTCTTTCATTAGTGTAAGCTCAGGTGAAACGAGTATAAAAGCGATGGTTCGAGAAGATGCCAACCCGAGTTAGTAGGCATGTAACTAATATTGTTATCGTCTTCACTGAACTTAGAACGTGACGTAGCAAGAATGCTATTATTAATGCTCTTCTTTGACGAGGTTAACAAAGTTTCCGTTTTGAGAAAATCAAAGTTTTCCGTTATATATTGTTTTGGAATTCTAGTCCTATATTTAAAGCGTCTTAATCCAAATTTATAAAAAAATACAAATGAGCGTTAATTTTCTTGTTTTTGTTTTTGTCTAGCTATCATGTTGGGCGCGTGAAAAGAATAAAAAACTATTAGTTTAAAATATCTAATTTTATTTTGAAACCAATAAAAGATTCCAAACAAGTACAGGTAAAACCTGATAATGAGCAAGGCATATATAATAATAGCAGTAATATAAAGATTAACCATTATTAGTTGATTTTCATAACTTAAAAGCAGATAATTAGTTAACTGTGACAAAATTAAAACTGATTTGGATTTATGTTTATTAATATTTATTCATAGTAAAGTATCAGTTTTTTGGTCTATATTGTTCATATAAAGGTCTAAAAGGTGTTTAATTACAGAGAGTGTTTTAATTGAAATACAGCTTGTACAATTTTACACTGTTTTATTTTGTTTACTAAGGATGTAAAACACTCAAAATGAGATGCAACGTATTGTAACTTTCTTATTGTTTGCCTCACTTCAAAAATTAAAGTATCACTGCATACTACGTTATATGCATTTATTGATTGAGCAATTTCAAAGGTCTCTTTTTTATATTGGTAAAGTTTAGCTTATATATTGAAATATAGCGGCTAGGAGGTTTAAAACGCCCATCTATGGTCTAGCGGTGTGTGAACTACCTAAGAATTAAAGTGCTGTCTTAATCACTCCAGCTTTATAAAACAAATTAAGATTTTCAGAGAATAAGAATGAAAAGATAGACTTGCATCAGTGTTCTTTGACCCATAGTCGTATGATTGGGACAAAACTAATCGGACTTAGGAAACTCGTAGAAGTAATTTCAGATGACAGGTTCTTTAAATATTAACTGTAACATTATTCCAGATCTCAGAACAGGCCTTGGTACACGTACCACGTAGAACGTAATGTGGATACTGAATCTAGCGAGAAAGAGTGAAATATTGTCGATCTGCGGGGACAGTTTATAGCGATCTGCGAAGAACCAGTGACAGCTTTTTATGGAGCTTTTATTGTCCCTTGTGCCGGCACACCTGCTCTCTAAGTCGTGCGTCAGCAACTTGATTTATGCGGTTCGAGGGTAGCAGTGCAGCGGCTGCCAACTGAATTGTTCGGGCTTAATTTTAAAACACATTGATCGAGTATTCGCTAACGAGAAATCGATACCGTTTTCTGGAGATTCAACATTATTTTCCATGAATTGTAATTGAAAACATTTGTTCAGTTCTTCAGACATGATATATACTGGTAACCTCCAAATTTATAATTGTAATATATTTTAATAAACCAAACACACTATATGCAAGCACAGTTTTAAAACTATTTTAATAATTTATTAGGAATATATTATATTTTTTGTCACATATAGATAACACTTATTACGAAAATGTGGTGTATTATGTGAATTAATTTGAAAATCGATGACGTCATTTTTATTTTATGATTTGTATATTTAAGTAAAGTAGTTGTTAGATGTCTCCACTATCAGTAATGTACACTTGGCACGGCGTGGTTGTTACGAAGCCGTATTGTTTGTGACTTGAGGATTAGTTATGCGGCAGTGGTAAGTCTGTTTGTTGAGAGTTGACCGGACCTGCAGCACTAAAGTAGTTGTTAGATGTCTCCACTATCAGTAATGTACACTTGGCACGGCGTGGTTGTTACGAAGCCGTATTGTTTGTGACTTGAGGATTAGTTATGCGGCAGTGGTAAGTCTGTTTGTTGAGAGTTGACCGGACCTGCAGCACTAAAGTAGTTGTTAGATGTCTCCACTATCAGTAATGTACACTTGGCACGGCGTGGTTGTTACGAAGCCGTATTGTTTGTGACTTGAGGATTAGTTATGCGGCAGTGGTAAGTCTGTTTGTTGAGAGTTGACCGGACCTGCAGCACTAAAGTAGTTGTTAGATGTCTCCACTATCAGTAATGTACACTTGGCACGGCGTGGTTGTTACGGAGCCGTATTGTTTGTGACTTGAGGATTAGTTATGCGGCAGTGGTAAGTCTGTTTGTTGAGAGTTGACCGGACCTGCAGCACTAAAGTAGTTGTTAGATGTCTCCACTATCAGTAATGTACACTTGGCACGGCGTGGTTGTTACGGAGCCGTATTGTTTGTGACTTGAGGATTAGTTATGCGGCACTGGTAAGTCTGTTTGTTGAGAGTTGACCGGACCTGCAGCACTAAAGTAGTTGTTAGATGTCTCCACTATCAGTAATGTACACTTGGCACGGCGTGGTTGTTACGAAGCCGTATTGTTTGTGACTTGAGGATTAGTTATGCGGCAGTGGTAAGTCTGTTTGTTGAGAGTTGACCGGACCTGCAGCACTAAAGTAGTTGTTAGATGTCTCCACTATCAGTAATGTACACTTGGCACGGCGTGGTTGTTACGAAGCCGTATTGTTTGTGACTTGAGGATTAGTTATGCGGCAGTGGTAAGTCTGTTTGTTGAGAGTTGACCGGACCTGCAGCACTAAAGTAGTTGTTAGATGTCTCCACTATCAGTAATGTACACTTGGCACGGCGTGGTTGTTACGAAGCCGTATTGTTTGTGACTTGAGGATTAGTTATGCGGCAGTGGTAAGTCTGTTTGTTGAGAGTTGACCGGACCTGCAGCACTAAAGTAGTTGTTAGATGTCTCCACTATCAGGTAATGTACACTTGGCACGGCGTGGTTGTTACGAAGCCGTATTGTTTGTGACTTGAGGATTAGTTATGCGGCACTGGTAAGTCTGTTTGTTGAGAGTTGACCGGACCTGCAGCACTAAAGTAGTTGTTAGATGTCTCCACTATCAGTAATGTACACTTGGCACGGCGTGGTTGTTACGAAGCCGTATTGTTTGTGACTTGAGGATTAGTTATGCGGCACTGGTAAGTCTGTTTGTTGAGAGTTGACCGGACCTGCAGCACTAAAGTACTGTACACCGCAAAAGCCGAATTAGATATCTAAAATGTGTATGGCTTAACGTAAACAAACAATCTGTCAATGAAATCCTAATTTAATGCATTTAATTTAATTATTTCCCACGCATTTCGTGCAGTTAAGCGACGAAAGCAGTTTTAGTCTTCATTTATCTTTTTGGCTTAGATACTAGGACGCCTCCAAATCGAAATTAACCAAGGTTTTTGTAGCGGAGCGGACTATTTGTACCTGATTCGAAGGTATCTATATAATATAAGTGTAACAAACATCTGTTAAATTAAATTATACAATATATCGGTACCTACTATATTAGTAGTTAACTACGTTTGTTATCCTCTACTAACAACACGTTTCAAATTTGTACTATGCATAATAAATTATTACAAAAATTGGATTGATCACAAGATATCTAAGTTTAGACAGTGATTGCATACTGATTTTTAAACACTTCATAATTCATTATAATTTATTAATATTACAAAATTCGTAGTAAACATTTTGGCAATATCTATGTATTTAACTTATTTTTAACATTAAGACCATTGTTAGTGATCTGTAGAGACAATGATGTAAGCGCACTATTAAACAAGACAGTTAAAAGTATTGACTTGCACTTATTGCCTTTAATGCATAGTAGCCTAATTTATGTTTTGGATTGTTTTGAAATTAATGCACTAAAATATCTAAATATTTTGACTTATAATAAGCCCTAGGGCTCTTTTAATTTTGAACGTGATGTGCACGAATCCAGGAGTGTTAGTACCTCAGACAACATCGTGCGTCCAGCAAGATCGCGAGTGTCGTGGTCGTGGCAGAGGGCACTATGTAGACGACATGCTAGCACACTGTCGGGCCGGGGCGCGCACTAGACTGACGGTGACAGCAGTAGCGAGACTATCAGCTGGCGCACACGCGCACGCGCACACAGGATCACTGTCATTCATAAACTACAACAGCTGTGGGAACGGAGCGGACTACTCGAGCGATTGATAACTTCAAACATATTCTGAGCACTTTGAGCACAAGAACTGCGGAAGTAGCGTGAAGCAGACTAACATTTTAAAAGTTTTGTACAATTTTATTTCGTGGATTATACTATACAACACCTATACCTATATAAACCGTATGAATTAAAATACATGTTGTATATCATTATACATATTATACATAAATATACATATAGTACACTTTTTTAGCAATGGTTATCATAAACTGTGAGTGTTAAATATTCAAATACATTATAATTACGTTCATAGAACAGCCGAATGGTTATTTATGTAAACTATAAGACTAATTTAATTAGTCTATATTAAATACCTTCATACCTTTGAAATATCTGGTAATTCGAGCTCGAATCACAATTTAATTGAAAACTAAATTCAAGTATGTAAAGCTAGTGTATGATAACACAATACAATACACGCAAGGTATTGTAATCTCATTTGATATTAAATTTGGCAATGTTTCCTTTTGAACTTCGATTTTATGAAAATACTTACTGTTACATGTATGTTTTATTTATCCCTTAATCAATTATTTATTTTTTTGTCTGAGCTAAAAATACAATCGGTAAAATAATAATGCCCTAAGTAGTTTAAAACGAGTAATTATAACGCGGTTACATATTTTGTAAACATATGTTCTGATGTTAATATCAGTGATCTAAACAAAGTATTTTAGTAAAACCTGAAATTTCAAGTAGTAGATATATTCTAGAAGCTCTCATCTTATTGGAGATTAGTTATTAATTTAAAACAAACACTCCAATAATATACGTTTTTATTTCTGTAAGGCCCTATGAGGGTCTGATGATGTGCTCATTGAGTACGAAAGGCCTCACAGAAATATTAAACCTCCTAGCCTAAACCCGCGGCTCCGCTCGCGTGGCAGTAGAGAGGGCTACATCAATCAAGCATCGAAAAGAAATACTAATTTTATTATACGTTTTTCCAATTAATTTATTGCTCTACTAATACATCGTAGCATATCATAAAATGATATATTATTAGTTTATTTTGTTTATTTTAATGCGTTTTGGTAAACAACGTTATGTAGTTGTATTATTTGGAGCATAAATATAAAGGTTCTTCGGGTTTTCTCTTGAGCAAGCGACCGTATAATTGACCGTGGCGAGAAACATGAGGGTTCCAGATGGATTCCTGCGACGTTAAGTGATTGTCCTTGTGCCTTATTAATCGTTCATTGCGAACGCAAGTCGAACGGGGAACTGAAGTCTCTTAAATTCAAATGGCAAGTCGGATGGAATTAAAGGGGATGCGAGGGATGAAGACATCTTCCCCGGCAGATGTTCCCGACAAAATCGTTGCTTCAAATGATATTTGGATGTAAATTTTTGGACGGTTAGTCGAGTGCCGTTTGCACAATTTTGGTGGTCGTAAGTTTCTCAACATCATTATCGGTGATCCTACTTTCAAGAGTAATTGATGTGACGGCATTCCTGATGGTTCAAGTGAGTTTAAAAAACTCCACAGGTAGTGTACAGCTTGTTCTGGATCAATGACGGTGTCGATGGACTTGTACGTCGTCACAGCTCCCGGTAGCTTGTCTTGAATAGATATGTTTTTAGATTTAGTTACTTGATCGTTTGTTGGTCCGTGGTGCTAGAATCGCTCTTCTCTAAGCCATCCGTGATTTTTGTAATTAGTGGCAATGTCTTGAAAAACACTGTTAACAACATCATTGATTGATTCAGCCAAATTGCAGAAAGTCCTCTGGAAATGTTATGGAGTAATTGCCTGGCGAATTCATGAAGGTTCCATTTCCAATTTGCAAAAGCCGTTCCGAAAATTCTTGCTGAGGCGCGCATCACTTTGGAGGCGAACACCGCATGTTTGTTGTGAGCGTCAATATCTGAACTCGCCTCCATAAATATGATAACTTGAGACACGCATTAAGTTCATCTGCTGGAGTTCCTCTTGGAATAACAGGAAGAGTTTGACGAAAGTCTCCAGCTAGTAGCAAGAGTGCTCCTCCCATTGTTGCTTCTTCTTGACTCCCCTCAGGGTTGCCATTGCAGAGTCCTATAACCTTGCATCCAAACCAGAAGCTTGATGTTGCAGAGCTACATTTGTTTGCCATCGTGCATTTCGTCCCAAAATTATAACCTTGCATGTTTTTTAGAACAGTGGCTTGTCCAAGAATTTTTCTTGATGTTGCAAATTGGCGTATCATTTGCACACAAAATCCAACGGTAATTTTAGCGCTGTGAATGCGCAGTTTTTCCTCCTGCCAAAAAGAGTTGCGGCTATTCCAGAGGACGCAACAGCAAGTGAGTTGCGAATATCGCCATTCTTTCGCACTTGTGCAAGTATGAGTTAATGAGGAACGTTTTTCCTGTTCCCCCTGAGGTACGAGAAAGGAATATACCCTCCCTTTTTGAGTTGAAATTCGATCGCATACATTATGTTATATGACGTTCTTTGCTGTCCTACCAAAGAGGTACGTTAGTCTCTACAAAATCTATGTAGTTCATATCGATTGTAGTTGGTTCTCGCGTACAACATTCAGTATCCACTATGTCAATGTCGTCTCTTGGTGGTGAAAGGAGTCCTAATTCCTGAAGAGGTTTGTTGACGATGGACAGACATTGCTCGAAGTATTTTTAACGCTTCTTGTTGTAAAGAATATCTGACATTTCAAATCGAAGTTGTTCGCAGTTCTACGCAGTTGCAATAAATAATCTTCGCTAAGAGAATCGCGATGTTTTTTCCCACAAAGCCATTGGATCGGAGGAGCACAGGTTGTTAAAATAATTGAGAATAGAAGACGCATCTGACAGGGCATAGATATTGCAGGCTGCTTCGGAACAATGCCGTATCCCAATGTTGATCATCATTCGCAAGTAGAAGTCAATTTCTGGCACGCTTGTCGATATGTGGAACAAACCTTATCGTTTGTTCAACAGTGCGTATATGTTCGAAAGATGTCGGCCCTTTTTACAACATGCAAAAGCATTCGCAAGTAAAAAATTTCGGCGTTTGTTAGGATGTACTGTGTATACTCGGCTAGAGCATCAATTGAGCTTCGTTGCGTTGTTCCAGGTACTTTAACACCTTGTTTCCTTTGATAAAATTGTTTTTTCGATATGTTCCACGTATAGTATTGTGGAACCTTCAGGATATAACAGTGTCTTTGCGAACGGGGTCTTCGGTGCATAATTTGAAGAAGGCAGTCAAGGTAGTTATGTGGCGGATCGGCTGCCAATTGAAGCCGCATTCTGGGGTGTAAACGTAATTCTTTGGGCCGTTTTCCAGATGCACTGCGAGGTGGACAACTGTGGGATGGCGATCGTGTATTGGAAAACTCAGAATTCTCCAAACTGCCTCATTACTTGAAAATGTATCGTCCCATCTGATATAAACTTATTTCATCATTGTCGTTACTGACTCCAAACATTGCCATATCGCTGCTGCCTTTGTTTATATTTGCATATGTATTTGATCGATTTGACAGAGTTGCTATTCTACGTTTAGTATGTGCCTGGAAGGTTTTTGAAAGGGAGTGTATGGTACCACCCAACGGTTTTGTCAATTTGCACTTCTCTTTGTTTGATCTTGCCTTGCATACATCGTCCTCCGTCTTCTGGTTTCTTCTTTTATACTGTGGATAGACAATTGTCGCAAGTTTGAGTTTCGGCAAAAAAGAGCGTGGATTATCTTTCGTGCACTGTCGATCTTTCATGCAGGAGGGATGTGGATTTAAATTTCCGCAAGGGCCGTGAATTCATGCTTGAAGTGATTATGTTAAATAAAAGAGGATCTTCTTCTTTGTCTGGTATTTCGGCTGATATAATCTTGTCTATGATTGGTCCGGATGAATTTTTTCTTTCAACCAAATAGAATAGAATGTGTGCATGTGGTAAACCTACTTTCTTTTTGCCATTCAATAGTATACATGAAGCATCTAACTTCCCCGTATATTCTCAATTTGACTATTGCATCCATCAGTTTTGTTAGTTTTTGTTTAAAAACTCTTGCTGTCAGATCATGCTGTGTCTCCCGCAGTCTGTCCAGGAAGCAGAGGGACTCAATTTCCAACCCATTTTGGATTGCCCACGTGAAAGTTATAAATAAATCCGGCGACCGTAACTTCTGACATACGTCATAGCATTGTATATTCATATGTCTAGGACTGCCGGTAAATGACGAAGGTAAAATGACGATTTTTCCAATATCTTCTGCATTTGCATCTCGATATTGCGTCCTAAGGTGAAATATATTCTTCTGCAGTCTTTTCTGATTCCATCGCAGAAATGATAAACGTTCACTTTCAATTTTTGCATACATGTCCACCAAGAATTGTTGTGAAACAGTCGTCCGCAACCGTACCGATGAGTATATTCCCCTCTCTCCCATTATACGATAAGCGTAGTAATTCATTGCTTGAAACCTTTTATTTGTAGCGGCATTGTGTCACTGCATTCAATCTGAAGAAATTGTTGAAAGTATCCATCTTCGCCTTCCCAAAAAGTAACGGGTATTGTAGAGCATCATAAGAACGGTGAGTTTCTGAAATGCGCTGCAACAAATTACTCCGTTTTTGTTAGAGAACAATATCCCGTTTATCAAATTCATTGCCGACAATTATAACTGCAACTCATCAGATTGGGGCATTAAAACGTCTTTCGTGCTCTCCTGTTGGTGTTTTGTCTGCTCTGATAACAATTTAATATTCATCGCTTGGCATTCGTTGTAAAGCATTTTTGAACATTCTAACCAAATTGTTTTTTTCTTGTAGCATCTGTTGTAATGAATCTACGATTTTGCGGTCGACTCCTGGAATATTTCCACACCGTTGATCAATTGAATGTCGTTATTTCCGTAAAATATATTTGTAAAAAATCGTGGATCTTGATTGGGTTCAGGTAATAATGACCCGGCTTGATGATAAACCTGTCCTTGAATTTTAAACGTAGGCATGTATCCCGCATGTGTTTTACTTTGGTTGCCCCAAAAGATGTCATCTGAAAGCAAGAGTTGTACTTTCGTATATCCTGTAGAAAACGTTTAGAGTCGGGAGTTGTTCCGATGTTAAAGACAAAAGTGGCTCAGGAGGTTCTTGAAGTGGTAGCAGATACCCTTCCCGTTGCTGCAACACATTCCTAGTGCCTCGTTTGGAAATTTCCGTGCATGGCAATGTGGGCAAGTTACATTCATGTGACCGATATTCATTTTTTGGGTGTTGATTGTAGTCTGCTGAAGGATCGTAATTAAAAGCTTGTTTATACATGTCATGTTGAAGTCGTGCATCGCCTGATCTGTTTGCAACCGCTCGATTACTTTGCATTTCTCAATCTAATCATTCAAATTTGATGTTTCTCTTTCTTCTTGCGACAGCATCATTCTTGATGCTGATGTTCGTATTCGATTCAATTCGTTTACCCTTTGCGCGCTGGTCGTTGCTTTTGATTATTACGAATTCGTTTTGTTGCTATCGCACGTGCGCTGTGTGACGGCTTAAAGCACTTTTTTTTCTTGGCGGCATTATGTTATTTTCCAATAAAATTCGTCAAAAAAACTGCTCAAAGGAATTCTGTAAAAAAAAATGTTGAGAAAAACATTCTTTCAAAGAATATTTACATGAGAAAACAAAAAATACTTGCCTATTTTTTTAAACCTCTTTACTGATGGAAAATAACACTGTTCTTTGGAAATTGTAAAAAAGACATCAAATCACGTTTATCAAAAATTTGACATTTGTGACACGTTGTAAATGTCAAAAAATGTTTGTTTTACATAGAAACGTCAAAAATATTTATGTTTACTTAGTTTACTGTCAAAAATAACAACAATTTTTTGTCGCATTATATATGTTTACAAAGAACAGCTGATTAAAATTTGAAAAGACTCTTTCACTTAATAACATATGTTTGCTGCAATGCATTTCTTACGGGTATTTCTGTAACCAGTGGGGCGGAATCCTGAATCGGGAAAGGGATAAAAAGTATCCTATAACCTTCTACAGATCAAGACGAACAAATTAAAAAAAAAATTAGGCGAATCCGTTCCAGCCGTTTGTGAGTGATGCTGTTACACACGAACAGTTTCATTTTTATATATATATAGATATTATTGGAGTGTTTTGTTTTAAATAAATATTCAAGTAGTAGTATATCGGGACCTGGCCACCGACCGTAAAAGTGTTTACTGGTTTTAGAAACATGTACCACTTAGGGAGTACCGAAATTAGGCCACTGAGACTACGAGGAATATTTGTAAAAAAGCAACAGTTAGGCCGAAGGAGAAAAAAATTACATTGTTGCTACCGAAATAGGAGTGAAATAAAACAGAGAAAATAATAATTGAAGGCGTGTTATGTCAGAATCTTAAATTAGAAAATAAAGGATCTATCACTTGAACAAATTATTGAACAAGATGCGCAGTAAACCTGGGAGACAGATAAATGCAAAATTATATAGAATTAAGTACTTTTATGGTAATTATTAGATGCCATTTAACACTTGTTAATAAAATATTATATGTTTAGTTCGGGATGTACACTAAATTTACTATACTAATGTATGTTTTCTTTACTAAACAGTAATGACCAGGTGGATGGGTTGAGTGTGGTACCTAACAGCAAAAGGGAGTAAGGCCTCTAATACAACATTGTTTGGTTGGAGGGAGAGAGCAAAGTTATACATACACTTTCCTTTGTATGGTAGAAACTCATATCTGTATCAAAGTTGTTTAAATGTACGCTATGGTTGAGCCTGGGAGAGATATGCTTTAAGGTGTGATTATCACTTGAATGTTTTAAATAAGTTTCAGTAGGATTTGATGATCCGTATTAGCTCTGTTGAGAGGAATACGTTATAGAGCACTTGTTTTGGGAAGTGGATTAGGCGTTTTAGATTAATGCGATTACGTACCATAATGGCATGCATTATACCACAGCATGAGAAATTGAATTAGGGGAGTTTATTGTAAGTAACTGTTTATTTGGAGTTATATGGGAAGTCTGAGAGAATAAGAGTTCAGACACTGCACTGAGAGGAAGGTGAAATGGAGCCGAACTCAACATTCGTATTGAATCAACCCTTCCCACCATAGCTGAGTTATGTATGTGTGGGATGGTAATAAAATGTTCAGTGTTCACATCATATTCGCTACTTGATCGCTTTCGAGACAATATAGGAACAGAACACATGTTGACGTGTGGCCTTCTCTATGTTTATTTAGCCTGGAAACCTGGTGAAACGGGGAGCTAAATTCAATTTCGTATTAAATCAACTCTTCCCATCATAGCTACGTTATGTGCATATAGGATGGTTATAAAATGTTACATTTTCATATTTACTACTTGATTGCTTTTGAGACGATCTAGGAACAGAATAAGTTCCTTTGTGAAATGTTATGCGTTTATATGCTGGAAACAAGAATAAGGATTTGACGAGGTTAAGTGCTAATAAATTATTGAGAATGTTGTTGTAGCATTTCTGGTTATGATTTGACCGTGCAGCTTTGAGACCAAAGTGACAGAATTAAGAAGGATACTCCACGAGAGAGTGTTTTTTACTAGAAGTGTTTTTTTCATCGTAGGAATGAAGCTGGGAGGCCGGGTGCGTTAGGATGTTGGAGAAGGAAGTCACTATGCTACCACTACCTACCACCACATATTTACCACCAGGAAAGTTACAACTAGGAAGTGAAATGGCAATTTAGCATTGATATTAACTGGGAAATTATATATTACTAATTTGACGAATATTCAATCGGAATTGTGGACGATTAGAGAGCAGCAGAAAAGTTATGAAATATTAATGTGCAGTTCCACGTGCTAAATTCTACAAGATTACTATGGTTAGTAGAATCAGCCAGCCAATATAAAGCAACAAGAACTTTCTTGTTAAAGGTCAGGTCCTTAGACAATGTTGGCAGCTCAGCGGCGCTACATAGTTAAATGAGATAAATGTAAATGGGTTGATTCAGTATTTCCTAAGGAAGCAGTGGTGTCTTCCGATGTTAAGCTAAAATTTATCTGTATTTTAAGATTTAATTTCAAAGTACAAGGTATGTTCTAAAAGTAACGGAAATTTTAGTTTTTTGAAACAAATATTTATTTATTCTTCTACAATTATGTCGTCACCTTCAAAATGGTCCCATTAGATATTATGCATTTGTGCCAGCGCTCCATCCAATACTCGACAAATTTGTCACACTCGACCTTTGGGAGAACCTTTATCTCTTTCAGTGATAGACTTTTTATGTCGTTTATGCTTGTAAAACAACGGCCCTGTTTATTTTTTGAAATAAAAAAGTCACACGAAGCCATATCTGAAGAATATGTAGGATAGGGTTCACATCGTTATAGTACTGTTTTAGGTAAACAATTCAAGAACAAGCAATGAAGTATGAACAGGTGCATTGTCATGGTATAAGAAGCATGAATTATTTTGCCACAAATCTGGATATTTTTTCGGATTGCATCACGCACGGCTTTGAACTTGCAGGCAATACACCTTATTGACCGTTTGACCTTGTGGCAAGAATTCATGCCATTTAAAACGAAGAACGTAGTGAGCATAACTTTCATGTTCGACTGCACTTGCTGAGCCTTTTTTGGTGTTTGTGATCCTGAATGCTGGATTATTAAGCCTTAGTTTCGATGTCATATCTGTAAACCGATGTTTCGTAATCTGTTATGACACGTTTCAGTAAGTCTGCATCACCGTTGACTGCATTAAGTGATTCCTGAGCAACTTCCATGTGCCGCTGTTTTGTTCAAAATCCAATAATTTTGGAACAAATATTGCTGCCATAAATTTCATACAAAAAAACATTCAAACAAGTTATTTTAATGAGCCAGTTAATATTCCAAAACTATTAGCGACTTCTCTGATCGTAATACAACGGTCGTTCATAACCATTTCTTTAATTTTTTCACATTTCCATCGGTTGTTGATGTGCTGGGGCTTCCGGAGCCTTCGTCACCTTCAATATTTTCACGGCCATATTTGAAATGCTTATACCCCTGTAAACCCTTGTTTTAGTCATAGCAGACTTACCTTAGGCTTTTGTTAACATTTCCTTCACTTTGTTACACTTTATTGTATATTTCACACAAAACTTGATACAAATTCTTTGATCCATAAAAAACGAAAATCACTGGCTTCATTAAAACATTTAACATTAGCAGCTGCCACTGAAAAAGTAAACAATGAATACAGCTGGAAATGTTACTATACTTCAGGAGCATGAGTATAAGAAAAATCTTATATACCTAATATATCTAATAAGAAAAATCTTGAAAATTGTACTCTCGAAACCCGCGAAACTTAACAATTCCCTTGAACACACCGCATATGTTTACGATCAGTAAACATGGTTTAATAAATTCACTGCTGATATGAAAATCTCATATGTCTAAGTGGAAACATTAAAAAACTGAGCATTTACATCGAATGGTTGGGTGAACGTCAAAAGATGAGAGAGCAGATAGAGAAAGTGATAGATAATACGTGAAAGATTTGGGGAGAGAAGATTTAATTCAGCGTATTTATATACGTATATAAATCTTTCATTTACTATCTATCTTTTTCATCTGATCTCTCATCTTTTGACGTTCACCCAACCATTCGATGTAAATGCTAAGTTTTTAATATTTCCACTTAGAGATCTGAGATTGTCATATCAGCGGTGAATTTATTATATATATATATATATAAAGTTAAAACAAATGAATTCATACTATGCTATTAGTAGCTATGTTAACTTTAATACATTAGATTAGATCTTTTCCAGCTAATAAGCCATAATGTAATTTAATCCTGCAAGATAATGATTTTTTCTGTTGATTATAATTTTAACCTCTGCTCAATTACATTGGGACCCTACATTCACTTAAGAAAATTAATTACGTAAAAACTCATTTTAATATATAGTAAAAGAAACATACTTTTTAAAGATATATACACAACAGAAAAGAATTAAGAAATTTGGAGGCTTGACTGACCACATGCAGAATTTCTGCCACTTAGTTGATTTTTCACCTTGACGTTACATGTTAGAGTTGCCAATGTATTCAGAAATACAGTGAGATACCACTGCAGTAAAGTTCACACACACACACACACACACACACACACACACACACACACACACACACACACACACACACACACACACACACACACACACACACACACACACACACACACACACACACACACACACACACACACACGCGCACGCACGCACGCACGCACGCACGCACGCACGCACGCACGCACGCACGCACGCACGCACGCACGCACGCACGCACGCACGCACGCACGCACGCACGCACGCACGCACGCACGCACGCACGCGCGCGCGCACACATACACACACACACACACACACACACACACACACACACACACACACACACACACACTGCATATCACTGGAGTAGAGATACCCAAGGATGGTACGAGGAACTGAACGCAAAGAAGGGTGAATTTTATTATGAAACCTTTAAACAATTACTTTTCGAATACATTTATTGACGCTAAGGCAGACACACAAAGCCCTGCTAATAGAATTGTTACAAAAGGCTTCACCCTAATATTATTCCGGAGTAAAGTTTGTTGTATAAAAGCTCTAATACTATTATTTTTATATTCAACATCATTTATACTTGAATATAGAAGATATGTTACGTAACCACATGTGATATAAAATAGTTTATCGACACTTTAATATATAAACCATATTAGCCTACTATAGACTGTTGGATGTCTTAGAACTTCTTCCAACAAAACGGTTTAAGATGAATGGTTTGTTCTCCCTGCAGAAACTAGTGAAGGAGGTAATTTACTTTTCTAGTTTGCTTTATCAATTACTATGCAGTGCGGTCTTCTGCCCTGGTTCACGCAGTTCACATCTGTTAACTCCTCGTAGACTCTCGTACTATCTTGCTACATAATCTTACAATGTAATAATAAATTGTTTCACCTTTAAGATGTTTTAGCTTCTTCATAATTTGCTAATGTTTTGAATGTGTGAGATGCTCTTAACTATTAATAAACTATGTTAATAGTTATTTGCATTTAATTTTTACTTTACTACTATTGCACAAATGTTTGTTATATTGATCTTAATTTGTCGGTATTTATTGTTCTTTTGTCACGCTTATATGTTCTTTCAAATATAATCAGAATAGCCTTCACATAACTAATCTAGTATTGCACTATTAATTAGTAAATGCGAGGTAAGCCAAAAACCCCATTCCCAGATTAGTTTTTAATGGCTGAAAATTTTCAAAATGTCTTTTCAGATATGTATAATGTGACTTAAGGTTGTTTAAGATGCCTTTTACATAACCTCACTTTCATCATAAATTGGGAGTGACGATAACTTAGATAAATATAATGGAATGCACCATCGAGAAATGCCTCAAATTAAGCATTTTAATATAATACAAAACTAACGCCACAAAAAGAAAATCAGTTTCTACCACTTTTTCCAAAGTAGGAATCATTTATATTAAGCTAAAATTTTCATTTTAATATTGGGCATTATGTTGCATGAGTTTAACTTAAGGCCTGTAATTTTAGCTGTTTAATTGTAATTTTAATAGTACTCCACAAAAATTAGGATTTGTAGGAGACGAATAAAAGGTTTTTGTTAATAATCTCATCTAGTAACACATAGTTTTCAAAGTGTCGAAAAAAATGACGGTGAAAACTTTAGGTCGTTAAATAGACTTATCAAACATAGCCTCTAGCCTCGAATTGAAGTTCGAACTGTATGTTTGTTAAAACGTAACCCATTTTTGATAGAGTAGTCAACAATTGGTTTCCTTTGTTTGTTGGTGGTTATTGATCAAGGTTGTTAAGTCATGGTATTACTTAAGTAGAATTAAACCATTAAAAAAGTATGATTAGGATGTTGCAATTGTAACTGCCTCGTCACGACGTGACGCTCGTAGTCTGGAACTGCAAAGTAGCAGGTACCACTGGAACTCTCGCAACAATGCAACCGTTGCACGGATTCTGCACTGATCGCTGGTACGATGAGATTACCGCGACACTATAGGTTGCAACGAGTCCAAACAGTCTATATTTATTATTCATAAACTTAAGAATATATATGACAACTCCTCTATAATGCACATGACAGGACGTGACAACGGGGATTTACTATATGCTCTATCAAAATCATTGTTCACATTTAGAAGTCTTTATCGTCGCAACTCATGCAGTATCACATTATCAACACCATGTATTACCAGCAATATTATGCAGCACCACTTAACAGTGCATCACACGCAGTAGCACTCTGCAGGGCAACTCATGTAGTATCACATTATCAACACCATGTATTACCAGCAATATTATGCAGTACTACTTAACAGTGCATCACACGCAGTAGCACTCTGCAGGGCAACCCATGCAGTATCACATTATCAACACCATGTATTACCAGCAATATTATGCAGTACTACTTAACAGTGCATCACACGCAGTAGCACTCTGCAGGGCAACTCATGTAGTATCACATTATGAACACCATGTATTACCAGCAATATTATGCAGTACTATTTAACAGTGCATCACACGCAGTAGCACTCTGCAGTGCAACTCATCCAGTATCACATTATCAACACCATGTATTACCAGCAATATTATGCAGTACTACTTAACAGTGCATCACACGCAGTAGCACTCTGCAGGGCAACTCATGTAGTATCACATTACCAACACCATGTATTACCAGCAATATTATGCAGTACTACTTAACAGTGCATCACACGCAATAGCACTCTGCAGGGCAACCCATGCAGTATCACATTATCAACACCATGTATTACCAGCAATATTATGCAATACTACTTAACAGTGCATCACACGCAGTAGCACTCTGCAGGGAAATTCATGCAGTATCACATTATCAACACCATGTATTACCAGCAATATTATGCAGCACCACTTAACAGTGCATCACACGCAGTAGCACTCTGCAGGGCAACTCATGTAGTATCACATTATCGACACCATGTATTACCAGCAATATTATGCAGCACCACTTAACAGTGCATCACACGCAGTAGCACTCTGAAGGGCAACTCATCCAGTATCACATTATCAACACCATGTATTACCAGTAATATTATGCAGCACCACTTAACAGTGCATCACACGCAGTAGCACCCTGCAGAGCAACTCATGCAGTATCACATTATCAACACCATGTATTACCAGCAATATTTTGCAGCACCACTTAACAGTGCATCACACGCAGTAGCACTATGCAGGGCAACTTATGCGGAAATGTCTAGTACTGGAACTTACGTAGTACAACTCTAAAGATGGTGTTTCCACCAGTTTCAGCCGGAGTGGGGTAATGGATGGAGCCGCAGTCCATGTATAACATATGTATAACCGCATGCGGGTCGACCTATGTATAACCTACTTATCACCAGCAGTGAGCTTCCTGTCGACTACAATACTGCTGCCAACTCGTTTAGAAATTGCCTCAGGAAATTAAATCTACACAAAAGAAGATTTTCCTTAAATAAAACTGGGAATCTACTCTGCAGTAGCTTCTACTAAAGTATACTTTAATTGTTGCGTTGTTGTGAATAAGTTTGTTATTCAAGTTAAGGATTTGATTCTTTTGGTTAGGAGAAATATTTCAAGATGAAATTAAATTTCAGTTTATAGTTTTAGGCGTTATTCCTGTAGATCTCTGGCATTACTCGCATTAGCTTAGATGTTCCGCACTCAAGCACATGCCACTTATATGAAAGAAACAGGATTTTTCCGGACGTTTGCCATCGTTCAGTGAAACAAGAAATCAGTAACACTACTTTTCGAGATCTGCAATCTGATCTCTACTTCACCCCGAAAAAATCCTGTTTCTTTCAAAATCCTTCCATTGTCAAAAATAACCTTCAAACAAAGCACTTATATGACATATTATATTTAATATTAATGAAGTGCGGTATACAATTACCAATTATAATTTAATGAAGGCACAAGCTTACTACAACATCTGCATAACTCTTACCTGACACTAGCATTGTTCCAACGTTCATGAGCTAAGCATACTACAACATCTGCATAACACCTACCTAACACTACCACTGTTCCAACATTCTTGAGCTGTTCTAGTAATTTTACAAATAAATAGTATAGGCAAAGATATACGTAGTATCTTAAATATTATATGCCTTGTATATTAACGCAGATATATTAACGTGCTTTCTACAAATGTCTTTTTATCTCAGCAATACATTAATTATTGTTTTTAGCTTAATTCTCTTTGGCTCATTACGTCCATGCAATAAATGATATAAATTTTCTATTTTACTCTCTTTGTCACGTTGTTGAACCCTATATACAGTACAAGCGTTTTGTACTTTTACGGCTGATGATTAAATATTGTTCACATTCTTTGCCAGCTTTCACTCTACAGAGTGGTTAATCACACTTATTTATAATGCTTATTACTCCCCTCACAATCCTTATACTCAGATTTACAGCCCTAATGTAACAGTTTACTTAAGTTAAATACATAATATACAGTTCCGGTGAGGGTAGATATTTTATTCCCGTAATTAAATCCGTTTCTGGAGATTTTCTTTATTATGAAGTCATATATTTTTCTCACTCTCAGACTCACTACTATTTAGATTGTTCACTGTAGACAGTCAACGTTTATACCCTAGATAATGCCAAAACTGATCACTCGCACCATCAAATAAAGTTTCTGTGTGTACCCCAGCAACATCTGTACTCACTTCATCCTATTTATTGAAAATTTCCCTTCTATAAAAATCTTCTTGAATGATAAAAACCTACCTTCAGTAACAACCATTCTCTGTATTGATTAAATCCATGTTCTTTTTTCATTACAAGCATCTTACGTTACAGAATAACGGGTGTGATATGGCATTCATCTTCTAAATTAAACCAGTTCCAAACGCAAATAATATTAAGTGAACTAGGGATGAGCTGGTCAACCTTCTTGTTATAATCCAGTGTACTATAGAGGAAAGAGAGGGTACTTATCTGAGGCAGCAGCAATTACTATTTATAAAAGATAAATTAAATAAATTGTTTGTAAACGCCGTCAAAGTTTTCTTAACCTGTCTCATTCAGCAGTAGTAAGCCAGCCCCTACTCCTCGTCAATGGTAGCCCTTGTACAGACGGAGGAATTTAGCTGAGCGCGCGGAACCCAAATACTACCCTTTCAACAAATAAACGCTATCTGTGTGGCGAGTTGCGTTTACGTGCTAGCCCTGAGTTGAAAGCGAAATAATCATTTTAACATCAGCTTAAACTCACGATTTTGATTTGCCGATTAGTATTGACAAATAAGTTATTTTGAAAAACACGTTAAACGAGACTATAAAAGTTTAATATGTTATTTTAATTTTATTGTACATGGTGGTGTTCTGTTCTAGTGGGTGGACGGATGGGGCATCACTTTGTCGGCTCAGTTCCATATCTTTTAGTTCCAAAGGTTTGGCTTTCAAAAACTCTGCTCTACTCAAACTGTCGTATTAGTATTTAGTTATCAGAGATAAAAACTGCCCTATCTACTTTATTTGACTTTTATTATTTTAATTACGTCTCATCTTGACACTACTGACTCATGCTGGGTACCGATCTCATTTATTCGGTTACCTTAAATACACGGTATCTACTAAAATAATGATAACGTGCAAGTGGTTTTTGCATAAAAATGCTCTGCTTTCCTCCCTCTCCTCCTTCATATAAACCGGTTTAAGATTTAAATTAAAAAAAAGGAAATTACCGTATTAAATGGCACTATTACAGTTACATTTAATTCGTCATATTAGAATTAAGGTATAAGTCCTGCTTGTAAACATGAAAATTTATTTTAATCCTTAGGTACAACGCGAAGACTTAAATCTTTATAAACAAGTTGACTTACTTAAAGGGGGGCGACGTTAGGGTGACGAGAATCTACACCCCATATAACTGCCCAGTGGCTAATGCACAAGACCAGAATAGATATCAAGCCGTAAACTACATGCTCAAAAAAACTGGAAAAATGAGTTATAACGGTTACTTATTGAGGAGCATTCTACCGATATAACGCCGGATAGAGAATTCAGGATTTGAATAAGTTGGGAGATATTCCAAGATTAGGTCAAACCTAGGTTAGTGGTAAAATTATTCTTTCTGATAAAAAATCAGAACAACAGCAAGATAAGCGAACCAATGTGGTTTTATCATTGCGAAAACAGTAAAAAAGGAAAATAGTGACTGAAGAAAAAATTACATAAATTCATGATCGAGATGAATGACTGAAAGAATAAAGTAATCTTATTACGGATCTACTCAAACAATTCTGTAAACTTTTGAGCTTCTGTAAAGTATAAATTTTAAAAATTGTATAATCCCAGATCGTGTGAGGTATCAGAGAATAATCTGTATTGTTGAGAACCTAGCATTCAATATATTTCCAGATAACTCCTTAACATTCTTCCATAGTTAATTTCTTCGATTTTGAGTACCATATTCAGAGAAGATCTGCTTGGAATTCTTGGAGGCAGGACCAATCTGGAGGATATAGTTTTCATTATTCCTTCACACTCCAAACGTGGGAAAGGTGAAGGTATTACTTTTAGAAATAAAGATAGCTATGAAAATTTTTCCGATAATCAGAGAATTAATATTATTCAGCTTACCCCAGATTAAATAGTTGATTGTAGTGCAATCTTCAGCTTCGGTTATAGAACATATCATAGCGTCATCAGCATCACGAGACTGATGTCGTGCCATTGAGAACAAAAGATAACAAGGCAATAAGCATTGTATGCATAAGTTCACACATTAGAAATGAAATTTCAAAACCCAAACGAAACAAGTAATACTATTGATTCAGCTATTGATAATATAAAAGACTGAGGAAGTTTGCACAAGAGTTGTCCAACTAGAAATGTATACATGATGCGACGCTGCTGAAGAACTATCCTACCTAGTTGAAAAATTCTCAGAATACCATTTAACCGTAGGTAACAGCCCTTAACAAGGAATAAGCCAGAGAAAGATTTTCTGAGAACAAGACCAGAAAAATTCCATTATCTGGAAATTCAAAAAAAAGGGTTGAGAAGGGCTGGAAAATGCCTTTGGGATATCAATATAGATAATATTAAACTGGCCTCATCGGTTAGCCAAAGAATCAGCGTTGGAAAACAACAGGAATATTGTGTATAACGTTTAATTTGAAGGTGATTGATTTGAAAGGTTACATGATTACGCATATTTGTCATACTTCGTAAGAATATAGCACAACGTTTCGAGAATTTAAATATATCCTCTTCCTCAGGTTCCAGAAACTTAATATATTAGGTTTAGCAAATAGAAATCAGTATATGGTGAAAAATACGCAAAGTAATTTTACAACAGAACAAGTTATGCGCCAAATTAATAAGAATAATGTTACACTGCATACCTTTTTTTGGCTTAGGGTCAATCTTTTGTAATTCTTACATAAAAAGCAATAAAAAAATAAATATTTGGTTGATTTTGTTATATAATTAACTACTAAAAGTGTTGAAAAATGAAAAAGCGTTTTTACAATTTATACAATGCAGTCAAATTACGTGTCGTATAACAAGCTTCGCTGAAGTTGCACGCAAAATTTCAAGTCTATAGTTCACTTCATACTCACGATGTCCTGGGAACAGACAGGTAACCATAGAGAAAGAAAATATTTACAGCCCCCAAGCAGAAAGAAGATAAATCTGTCAGACTACCAAGTAATAGTATATTTCAAGTCTATAGTTCACTTCATACTCACGATGTCCTAGGAACAGACAGGTAACCATAGAGAAAGAAAATATTTACAGCCCCCAAGCAGAAAGAAGATAAATTTGTCAGACTACCAAGTAATAGTATATTTCAAGTCTATAGTTCACTTCATACTCACGATGTCCTAGGAACAGACAGGTAACCATAGAGAAAGAAAATATTTACAGCCCCCAAGCAGAAAGAAGATAAATCTGTCAGACTACCAAGTAATAGGCAGCCAAATTCAAGGGTTGGACATTCACCATCATATAATTGTGTCTTGTCTACGTAAATGTTATGCAAAATTGTAATGACTTCACTGACGCTTAGTGAAGTAACACGGATATACATGCAACTTCATCGAACCCATTCTTGTTTATGTAGAAATGAAGTTTCGTTCTCGAGATATCCAGCGTGAATTCCATAGAAAGACATGCCCATTATGAAACACGATGTCGCGTCACCTGAGTAGAAATGACGTCCTCAGTTCAATGTATTCGATATCGAGCAGAAAATAGGCACATAGGCAGATATACAGGCAAATAAACAGAAGAGGGTAATTTTTACAGAATCCTTAGTGATAGCGTAAGGAAATATATATAATTTTAATCGTATAGCTCATTAATTCTAAAAATATCACCCTGAGTTATAGACTTTGCTAACACTTACCCTAATCCTACCATGATCAGAGGAGCATGCACCATCATCGAACTCTATATCGTCTCTAAACAAATAAACTGATACTACGGAATATCGAAGGAACCGAAATCAAAATCCTTAAGACTACCCAACCAAATATCACATGTTGATTTATTCGTTGCCACCGTAGTTATCCGTAAGATCAATGTGAAAAATGTTCGCTAACGCTCAACCAAAACTCATGGAGTTACATATACCACCATTGAACTAAATATTCCTCAAATAGAAATGAAGCTTCATGAAAATTTCTGTCTAAAGGTCAGTTTGTTTCCCAGACATTGAGCGGGCAATCATATTAGAGACATACAAAAATAGCATTTTAAGCTCCTTGAGTGATAGGCACAGCCAAAAAAAGAGATATTTCACATTATTCTACTACCAAAAATAAACAATGTTAAAGCGTGCTGAAGTATAAAATTCCCGTCTCAGTGCTAAAAGCAGTATGATCGTCAGTTCAACATACTTGTGACGCAGTGGCGGTGGTTTCATGCACATCTCCGATGTTGGCAGGACTGGCAGTAAAACATAGAACGGTAGTTCAACATTGATGGCGTTGTTCTCCAATTTAGTTTGCCAATGAAGCGGCGATCTGTGTTTTTATTTGACACTTAAATAGTGAGTGGCATTGAGTGATTTGTACCTAACGAATGTAGCCAAGTATTGAAACGGGCCAGCTATATCTGTAATGTACAATAATAATACTAATATTACCGTATTTTCGTTGCGCACGGTCACTTGTTTGGAATTCCTCGAAGCATAATTCAGGGGCAATCTCATAATCAGACCCACGGATAAACTGCTGAAGATGAGGCAGTGAACTTTTAAAAATACCTACGTATAAATGTTACTTATTTATACAAATTATTCAAAAAAAAAAATATTCAACGTTTCTAACTTTTTTGATTTTATTAAGTAAAAAAATATAGTTTTCCTTAAGTTATACATTCATAAAAAATATGACATTCTCTGTAGCTATTATTTACACGGGAAAAATTCTTTTTTTTTATCTTTAGCCATTTTTTTGCTTGACTAAACAGTTGCCTAAATTTTTTTTTTAAATGGCTGTCATTCCTCATGAAGTGATAAAACGTTTTACTCTTCAGAGAAAATATTTTAAAAGAATTATGAGTTTGAATAAAACACCATTTCCCAGACAAAAATAGATTGCACCTTAACTTGTTATATGCTTAACGCTTTTTACTTTTATAGAACTTGACAAGTCAGTTGAAAACCACTTAGGGTCGTCTTAACGACCGAACCATACATAATATATACGTCACACTGTCCTTGTTGATTTTGTCATTGTTGGCTACCTAAGTCCACATAGTTGCACCAACTAACCTGATTACAGTGGCGGATAATTGATACGTCACAAAACTGTAAAAAAACAGCTTTTTAGTAAACAAGTAATTTATAATTTATTTCGAAGTGGTGAAAATTTACTAATGATGCAGTTTTAATATGCAACTTTAGTAATCTTATAACTAAAAAATTAAGCGTAAAATGTGTTTATGAGCACTAATTTCGATAAATGCTGGAACCAATTCGACTAATTCTTTGTTTTACTACTGCTTGAAGTACGAGTAAGCTTTTCACGAAGAGAAAAAATCTGAAAAGTTTCCTGGTATATTTAAAAGTCGGAAAATAAATAATATATTTATAAATCACTTCGAATTTCACCTATACTAAACAGCTGGTGTTACTTTCAGTTAAGTTCACTTAAGGGCCAGGAACACAATATTTGTTAATATTTTCAAAAAATAAGTTAAAAAAATATGAAATATACATAGATGGATCAGTAGTATAATGCAAATTTCAAAGTTACTGTATACAAAATTACTTTCGTAAAGGTCGGATTTAATCCGCCTAATGATCTGGAAATGCCATTTAAGCGCTGTTATAAAGGGGGCGGGTGCTCCATCCAGCTTAGATTTTTCGTTGTCGCCTGACCCGCTCCATAGGTGAAAAAATATTATGTAAGTCCACTTTAAAAAGTAATCACTGGATTCATAAGAAATTACCTACAGAGTAAAATGATACAAAGATTGTGCAAATCCGATTAAAAATAGTTTCAGGACGACCGATTAAAATTAGCATTGCATATATGAGGACTACCTCACGACCGCCAGGGCGTACTGTACCTGCTATGTGTACATAAGGTACGCGAAACTGGTTAGGTATTTTTAGCAGCTTAAGAAAAAGAGGGGGATGAATAATAACATGCCGGACCGATCCATTATTTATCAGACTACAGACCAAGAAGTAATACTATGTAAACCAAATGTTTCAAAACGATTATTTTGACATGTTAAATGAACTTATAATCGAAGATTTTTCACTTTTCCTTTATACCGGAAGCAGAATACAGTGTAGCAAATAAATGTTTTTTCACCTCAATAGGCTTTTAAAACTTTCATATACTTTCTTGATCGGGTTATATCCAAAATTAATTATACCACAAAAAAAATGTAGACCAGTAGTAGATAATTTTTAAATGCATGTTTGTTTCCGATACCTACATAAGTATGAATTTCCCATGTAAAAAAAACACACATATTTGTATAACATACAAATACATATTGTATACATATTACAATATACAATATGCATGTATATATATATATAATTATATAATTTATTATTGTATTTTGTATATTTGTATGTTTGTACATTGTAAGTACCGGTATGTATTTTCTTGTTAGGTGAGACAACGGGAACTCAGCTGTAGAACTGTGGATAAATTAAACCGGAAAGGAATAGAAACGGCCGGATTAAGACACTTTCAAGGTATAGTTAAAAAGACGTAGGTGTATATTTTCTTTATCGGGACAACAAGGCAAACTCTATTCATAGAGCTGGAAATACCTTAAACCGGAAGTAAATTACAAGAGCCGAAAGAAATTTTTTGATCGAAGTTGGTTTTTTATTGGTATACGTTTTCTTGATCGGG
This sequence comes from Homalodisca vitripennis, assembly GCF_021130785.1. NCBI lineage: Eukaryota > Metazoa > Arthropoda > Insecta > Hemiptera > Cicadellidae > Homalodisca > Homalodisca vitripennis. Next base: position 155,274,247 of record NC_060210.1, on the reverse strand, counting down.
GCAACAAGGCAAACACATAAGAAATTACTTCAAATCAGAAATTCGTTGCACCACACGCATACAATCTGAAATGTGAACCAATAAATTTATTTAACCATTTAATCTTATAACCGTGTATACCTGGTAAATTATTGCCTAATTATGTTTGGAAATAGCATAGGCCTCCATCATATATTCATATTACAACAAAAATGCTTTTACTAAGAAGGCTACGTTTTTCGATTTTGGAAATTGCGTGGAAAACCATGTATAACTACCGGTTAATGATAGAAATATAAGCCGTGTAGTTCTGATCTTAACGTAGAGAATAAACTTGATGTAACATAATGTGTTACCAAACTTATAGCAAAAGGGACATTCCCAGATTTAGATTATCGATCAAAAGAAAATATAATAGTATTAGAGCCAAAAATTAAAGTTTAAAACGAAACAAAATCTAAAGTACATCCATTATTTATTAAAAAAGTTAGCCCAGATAATTTATACAATAACAATCCAGGACCCAAATTACTTGACACAAAGAAAGAGTCTGGCCTACATGTTATTACTAATCACATTTTATGACCGATTCATAACCGTGAAATAATAAAAGAATAACATGAAACGTACTTAAAAGTTACATACCAATTCAGGATTTGAAACTTAAGCATTCCAGAACAATATGTTTTAAAGGTTAAAAAATTAAAAATTCTGATACAATTGATGTTGATCTGTATAAGTGTAACTATGGATAAAGACTACAAGCATTTAGTACAGTCCACAAACCTATCAAAAAGATTAAAAGTTGTAAAAACAACTTGTACCTGCGGAGCATGAAATAGTGTGTGTTCTCAAAAATATTTTGTATTTTATTCGGCTAGGGGCTATGAATAAAAAATATAATATATATATATATAAAAATCTCAAAATGTAAAGAAGCGAATCTTTTTTAGATAGCCTCTGAGATAAAAGTTGAAATCTGGGATCGAATAGACTAACGGATCCGAAATTTACCGAAAGACTCGTTCAGTTTAGGATTGATTTAACAGGAATAATCATGATTATCTTATATGCCACTTTAGAAAGATCCACACAAAAAATAAGTATTATCTATATAATTTTGCCATAAGTTAAATTTATTCAGTACTTAAGTAGTGACATGTTTGTGTAATCATAGTCAATCAAAGACATTATACTGTTATTTTAATATAGGTTTCTAATAAACCAATCAACAACCAGAAAATCAAACTAAGTCTTGTAGAATTTCTTTTCTTCTACATCAGTTATCTGCGTGAACCGCTTATGTCTATAATTAGTTTTTTTAAATAAAAATTTTCGCAAAACATCTCATCTTAATGAATATGCCTAATTAACTTCTGTAGATTATTTTAGAGAGGTCCTTATCTCCTTAAGGTACCAAATAATAAATGCTATTTTACTGCATAAAGGCTTAATGATTATGTCTATTAGAAAGCAAACTTGCAGCAATAAACACACCTTGAAAAAGGTTTTAAATACAAGTAATTGGCATGTTTAGTGATGTTGGAGATTATCACTCAAATAAAACCAACAAATTTTATTTTATTTATTTATGTGTAATGAATGATTTTTGCATTTTTAAATCTGTGATATTTTTAGTAAACATATTTATCCGAACTATTCACATTAAGATACACCATATAAACATACGTAACCATTTACGTTTGTTCCAACTGTACCTATTTTGTTCAGCGAAACTACTTTGAAAACCTTATAAAATAAATAAAACCTTTTTAAAATTATTATTGCGTCGAGTTAGACGGATTAGTGACGACAAGAATTTATTGAACGGAAAATATTCTGAAATTATGTTTCCTTACTAACTTTCTTGAATGCAATGCTCTGAATTTACATATAACACTTTTCCTTATTTTAATGCGGTTTTTACATCGGCAATACGTTGTTCATGAAACGCCCGCATGAGTGCAGTACTAATCAGTGCGACAAGGGCGTGGTAGCTGCTGGCATCTAGTGGCAAACTGCTCAACTATCATCCTCTCGTTTTCCCATTAGTTCCATAATAGAATCAATAAAATTGCAGGCTGTAAACAATGATATCCGAAACACAATGCGGAACCACGCTAAAACAGGCTCTTTGTTAATGTTGAAAGGCTTACATGGAAACTGTATTATGAATTTGTAAAGAATGACACTTTTTGTATCAACACATCATATACGCATACACAACTTCTGTGTTTAACCACACAAGATTACATGTATTGTAGTGTAGAATAAGTCAGATCTGATGAGATTTTTAATTTAATATTTGGAATGTCTCTAAATTATGTAGTTATATAGGAACGACTTCTCAAAAAACAGAGAGTATTGTTATTCTCGTCGAACAGGCTGAATACTCTGTATAATAATTTTTTCTTAGTTGTAACTCTTAATAAAATTAGACGAGATCCAAATCTTATGTAGTCATTCTAATTTACAGAAAAAGGTTTTCCAGGGTTCAACCTTGGCTGTCTGACAAAAATGTCTTTCAGTATAGAAAAGTCAATACAATTATTATTATTATGGAAAGGTTAACACGCTTGTCTTGCTACACATCAATACATTCAACCAAAAATATTATATTTCCAATAATAACATTTTAATGTCTACTTTTATTCAACTAGACTATACAATATAGGGGACATACGGTTAATACTCTGTATCGGCCAAACAAACTAAAATATACCCAGTTTCAAATCTAACTTCACGTCATGTTCGACCTCAAACAACTCAGTTTTTTCAAATAATTTTCATTTAATGCATTTGGAAAAGTGTCGATTTATGGAAAATTGTCAAATGTTAAAATAGCTCGTGTTACACCTCATTTTGAAGATATTTGAACCCTTATGTTTTGCTACAAATTTAAAGGAACACTTTTATACCATATTTTACTGTAACTCCATCGTTCATTGAAGGAACCTTTAACGACATTCCTTTCTAAAAATTATAAAGTAAACATTTTCTGTACCTTGTTAAACACACAATTAAAAGTAAATTTAAAACAAACTTATTTGTATTTAAGTTATGTTATATCTCCATTGGTTTCAAGAAAAAAAATGGGTTTTTTGTAATTTTATCCTTAAATCACCTAACATTATTAAAAGTTATAAAATAAATTTTTCCGTTTAATAAAGCATTAGGTACATTGCTAATAACATAAGTCTGAAAAACTGGTTAGAATTGAAATAAAAGAGTCTATTTCCCAGGATATGGATATTACAATTCGAAAGACTGTAGTATAATAACTGAGGATAACTTGGTGAATAAATTATCAATGCCCATGGCAGATAACATTTAATCAATAATGAGTTGATATACCCCCGATACTGAGGAAAACTAATGTACAGGGTAATGAATTATTCGATGACTGGCTTTAAAATAGCTCAGGGCAATCTATTAAATTACTTAATACCTGCTACCTAGATTAATATAATTAAAAGAAATTAATATTATTTTTGTTATTAGCCTATTATTTAAAACCATCTCTCAAACAATTTTGCTTCGTATGGTATAGATATATGGGATTTGTTATTCATTGAACATTTTATTCTAGTTGTAAAATGAATGTAAGAAAGAAGATGGCAAATCAACTCCTACCAAAGAGGTGAATTTTAAACTTTCTCATATTGTAATAGATGATGAGATTTTTAGAGTGATACTGTCTTACTTGTATGCAATTCTCTATCTTTTCATTGTCTTGATATTACTGTTCAGAATATAAAAGTTAAGATGTTTACATTCGTATTCTACTCAAGCACCGTTTGCAATGTTCTTACCTGCTTTGGCGTATCTATAATAATGTTGCAAATGAATGGGTTTCTTCATACATTATGGTAAATAAATATGTCTAGTCTAAATTTCCATTCTCTCTCAAGGGATTCTTGAAATATCACCTGAACAGACAAGATATTTTGCCACACGGGTTTATATGTTCCGTTAACGCTCAGCCAACATAAAATAAGCAATTTAAAACCCTACTTTATAAAAATGAAATGTTTGTTGATATTTAAGTTTTTAAATACGTGTTTTATATTAATATTTGCAAGCTATATGAATATTATGGTACTTAAACAATAATCAAGAAAAGGATTATACAAATATTACAAAATTTTATATACTTTTTGATAAAACCATATTCTCTTATTGATATTTGAAGTTCATTGTCCTTCAAAAAAGTATCCGTTATTATGAGCAGACATGTTTGGACAGACCGACGTTTCCTGATATTGGAGAGTATCGGCCAAGCCCGGGATAAAAGCTCCAAATTAGTATTACATTTTGTTACATTTTTACGTATCTGAAATTTGGATTTTTCGTAACCGATCATACATAATACTTAATAATGAATAAAATGATTAATGATTAAAATTATAAATAAAATGATAATAAATAATAATAAATGAAAAATTTCAAAAAATCATACACTTTACAAGTTACAAAGTTTAATAGAGTAAATAAGTAATCAGTAAATAGAGCTGCAGTAGAATATCTACAATATTTCTCTAATACAGTTTTTATAAGTGACATCTGTGCGCCCGCAAGTGGTTCTAAAACATAAGCTGACGCTCCTCCCCATGCCAGGATACCATACCGCAACACTGACCACACGTAGGCAAAGTAAACAGGCCTGCACTGATCCACGGTCAACACCTGACTTAGCTGTGTGAACCCGTATATTAAGTTTCGATATTTCATTTAGAACCTGTGGACGCCAAGAAAGTTTATGATCTATTAATTATTACTTCTAAATATTTATATTGGTCCACCAGATAAGACCAAAGTCGCAGGAAGTCGACCTCGGATCACCCGAGTTCAAGCAATTTGAACATTTCTTGTTAAACGTGTTGCTGGTAAGGAAAGTCAGCCTACCTACTTCAAGAATTAATTCATAACATTTTTAGGACATTTTTATGAGATATCTTTTCTATTCCTTAATTGGTAGCAATAATAAATGCGGGTTACAATATTATATAATCTCACTTTTCCTAGTTTGTAACCTTTTATGATTACCTTAAAGGTGAGAAGTCACTGAGTGGTCCTTAAAATTAAAAAACTTCAGCTGCTCTAAAAGGTTACTTATGGTTAGTTAGTAAGTAGTTAATTCTGACTTATAAAAATTTCAATTGACTGCGATTTTTATTGGGTTTAGTTTGCGTTGTTACTTTTCTTTTATCAGTGATTTTCAAACGAAGAGTCGGTGCTTACCGATTGACAGTTTTGAGTTGCCTCCAAAGTCCTCCATTTGGGTTTGTGTTCGAAGAAGTAGTTATGAGAAAAAGGTACTTTATAACACGACATAAAGGTATGCAGAGCTTAGGTTTATACTCTGTATTGTAACACATTTACGGAGTTAAGACGAATTACAGAGTTAGCCCAATTTTACACTGCAGGCTCTGATGCGCGGCCGCAGCTTACTAGCGCCACCTCTTTTGGCTGTTCTGTGTTTTATCTTCATTTTAGTGCTATTAGAAGAATGTTAAACCTCCAACGCGTATTTGTTCATAGAGTTTAGAAAGATGACTCATTAAAAATATGATGTTTTAAGGGAAGAAGGTCTTCAAAAACCTGAAAAATAAACTTTTTTATTTTGTTTACACTAATAAATTTCTTTTTTCTTCACGAAAACAATGATATATAACACAGTACATAAATATTACCGACTGATTTTTACTTAATTTTTTTGTAACGTCTTACACTGAGTTTGGAAGTGGTAAACTAATCAGCGCTACAAAGTGTTTAGTTATGGTCTTCTGTAACATTACTAATAAAATATTTTATACTCTATGCTTTTTTGCTTGGTTCTAAACAGCTGTATTCTAGTGAGTATAACAACACTTCTGTTTTGTCTTGGTTTGACTTCTTTTTATGTTTACTCTCGTATCCTAACTGATTTATTTGAAATACCTTGTACTTTGTTTATTTGGTGGTAAATAGTGATTTACTGATAGTGAATAGTGTTTTAGTGACAGAAAAATGCCACGTTCAGTAAGTTATAAGAAGAAAAGATAATTTACAGGAAATCAGTACAATTTCTTCCCGTGTTGTTAACAAGACTAAGATTACACCGATCTCTCAAAGTTCCAGGCCTACCCAAACACACACCATCCAGTTCTTCAAAGAAAAAAATTAGTTACTTAGATATGCCTAGTGAGAGTATAAATGTGAATGTTGGTTCAACTGTGAATATAGTTGTTGATTTAGAGTTTGTTACATAATTAATTTCATTATCTACTGAATGAAAATTTTGCAACAGTGAAAAATACTCTTTCAGTTTCTAAAAAAGGAAGAGAAAAGAAAAGTTAGCCACTTGTTTGGTTTTAGAGTTTAGTAATTGTAAGGAAAAGAAGTCTCAAATGACTTCCAAAATTCAAAACCTTAGATTTGTGTACGCGATGCGTAGGGGTAGGCCTAGCCGGGTCACACATTTGTTCTGCCGTTATGAACCTTCGAGCACCGCAATTAAAGTTTGTTACTCACATGGAAGCCTTGGTTGGTTTTCTTCAACCTGAAGCTGAAGAATCAATGACCAAAGCTGCCAAAGAAGCAATTGAAGAAAACTCTGGAAGTAACATAATCGCTGCTATATTTGATGGGACATGGCAGAAGCGCGGTCAGATATCTCTTTTCAACGTCTTGACAAACGGAATTGTCACTGCCACTTCATTTGACACAAAGTGTTAGATACAGATATTTTATCTATATACTACCAGAAATGCATTAAAAATCCCAATAAAGCCCATACAGGATGTGTAAACAGTAACCAAGGTTCCAGTGACGTCTGTAGGCATATTGAATATGTTTTAAAAGGTCGTAAGACATAAGAAAGGTACAGTATGTCAAATTCTCGGGTTATAAAAAGTTGGGTGTCAATAGTGTCTACAGTGTCTGCTGTTGACACTGTAAAAAAAGCAAAACCTTATGGTGATGACATAGAAGTTGAGAAGTTGGAGTGCATTGGCCACATTCAGAAAAGGATGGATTCCAGACTACGTCGCCTCAAAGCTAAGTCTAAAGGCATCGTACTAGAAGATGGAAAGGGCTTATCAGGAAAGGGTAGGCTAACTTATGCCCAAATTTATCTTTTACAACCATATTTTGACTTAGCTATTAGAAGAAATGTAAATGATTTAGAAGCTACGAAAAAATCTATATGGGTGCTTTTATTTCCACAAGTTATCAAGTGATGAAAAGCTGCAACATGAACTGTACCCAATAGGACTTGATTCTTGGTGTAAATACCAAAAGAAAAAGGCAACTGGTGAAGTTTATTCACACAAAAACTCAGTGCCAGCAGCAGTAATGCTCCATATAAAACAAATATTTAGAGACCTCTCAAAAGATGAACTCTTAAAAAACGTCTTCATGGAACGACAAAATAATTCAAATGAGAGTCTAAATCATGTAATTTGGCCGAAAAGTCCTAAAAGAGTGAGAACATAAGTGTAGAAGCAGGAGAAAGTACATGCAATGGATTGCGTAAAATTTATGGAATAAGAGTAAAAAAGCTGAGAAGCCTCGAAAGAAATTACCAAAGAAGCTAGAGTGAAAAAAGACAAATTAAAAGGACGAAAGAAAACCAGGAGCAGGAGAAAGAGTCACAATATGGAGTTTTGAAGTACTCTTTTCTTTCCGAGAGTACAGTTTTTTCCGAAACTTGTTATTTTGAGCACTTATGTACCTACCTGTATTTCAGCTTTGTAGTAAGCTACTGGCTTGACATTTTTTGTATTACATGTGTTTATAGGTACCTGTGTAACCAAAATAGTTAATTTTTGTAGTGACTATCATCGAAAAAAATGTATATCATTAAAACTTCATTTTTTTCCAAAAATAAATTCATTTTTATACTTTTTTATTTTTTGAAATTTCTTAATGAAAATGGGTACTTACTTAACTTCAAGTGTTCTCAACATGTAAGAAATTCATCTGTATAAACCTGGTAGGTGTTGCCTAGCAGGTACATGAAATGTGTATTGTTTTTCCATTTAAACGCATGTAAAACCATGTAGAGACCTTCTCCCCTTAACGCTTTTTTAATTGCAGTATGTGTATTTCTTACTCTTAAATAAAATCTCAAATTATGGTGTAGTTTCGCAGTTAAACGTTCAAATAGAATAAGTCTTAGAAGAAAGATTATAAAATGTTTTAAACGCTATAAAGTAAATTTTAAAAATTGAACACATTCCATAACTCTACAACTAACAATTAGGACGTAAATGTTACATATTTAATATATAGGGTAAAACCCAAAGATGGTTTTACTGCAGCTGGCTGTTAACTGATATGCTATATTACATAAGTATTCTTGAATCGCGAGTTTGAAGTGAGAGGTAACTGTTTTGCAATAAATAAGTAACTGTGAAGAAACGGTGCGGTGAGTGACTCAACTTCACAACTTTGCAAACCAACAGGGAAGTTTGTCTCCCGCACCGCACCGCCTCGCCTGTCAACAATTCGCCTGACACGACCAGACTTGTCTCGGGGTTTGTGTGTCCACTTGTCCTATATTATGACTTAGAAAGTGCGGTATAATTCTACCAATTCTGACATTAATTCTTAAAATTGTTATCGCTTTTTAAGAACTGACTGTAGTGAAACAGTTTTAAAGAACAATGATAAACCACATACAATATTACGCTCTTATTTTTGATTGTGGCTATATAGAAGATTTAGTTAATACGCATTTAAACTTATTTACTATCATGCAGTGCTGTATCCGTTAGTATGTCTGTGTGTATTCTTAAATTAATGCTCGTTCATTTACAACTATCTGAGGTTCATTCTCTATAAATCATCACTGATATCATACACATCACATACGCAATCTCAAGTACAGGTCCATTAACAAAATGTTGATGAATGAGAAACTCTAGCTAATTTGTTCTCTTACCTATGTACTTTCTCATGTATTTATAGTGGGTTATTTGAAGAATTTCTGTTAAGAATATTTCTGTATGTGGTACGGAGAGTTGTTGGTTTGATGCAACAAACACACTTAAAGCGTTAGTTATGTTCACCACTGAAACCAGCAAAATCTTATTCCATACAATTATTAAAGCGGCGCACAGTAAAAGATGAATAGTGGAAGGTACAATGGTGTTCCCTACGTTACCTTTGTGTAACTGTCAGATCTGTTTATTCTGTTATATTTACTGCTTTCTTATTCAAATGTGTTCACATTTGTCTAAAATTTAAGACTGCCCATTTCCCTTATATTTTTAGAATTCGGCACACAGCTGTTTAAGTTCTACGTAGTTTCATTGAGTGTACTAAAAATAAAATTATTTCGTCAGGATTTTGGACATTTGAAATTATTATATGTTTAAAAAAATAAAACTGCAAGTTCTTCTTCTGGTGTAAAAACATAAAATAAGCAAGGCTAAACATGCAAAAATAATACTACCTCTCCCTCCATCAACATTCTATACTATCTTTATTCAAACGCATAAGCTCCAGCGTGCGGGGTATGGCGATACAAGTTTTTCCTAGTGTCCGCTCAACGTTTGCGATACTGCATGTGTCGTGTAACGCACCTTTATTGTGTAACACTATGGACTGTCTTTCTCTCTTTTTTTTGTTTACTTTGGACAAGAAGTTCAGGAAACCAATAATTATACTTAGTCATACAAGTACAGGTTACTGCCGGAGAGATTTTTCAGGATGGAAAGGTTGACTGTAGGGGTCGTCTTCTCTCGAGATGCTATGGAGACGGATAGCAGGTTTTATCTACCCTTTCACTCTAATATCTGGACACTTGTATTTAGCCATGTGCCGCACCTGGACATACATGATGTTGGCCAGATGTAAATTATACATCGATTGTTGTATTTGTTGTATTGTTTTATTTTTATAACAAAAATTACAAACGACAGAAATGCGGAATTCAAGTCGGTACTGATAGTATTTTTTATTATCTCAAGAAAAATGTACAGACAAGTTTCTATCAAGTGAAACGCATTAAGGATTTACTTGAGATGTTTTATATCAAGTATGCAACGTAGACTCAAATGCAGACTATTTTACATGACAAGAAAAGAAAACGTACATAAAATGCTGAAAGTAGATAAACAATACATTTTTTATAAGTGGATTCTAGTAAGACATTCAATATCCATCACATAAGTGTTCACTTAGAAACAACTAAAGCGTTATTTCATTCTATTGAGAATTTAGCTAGTCAAATTCTGAGACACTTACTAGAGAATACTAGGAGCACCGTATACTTGTACGATAGACGGGAAGGTTCTCTATATCTACAGTACTTGAAAAGTTTAATATTTGAGAATACGATAACTTATAAATCGTGTTTCGTTTTTAAATTAAAGTTTTACTTCTCAAAGAATAAAGATTAAAATTACATTTACAAAAACTGTATTTTAAAATTTATTATTGCAGAGGTGTAAGAGATTTTAATCACCTTTCACACACATAATAAAGTCATAAATAAAGGCATTTTAGCAAATTAATCTTTTTTTGATTAAATCGATCTTCTCCGTTCTGTGTTCGTATTGCATGGCTCTCGTAACTTAAAATAAAATATTTCCCTTAATGCAGTCTTTGGGATTTGGTAAAATATCCATCCCTGGCAGTCAATTTACTTAAAAAAAGAAAATATCACATCGAAACTCTAGATTCCAAGTTTTAAAATACAGAGTTTATTAAGTACAATAATAAACAATATCAATGATTAAACTCAATTGTCACCCTTTATAAACCTCGTTTCTTGAAATGTATAGTCGGTAATTGTTCTACACATTTACAATTATGATACTTACAGTTAAGTATTTATAGTTAAGTAAGGAAATAATAATTTAAAAAATAAAGTAAAGCATTAGCTGGAAATGTAGTACTTCACTAGAAATCTAACTAACACATGACTATTATTTATAATTTTTTACAATATAATAATTGTTGTTATAATCTTGTTCATCCATTTCGGTTTTCCTCACAGACTTTCAAACATCAACGTACGAGGTGTAGATTTTCAACTCAAAATTAGAGAAATATACTTGTGGACCACCATCAGCGTGTTCGTGTCACGTGACTAACCACGATTATCATCTCAGAGTATCAAGAGTACATTATACAGTAGGACATAGAGTTTCCAGCTGTGTAGACGGTACACAGCGTCACAGTCGTGGGTTTTGATACCGATAGGTTCTTGGTTATACCGTATTATTGATCCCATTCACGTAGGTTGTCTGTTTGATAATACTTTGACAATGGCCATTATAAAAAAATAGACCACTTGTGATTCTTGTGTTTTTGTATACAGTAACTGTTAACAATGCTAGTAAAAACTACGAGTCAGTTAATTCTTCCAGTAAGCTTATCTTAGCGTTCTCTCTGGTTGTTTTTTTTCCGGTCGGAACCTATTCGGAAACCTATTAACCCTTTTTTAAAAACGCTGGCACGATGTCGCTGGCCGCTGTAAGATTTGATCAACATACGGTAAAACCTCACGTGTTTATGGATCTTAACATTTCAGCAAATATATTTTTGTATGTGAGAATTGCCACAAATAACTTTAAATGGGCGTCAATGCAAAAACAGTCGAGAATTCCTATATCGAATTATGTGTTTTCTAGACTTTTATAAAGGAACATATGGACATATTCGGGTTAAATTATAGTGTTCTAGTAATTTGGCCTTGTGAGTATTATAAAAATATATTGAACCAACTCATATAAATTTATCATTATTGTGTAAATAATTTATGATAAACTGTAAAATGCTCATATACAAATCATAAAATTGTATTACACCTTTCAATATTTAAAAGTACATTCCAGTTAATATGCACATTTACGAATAATATACAATTTGATATGTATTATAATACTAATTTTTATTACGATAAAGGGTTCTAACATTCTCTGTGTACCTTTGCGGACAGACGGACAATAACGGTTTATTCACTTCAGTGCGTGATTATTTTAAGTAGGCTAATGCTACATGGAGCATTTACCGGATTGAACAAATAAAGATTGTATGGACTTGTAAAATATAAAGCATTACAAGAATAATGACTTGCGATTAAGATTATCAATTGTTATTTAGCGTGTCTGCGTGTGGTTGTATAACCTCGAGTACTGTACCACACGTCTTACGCCGTGACATGACCCTAACGTGTATACGCGTGTTAATGGCTAGTTTTGCTGATTCACTAAAAAATACGCTGCTCAAATGGGAAACATTATTTGTTTGAACAGAGTCACACGTTACATTTATATCGTTCTAGACGACTGGATTATTGAGACGATACGCACTTCACGGTATTACGCATTTTATACTCTATCCTTTTTATTTAATACGGCCAGTATCATGCATATTTGTGAATATCTGGCAACCTAAAACTCATAATGAGCGTGCCTTTTTCAAAGTCTAATTTTTATACGCAAAACAAATCTTAAGTAGTTTATGTTTATGTATTGTATTCTTTTCTTATTTGTTAATAAGAAGTAAATCGGGTCAGTAGAAACAATTTACATAAGTATAAATTAAAATAAAAATGTGTTATCGCATAGAGATATGATTAGTACAAAAATTATATATATATATATATATATATATATATATATATATATATATATATATGTATGTATGTATGTATGTATGTATGTATAAAATAGCATAATTAGAACTTTAATATTTAAAAAGTGAATTTGGGATTTGGGGCTTGTGTAATTAATTAAAAAAAAACGGTTTGTAATCGTAATATATATCTATATACATAAGAGTAGGGCACGTACCTAAAGACGTTTTCACTCTCAGATCTATTTAACTTGTTTTTACGAAACTCACAGGTACTCACAAAAACCGTTCGGTGAGAAAGGACTATTACTAACATCAGTGATGTTTGCTGGGATTCTTGGAAGTTACAGTTCTCTGTACAGGCTCCAGTGAAGGAAGTGGCTGGGAAAACTTTGTTATGCTGCTAGTAATATGGTATTACAGTATAATTAAGTATATACGTCACTAAAGAGTTCGAAGCGTTTTATCAAAAACGAAGCTATTATCAAAGGTAATAAGCTAGTAACCTATAAGCACAGTGCTCACCAAAGGTAGTAAAGGTAATCTAACTTTAGTTAATTTTAAATCTCACATTATTGACAATCTAAGCGTCCTAAAGATATGTATTTCTGATACCAACTTTAAGGAATGTGCCTGTTACGGGCTGGAGCTTCGTGAGTCATAACCAATATTGGATTCACCACAAAATAACTTTCCTCCTGAGGGCGTGGAATTTTTTAATTTGGTATTATAACTCAATTATGTAATTAATTGTAGAAACATTGCATATAGTTTTTCACTAAAAGACGAAAGCACGTTCACAAAAACCACAATTTTTTCATTTCGTTTCCAAAATAGAAGATATCTATCTATCTATATAAGGGAAATAAACTTTCCATAGGGGCAAGTAGTAAAATTAAGGAACAGGTACGGAATGTATTGTGGTTGACTAACGTGTTAAGCAAACTATTCTGACTTAACGGTCATAAATAAACTAATGTCGTACCGATAATAAATCTTAAAATAGGTTTTCAGACTTTTGTCATCGTTAATGTGACAAAAATAGAACATTATGTTTCGATAAGTGGAACCTATTCTCTTCTTCAGGGTCATAAACCTAAATGCTTACATAAACCTTAACGGGTTTTTTGTGCCTAGACTTATTTTATTTGCTGAAGTGTTTGGCTAATGTTTCAGAAACAGTTTTTCACAGTTTAGATGTATACTTTTTGAGCAAAAAAGTTATTTTTATTGTCTTTTTCAAATATTAATTTGTTACTTTTTATGTATAGCCCACTATGTCATCATCATGCTAATTAATCCAATTTTCTATTTTTCGTGGTATATTTCCATTGTAAAATAAGCACTAAAATGAAACTGTAAAATACTTCAGGACGAGTTAAATGCAATAACACACCGTTGATATCTGCACTGTGCTCACCAAGGTGCACTCATGACAAAGGACCAAGGTGGTGCTGACATCTAGAAGAAAACGACAGAACTAGATGCACACGACACAATTGTCATAGAAATGCTTCTTGCACAATAGTATGGCAGACAACAGAATAAAACAGGGACTATATAACGAAGCGTAATATTATTTCAAAACCGTGAAGGGATTATTTTAGGCGTAGGGTAGTCTTTAAATTAGAGTTGTAAGACTTTTACAGCTTATCGAAGTTGTAATAAATATATTAAACATCAATTAAGCGTTATTTCTTACAGTTTAAGGTATAATGTACTAAAGAAATGATCTAGACAGTTTACAAAATTAAACATTCCATTCTTGTTTATTTTTGACGATGGAAGGAATTTGAAGGAAAAAAGTAAGTAGAAAGTACTAAATGGAGCAGTCTAATGAGAACCGTGTTTAAAACACACAATACTGGTAGACAAAAGTAAAAAAAAACCAAAAAATGTCACACAGGATTCCAAAAAACTGTATTTACATTATAAAATGAAAGTGCAGTAGGGAATATATAGGCGAGACCAAAAGACCATTTAACGTAAGTATAAAAGAACACAAAGAAAACACAAGAAAGGGTCTCACAGAGAAGTAAAAAATTGCACACCATTATTGGTCTGAAGACCATCATATGAATTGCGATAAAGCCAACATAATACGTCGGGAACCACATTTATTTACAAGGATATTAATACAGGCAATATACATTAAATTGGCAGACCAACCAATATGTCAACCAACAGTCGAGATTAGGCAGCTTTGGTTGCCAATTCTAAAACATTAATTAAACAGAAAACCAAAAGTATCAAACATATTAGATATTTGTAATAAACCAATGCGGAGTCACAATATGGTTTAGGAAGTTCATCTAGCATGAACCTATAATAAAAAGGACCCATTCCTGTCCCCCTTCCTTTTTTATGGTCGCCGTCTTGTTTCTGCCGTGACGATCGCCATTTGGTATTGGTCTCTGGTCAGTCATAGGTGGTTGGTCGACGAATGCAGACGTATTGTGAACTGTATTCTGTAGTTCAGTCTTAATAATTAGTGTTGTGTTTAGTTTTTTATTAAATGCACGTTTTAGAGCTAGTGAAGTTGATACACAACATGGTGGTTGCAATTTCTGATTTAGGCTTGTAACGCTATGATATGATTTTTTAAAAATTTTAACCTAGTTTGTAAAATTATGTGGTAGGTTAGTTATTTACCTGAAGAAGGGATCAGATTTCAGATCTCGAAACGTAGTGTTACTAATGTTTTGTTTCACTGAACGATGGAAAATGTCCGAAAAATCCTGTTTCCTTTAAAATTCGAGGTGGTTTTACCTAAAGTTTGTAAAATTATGTGGTAGGTTAGTTATTTACCTGAAGAAGGGATCAGATTTCAGATCTCGAAACGTAGTGTTACTAATGTTTTGTTTCACTGAACGATGGAAAATGTCCGAAAAATCCTGTTTCCTTTAAAATTCGAGGTGGTTTTACCTAAAGTTTGTAAAATTATGTTGTAGGTTAGTTATTTACCTGAAGAAGAGATCAGATTTCAGATCTCGAAACGTAGTGTTACTGATTTTTTGTTTCACTGAACGATGGAAAATGTCCGAAAAATCCTGTTTCCTTAAAAATTCGAGGTGGTTTTACCTCAGTTAGCTTCGGACCACGATATAATTGCGCGCTCAGATAGTGAATTATCGGTTATTGATTCATGTTTTATACGCTGTCACTATCATCAATTGAATCCGATTCACTATCATTCAAATTAATCAACACAGGCTCAACTATCAAGGTTACTAAACAATATAATTTGTTTTGTATAGTATGTTTAAAATGCTTCACAAATTTGGAAATAAATGTAAAGTTTGAAAAATAAATGTATGAAGTAATTATTGCGTAGATATAGGCATTGGGTTTGTAAAATATGCCGAAGTGACACGTTCTTAGAAGTTAACGATGATGTTCTAATTTAAACTATTCGCTTAAATGTTTTCATGTTTCATCATTTTATATTATAAAATCACAGCAACATACCTATTATAAGGCCAGAATGCTAGGAAATAATATTTAACATCTTATAATAGCGGTAGGATAGTCTCTATATTTAACACAGTGCACTATATAGTAGTTAAATAACATGGTACACTACGGTTAGTGTAGTTTAAATATTTACATTTTTATTCTAGACATAGGCTAATTTATATTTGTATAGTACATTGCATTGTAATAGTTCACCGTCTCATATATATAAAATATTCGTTCCTAAGCCCCCAAATACTTTTTATTTATGAAATACATTTTTATAAACAGGGTATTGTTAAATTTATATAGAAAAGTTATAAAGATTAGTAAATCGTAAGATGTTCAAACTTAATACACATAACGTAAAACCATTTCAGAAATAAATATGAATTAAATTAAACTAACAAAAAGAAAGAAAAAAAGGAAATATGTTCATTCTGAAATTAAATTAAATACATTGACATTGTTTTAACTACAAATAGTTTTATAATATTAGATACTTCTATTAGCAATAAAAAATAAACATAAAGTAAAGACATTTCTTGCATGGCATTTAATTAAAAGGATTTATCTCTGAAAATAAACGAATATATCACTGACACACTCAAATATCCGCCAATGGTAAAGCCTAGGGCACTTAGGACGGTCCGTTCCCGGTCATTCGGTCTGACTGAATTCAATTTCTTTCTTCTAATTTCTATATAAAATTCTCTCACAAATCTTTCCCTGTAAATACAGTTAATTTTGGCATGCTTATTTCGTATAGTAACCATGCCATATTAGGTTTTGTTACTATTACAAATGGTATACTCTTAATAAGCGCCTTAGCTCTGGATTCTTTATTGACTATAATTGAACCCATTGATTTTGTAAGATAAGGTTTTCCACATGTTCTTTCAATCATATAATTATAATAAATTAAGAAGTAACGTTTTAGTTATGTGATTAAAATCTGGTAAATTTTATAGATATTTATGGAACTATGTTGTCTTTAAAGAATATTTGTCAAAATAAAAGTGAAATATTCTATGCCTTTTATCATTATAATATATTAGTTGTAGGAAATTGTATTCAATATTTAAAATAACTCATTCCCCTCCAGAAACTTGAAAATGCTTTACCTACTTCAAAAATATCTAAACAATCTCAGGTTCTCTTTAAAAGTTGGCCTGAATCCTTACACAGCTTGCTTCTATTTAACTTAAAATTATGTTCTTGCAGGCATAATAAAGAATTACTGGGAAAACAATTTCTGCACTTTTCAGACAATTAAAGCATTTCTCATCAAATAATCGAATGAATACAAGCTTAACCCGTTGACTATGTCAGTAATCCGGCCTTAGACTACTTGTGATCACTTAGTATAGAGTTGCAATGAAGGTCTACGTAAAAATCGAAATAACTCTCATTCAAATAAAAAGAATCTACTGTCAGCAACTTTCACTTACATACGTTAGTACACAATAATATATTGCTGTTTTCATACAACACACTTCTATGAATTGCTACTCATTAAGGAAATTGCAGGGGAATGTATAGCTAGGACAAAACAGTATAGTTATTAATTAGCATTATAGGGATGTTTATATGTCACCTAGTGTAACTGTGCACTGACCGTACAAAACAGTGCTTGAGCTCGGCATAAAATAGTTCCAGTTGGAACAGACTGTGTACCGGCCTCACTGCTCACGTCTCCTCTGGCAAGACTAAAGTACTTTTAAATTAAACCAGCAAAATAATAAACGTGCAAGTTTTGTTGAACAATCGCTGCAGCCACGTGAGTTTAGTCAGTACTTATTTCTTTGTTGCAGAAACGAACTTCTATGATAGATCTTACAAGAGATACACAAGGGATTAGGTACTAATTAAACAGTAATATTCTACTATTTCATCATCAAATTGTGGTGTTTAGTGCTTAATAGCACAAGTAAGTGGTGAAGGAGAAAATATAAATTCTACTATACATTGCTCAAAGATTAATAATTAAGATAGATTATTTGATGGGATAAATAGATAACATTTCGGAAATTTGCTATCGTTAATTTTACAGAACAACACACACTAGATTTCGAGGGTTTGTATCTATCCTTTTCATCAGGAGACAATAATCGTAAGGCATAAGGTGAAGTACACACAGGAGTCAAGAAAATATAGTAAATACATGGTGATGAAATCGCCTGTGAGTTCTGAAAAATTGTCAAAGTTCATAAAAGACAGGGGTACTTGTGAGCCCAAAGTGATTAGAGCAACACATCCGTAACCCACCAGCGACGCGACCTTGGAAGACTAATAAAACACAATATGGGCATTTCATGTGGCAGATAGTTATGATGCTAAGATATGGAATATAGGAAGGCGCTCATTGGCCTACATTTTTGTTTTGGATTACAAAGCCGCATTTGGGGTGTGTGGTTATTGATTGTTTCGTATGTTACTAGCTGAGGGTTCTTTGAAAGTTACAGTTTTCATTTCGTAAATATTTCTTTTTTTAATACTAGTAGTAAAAGTGCCTAGATAGACTTGGTCAACTGAAAAATCTACTAATTTTAATGTATGAGCCTCAATTAGTTTGCGATTAAAAAACTGTCTGTTAGGTGTAATAAGTTAGCTTCATATGTGTATCCAGGGGAGAGGGTTGGCGGTAATAACCATACAACAAACATTTAAGGTATATTGCTTTAAACTAAAAGTATACTCGTATTCGAACAATGTATCATAGTTTGGTTTTGTTAGAATTTGTATTGATATTTTTTAAAACAGCTAGCATATAGTCAAACACCTATGCTTCGTACATTTTCGGGATGACCGAGTCCGTCTGCGACCCTTGGGGTTTAACAAATATAACACAAGCCTCACTTACCGCGCTTCGGGTGAGAGAGACAGCGAGCAATGCACATGACTGCTTGCCTACCAGCCATCTCTTTGAACGACTAATCTTCAATAATCTTCTCTTAGTTCTCATCGCTTTCGTTGTTTAGTTAGTTTATCATTTGATAGTCATGTATTAGTGATTTTGTTATTAATGAATATTGATAGAGGTAGTACTAACAAGAATAAAATAAAAGTACAAAACCTTTCGATTGAGGATTTCACCATTTATAAGTATTATAATTCTTAAAAGTGATTAAATTTTCTTTGCTGTTGTAACTACAATTCTCCGGCGTAGTTTCAACCCAAATTGTGTATGACGTGTACAAAAATTAGGTGCTAATCAAAACGTGTTTTACACTGAATTACCTATAAAAATAAAATAATGAACTTCAAGTTACTGGTGGTGAACTTGTGATATATCTGAAGTTATGGAATAACCGATTTAATTTGTTTTATTGTATATTTTAACCAAATATTTACAAAAAATTAAGTCCACAATCAAAGGAAACAAATATTGTTGTCTCGAATATCTGACTCGAAAATTGTAATACTTTAGTGTTATATTTTACGCACTAGAACATGTTTTATTTACATTAGTTCCAGGAATAAAATATAAATAAATAATAATAACAAAATAGAGTTTGTAAAATTTTCTAGGTTGCCAACAGCAACAATCAAGCCCCTAGTATGATAAAATGTTACTCTAGCAATAAGTTTTGTGTTCAAATATTTTCAATTTATAATAACTAGACTATTAATTCTGGTGGGTCATTCATATGTAAAATAAAAGTTCTCGCAGGGTCATTTCTATTTTATGATTAAATAGCTTTTGCCATAAACAGATTATTGATTTAAGTTTCAACATCCCTTTCATTGATAGCCTACTTTATTCCAATTTTCATGTTTGATGTTTCTCCATACTTTTCTTACTAGAAAGTATACGTTTAAATTTTTTAATTCTAGTGTACCTGCTTCTATGAAACTGCTAAATAAAAGGCTAATTTGTTTTATGAAAGATTAACAGAAATGTTCTCTGTACCTTCCCTGTCAGATTTAAGGTTGATGCCTGTAATAGGTTGTCTAAAGTTGTAACCCAAAAGAATGTTTAATAAGGCAATAGTCTTTATTATCACTAGTATCATGACATTAAAAACGCCAAAATCAAAATAGATTTATAGACTACTCGTGTACGTTCCTTAATTATTATGATGCTTACTAGCCGATCGATATAACGTGTTTCTGTCACACTTGGGTATGAAAATTCAACATTACACAACCAAAGTAAAGAAATATCGTGCTTCGTAAATAATATTTAAGTTCATATTTTGTATGTCTATGTTAGTTCATCGCCGAGCGTCTGCTGCGTCTATGCACAATGCAACCACTCAGCCGCGGTTAACAAAACACAATTACTAATTTCATGTCTCAAAATTTGTGTAGTTGTGTACGCAGTATATCTATCCTCTATAAAATTGCATGTCAGTTTGTATCACAATATTTTTTATCAGGGATGACTCGCATTAAAATAATAAAAAACATTGTAATGTAAAATACATATTATTTAAGTAATACAAATGTACGGATTGTATTAAATAATAATTCTGGGGTAACTAGATTACCGGTGGAAGGAGTAGGCCCAGAAGAATGATGAGGACTGGACTGTACAAAAGAGGCTGCTATCCGCGAGGCGCGCATCGCAGATGGCAGTGTTTGATAACGAAATTGAGAGGTGGGGTGAGGTAGACGTGCCGTACCTCCGTCTCAGTTAATCGGAAGTGATTGTAACGAGTAGAGTTGTAAGTGCTTAGAGTAAATCTTTTTGCTAATCGTCATCGAACCTGCGAGTAAGTGAACTTTTTAACAGGAGTCCAGTCAATATACATTCTTAGTTATTTTGGAATAATTTTGGGGAAATAAATATTGTAAAAATTAAATTTAATGGGAATTTAGGAACTTGTTTTTTTGATCTGTGCAATATAAAACTTGTTGGTGAAGTGAGCACATGTATATACAAATTTATGTAAAAATACTAAAAGAGTTTTGTGGCTGTTACAGATGCTTTCAGCAATATTTTTTGATTTATTAAATCTCTAACACTGAAGAATTTTTTGATTTTAAATCTCTAACACTGAAGAATAATTTTTAAAGTAAAGTAAAGAACATTATTAACAAAATAAAAATTGAATTTTGAAGATAGATGAAAGTCAAGAATTGCCAGATCAGATTAGAGTGTGAATGTTTGAATTTTGAAAATTGAATAAAAGACAAGCTGTAAGAACTTTGTACATTTTTGGGAGTGAAGAATATATTACAAGTTTGAATTTAAAAGTCATCAAGAAGTTTTTATTTTAATTTTAAATCCAGTTATTAATTTTTAAGAAGAACTTTTATTTTAGTTTGAACTTTATTTATTTCAGAAGATTTACTTTTATTTTTAAACCTTCACAAAAGTTTATTTTAAATTTCAAAGCTAACCCCTCATGTGCCAGTAAAACGGTACATAAAAATTGCGCAAATCTGCTAACTAGTTTTAAAGTGCTAACTAGTTTTGAAGTGAAGAAAAACTAGAACTTTGATTTTTATTTAATTTTGTGAAGGACTGAACGTGTTCGATTTTCGTGTAAGAACACGACTGCAAAGACTCAAATATAAGCCTATATTTCCGAGTAAGATATATGTAATATGTAAGTAAATATATGTACCCTGTAAGGTTATATTAGAATGTGTAAATTCTAGGTAAAAGGTGGAGGATGTGTCGTTTATTTCATAAGATATAGAAATTTTCCGAGCCTTTATTATTCTTATTTTATTGATAAGCGTAATATTATAAAAATGTAATTTTCTTGAATTTTTTGTGTGATTCCTGACAGTCCCTGATAGGGTAAATTTTCGCTTATGTTATAGCCGTTACTCCAGAGCATATAATAATAATAACAACAACAGCAAAAACAACAACGTCAACAATAACAATAGTGCTCTCAGACGGCTGTTAAACATAACATTTTTTATATTATTAGCATTTAACATATTCAGGGTGTGAGGGAGGGAAGTACGGAAACTGTTAGTGGTAATCCCCCACCCCATTAGGTCCTCATTGATACGCTTATAGTTAACTTCATCCTAGCTTATGTGATGTTTTAAGGCTGTAATGTGGGTAAATTGAAGTCTCGTATTAACTATTTTTTCGTATTGTATTCATGTTGTTTGACTCTCATTCCTCGAAATAAGGTCGTAATTTTGTAACATTAACGATGGCAAACGTCATAAAAGCTTTTATTCTATGATACGGTTATTGTTAGAACTACTACACTAAATTTAAACTGCGCATCTAGTTTTAAGTCACACACCTTTTAATTTGATATAAGAAATATTGATATTAATTTATATTCGTGTGACCATTATTAAAATTATCATGCGAGTGATGAGTATTTGCTTTGAGAATAAAATGACGTCAAAACTCAGAGGCCTATTAATTTTCTATATTAAGCCTCAGATGCTGGGTTCGTATTTAACTTAGTTTTTATTTGAAGCACTATTGTATGCTGGAATTTAACCCATGAATCCCATTAGATTAGAGACCCAAGACTTTATCCAGCAGTCTACCCACGCCGTGGGGGAGGGCGTGTATGATATAAAACCTGATAGTATAAAGTAACATAAATGTTTGTCTACGACAGTTTGTCGTGGTAGTTATGACAGTTTGGAATAACTTACAAATTTCTCCGTTAGTCAGGAATAATAATTACCTTTACCCAAGCAGTTTGAGAGGACCAAACTAACTTTACTGTTCAAAGTTTTCAAGACCAGGAATATGATTTTGACGTTGTATTAAAAATCTCACACACCAGAATATTGGAGAAAATTATTCTAACCACTTAATTACAACATTTTATAATTTAAGAAAAGGTTAAAGAATTGCAGTTTTTTCAAAAATTTAAATTATTATTAAATGGAAATAAATGTATTATTCTGTAAAAACAGAACCATTGCTTATATTATTTTTTTGGTGATATTTGCTAAATTCTGTTTGTTTGAACCTGCATCTATACAACAGTTTATCAAAACTCTGATAAGTACTCTCCATAATACTCTTTTGTAAGAATGTTACTTTATGAATAATTACGTAATAAAGGCTATACAATCTGTGTAGCTATTTAAATTTAATAACCATACCTGGATATTATATTTACTATAAATTAAAACAAATCATATCTTTTGATTGTAAAATGACCTGAAAATGAATTTTAGCAAATTATAGACATGAAGACAGCCGGGAGCAATAATGTATCAATGTACTAATTATATTCTTCTAAGTGTTAACATTTTTAAAACCCATTAAATCTACCAAAAGTTATAATAATGTAGTTGGATATTAGTTACTATAAAAACCTATGTTCTTTAAGGCAGCTTGTACATTCATCCATAATACTGTGTAAAAAGAAAGTTACTTTGAATTCAGAATGATATAGGTCGCAGGTGTGTGACATTCCTGTCAGACAGGTAACACTCCACTGTGGAAAGTAACTGTCAGACCCTTCAAACATCTCTTTGTTTTGTGATATGATACAATGCCAGTCTGAATGTTGGAATTAATTACGGTTTAAATAAATACTACTATAGGACAATTATCTTCCAGTCTCAGTATTGATACATTTACACCGGTCTTCAAGGTAATAAGTCATCATGTTTAGTTTAGTTATGTAGGCGTATATTTGTGATTTTAGTTAAACATTAAATCTATTTTGAGTTGGGCTTATATAATATAAATAAGGAACAAACTCAAAGCCGTTTCCTCCGACCGTGGGAGCTGTGAGAGCGTACATTGTCCTGCAGGTATCTGATGACGTCACGTTCTTCCTTGGCAACCATAGTACTTAAGTCTATGTCATCCTCTTGTAAGAGTTGACCACACATCACACACAGCGGTTGCCTGGACCTTGACCTCCTCGCCGGTCGGGACCGGGATCGGGACCGGGACCTCTCCCTAGGATATGAGTCATCACTGTCAAGTGTAAATCTTGATTTCCGTTTCGGCATTGTGTGTTAGGTAATTGAGTAGCTGGATGTGTCTAATTCAATGTTTCATACAAAAATTTGATTACTTGACTGGACATTGTGAATTTAGTTATGAGTTTTAAAGGATGATTTCCATAGAAACATTGTTATAAAATAATCTAATCTAACCTAACTATTATACTAACACTATTCTGTCAGTTTGAAATTGGAAAAGGTCTGCTTCAGTGTGAATAGTTTTTGATCTCTTAAATATATATCTATATCTATTTTTAAGCTGAAAGTGGAAAAGTTTTTATATTTGTGGCTACGTGTACGCTAATTTAGTTTACTTGAACTTTGCAGTTTGGGCGATTTACGTTGATCCTAGTACTAGAGTCTTTGCCACGATATGATTAAACTTGGTTAATCTCGAAGAATTAAACTACTTAGTATTACAGGTCACCCCCATGGTTCTCCTTTGTGACGTGCCTTATTATAGGTAAAGTAACTAGGTCACGCTCTTGTTCCCGTATTTAAATGAACTATAAGAATAAAAAATATGTAAACATAAATAATGAAGGATTTTCAGCTGAAAAATAAAGTTTTCCAGCTTTTAAAAACTAATAATTATGGTGACGAAAGGTAATGAAATGGACCTTAATATTTGATTTTGTATAGTGATAAAGATATCTATATAGCCGGTATTCAATTTCGCTCCACTGTTACTACACAGATGCTACAGCTGCTAAAATCTTCTGATGAAGATGGAAAATGGCAAATATTTTTTTCTGCACCCTCTAAGTTCTTAAAATGGTACCATATGAAATGTTTAAATAAGGTTTTATGAGTCCAGGCGATCGTTTCAGTTTATGCCTTTCTCATCTTCGGAAAACGGGACTTATTTAAAGATAATATACAAACAATTCATAGAAATAAAATTAACAGAACAGACAATGATTTTTTTGAATGAGGAATATGAAAAAACTTATGGTGATAATTGTTCTGAATTTATACTCCGACAAAAACGTTTACTAAAGATATTGCCATTTGCTTATATTGTATGGCAACTTTATAAAATTTTAATAAATATGTTTAAATTTCAAAGCTGTTGGTGTAAATCTAAGCCAAAGTTTTTACTGTACTTCAAAATCAAAATGTGCAAATACCTGACACACAGTTTCGTCTCAAAATGACAACCATCAAAGTTCATCATCCTATTACTAATCAGCAAGTGCTCTATCGAGGGAATCATATCTGTCCATTGAACTAACAGGTGAAGCAATTGGGTCTGTTTGCTGGTCAATACCCAGTTCATACAGGTGTACGTAGCCATCCTGTTGTCATGCATATTCTCATTTAGATAATAAATATACTTTAATATGAATACCAGCACTCATCCCACCATCACTTTCCTGTATATTTTCTTACTCTCATTAATATTGTTGTGGCCGAGAAAATGTCAAGGCGGTGATGGAGTTCTCTCAATGATCATCACTGAATTCTGAGTCATCTTGTTATCTATGCGTGCTCATTGATACCCCGTTGGAGTAAACAAGTTTCAGATATCGATGGGTGTTAAAATGGAGAGAATTTCTCGTGTAAACAAGTTGGCGACACGTAATAGAAACAGTGTTTTATTCGTGTAAAGGCACCTAGAACTACTGCCTACCGAGGTCTTGCCCTAAGATGTCTGCTTTAATGAGTAGAAACCAGGTAAAAGAGTGCCATTAAAATTCGAATTGTCACAATGATGGAGGGTTATTATTGTTAGAATGCAGTTATAAAACAGATAAATCCTTCACATCGTTTTTAATAAAAGTAGGATGAAAATGTGTGAATCTAGGTTCAATCAATTTTTTATAAACCATATAACTTTTATAAAATTTTAATTTTAATGTGAGATTTATGCACCCGCTAGTAAAATCTCACTTATATTTCTCATGAGATTAATAATTAGCCGGTATTTAGGATCCTGTGTATAGAGAGATAAGAAACTTTTACAAAATCTCTTTACATTACTCTTTAATTAGTTTAACTGCACTTCATTATCCAGTTTAAAAACGAATGAATTATATTTGTTAGGATGGATAGACAGGAGAATACTTTCTCAAATCACTTTAAAAGTTTTATTAGTTAGCTGTTCAGTATATTCAAATTAAATTTGAATTAAAAGAAAAATCCTTGTACTTGTTAGATATTTATATTTAATTCACAAAAACTTACACAACCACTTTTGTTCGTAACAGTTTTCTGAAGATTTTATTCTTTTAATTCAAATAAATTAAATTAAAGTTATCTCCTTGTTTCAAAAATGAAAACCAACTAAAATATAACTTTCTTATAAAATTAAACTAAAGAAAGTTCTGATGACATTAAAAATGTATTTTTTCTATTATAAACGAGGGCAAAATAAAACTGAACTAAAATTGGCTGAGTAAATTCTTCGTACCCCTTGGATTATAAGTTGCTGTTGGTAAAAAAATCAAAGTAAAAACCGTAATTTAACTATGTTTCACAAAAACATATATATATATATATATATATATATATATATATATATATATATATATATATATATATCATACACTTTATATCTTAACGTATACAAATTATTCTAACTGTTGTATACTTTTATAATATATTACAATTAAAATTACAAGACTTTACTTTCAACAACCTTGCAACAACATGTACTGTCTTGAAAACTCGTATAACTATTTCCCTTTTGTATCAAAATAATATAGTTATCCACAAAAGTCTGGGCAGACTTGTAGAGTAAGAAGTAAATCGGCAACCACCAGCAATTAAAACGCAATATATACTAAAAATACACCTAGATGCGCGTGTTGTAGGATTTTATACCGACCCCTTTTCCTAACCAGCTAACTAACACCGACGCCTCTGACCTAATCGCAAGGCTAGAGAGACTCATTGTCAACCTCTATTTTAATTCTTTTTTCAAAATACACTACCAGACAAACCTGCTGCTTTACTGTACCGTTCCTACACCCGCAGACCCTTTCTTGAGAAATACGTTATTTAATTTATCTATATTTTGACATCACTATAAAATTCGAAAATATTTTCCTATACAATTTATCCCATCAATATTTAGTAAAAAATTTTAAATTGCCTATTAAGTAAATGCTACACTATGGTTTACTATTTCATTTAAATGGGCATTAAAATAAAGCTTGGATGATGTGAGAGAGAAGCTTAGCTTTCATATTAAATGTTCAAAACTACTTCTGATAGGTGCAGAATTGCTAACGCTCATGATGTATTCCTTAATCATAGTTAAAAGAGTAAAACATTACTTTACTACTTATTAAATGTTCATATCATACGAAAACTTAGAAACTAATGTTATTTTTTGTTTGTCACAATTTTCATAACATATTAGTTCAGAATAGATGCGATAACGATCGATATAAAGCAATAATTGCATGCTGTCAAGAAGTGTAATTGTTATATAATATAACAAATATTTCGGCTCCGTAAAATGTGACAACTGGAATATAAATACGTCCTTGTTTGTGTGATAGAGCAGGTCGGGACAGAGAGGGTGGGGGAGGTACTAACCTGCCAAGACAGGCACTACAGCCACATCTCCATGGTAATGTTACCTGACGGGCGGCATGACACAACCACTAATGCTCATTGTCAAGTGTTACGTCACAGGCTGGAATGCAGTTACTGTACAAACAGTGAAGCTATACAAGATGAAGCTATTTGATATTCAACGTGGCAGTACGGCCAGTGATTTACACAATAATGTTGACTCTACCAAAGTGTAATGATTGCTGGTCTCTTCAACATTCTGTTACAAATCAGGACGTTTTATGAAATAATATATCTCTTCAAACAACATTGTTTTACTATAAGAATGTTTAATTTTGAATAATTTTAAATATTGAGAGGTATATGACTACAACAAAATGAAAATAAGTAATGTGTAGTTCTAATATTAATATGTAGGAGTGCGCTACCAAACGTCGCGTATCAAGATTCGCCGAAGTTGCACGCTAAACTTCAAGTCTCATTTCATTATAGAGCTATTACCTTGAGTTATAGCATTTACTAACGCTCAATCAAATTTCATAGATGGAAATACACCGTTATGAAACTATATCTTGTCTATATACAAATATACCGATATAATTGAGCATTAAAGATGGAGTGACATGAGCCATCATTGGGTATTATGTGGGATAAATAATACTGAACCTTCATGCAAAAACTAAAGTGTATCGGTTATTTCGTTCTCAAGATATCATGCGAACAGATAGACCGAAAGACAAAATGGAAATTTTCCAAGCCCCTCAAGTGATAAGATTCATTAACATTAACCATTATAGTGCCAGTGCCTCTTCTTCAGTTTCTGTTTTAAGTTCTTTCCGTTGTTGTTCATTGTATATTTATTTGTTCTGGTATTTATAGTCTTTCTGTTAGTTATATAAATTGAAATAGTAGCTCTATTCACTGTTTACCTAATCTCTATTCTTGTTATTGTTACCTGATATTTCTATTGTTGTTAGTATATATATATATATATATATATATATATATATATATATATATATATATATATATATATATATATATACAGGGTGAGTGGCTCTTGGTGTGACAAAATTGTTTGTAAATAAACTATATAAAAAGGACTAACATCAGTAAAGAATCTAAGATAACATTAGGATAAACTAGAGTGGGATTGAGTTAACAGTGAATAGGGCTGCAGTTTTTATAATAACTAAGAAATAAACTATATATATATATACAGGGTGAGTGGCTCTTGGTGTGACAAAATTGTTTGGGTTATAATGCAATGTAAATATGATACAATGGCGGTTATAAAAAAGTCTAACTCCAAAAGTTAGGTCTGAAATGAATTATTTTCAGTTTTTCTAAAAAACCCGTGTTTTTGTACATAAATCTAATATTTCTCAGCAACGGATAAACATATGTGAGCAAACTACATAATTTTTAGATTCTCCGTTAAATTTTCAATTTGAAAAAGTTATCGGTTCAAACGGTGAGAAAAGAAAATTAAGCTTCGGGTCGATTCTAATGGCAAAGTTGCTAATTTTCAGAAATACTGAAACATCATTGAACCCTATCTTTTTACCACACCCTGTACACAAGAATGTGTCAAGTGATATTAAAAACTTTGCCGTTTAATAGGCTTTAAAATGGTATACCATATGACCATAGTTAAGTATTCGGTTACCTACTTTTATTGGTTTGAATATTAAAAAACATGCAAGCTACAAAAAGTTTAAACAATTTAATAACAACTGTACTTAATTTTTATGTTTTATAAAACTGCCTCATAAAACAAGGAATTGAAAATTACAAGACTTTACTTTCAACAACCTTGCAACAACATGTACTGTCTTGAAAACTCGTATAACTATTTCCCTTTTGTATCAAAATAATATAGTTATCCACAAAAGTCTGGGCAGACTTGTAGAGTAAGAAGTAAATCGGCAATTACCAGCAATTAAAACGCAATATATACTAAAAATACACCTAGATGCGCGTGTTGTAGGATTTTATACCGACCCCTTTTCCTAACCAGCTAACTAACACCGACGCCTCTGACCTAATCGCAAGGCTAGAGAGACTCATTGTCAACCTCTATTTTAATTCTTTTTTCAAAATACACTACCAGACAAACCTGCTGCTTTACTGTACCGTTCCTACACCCGCAGACCCTTTCTTGAGAAATACGTTATTTAATTTATCTATATTTTGACATCACTATAAAATTCGAAAATATTTTCCTATACAATTTATCCCATCAATATTTAGTAAAAAATTTTAAATTGCCTATTAAGTAAATGCTACACTATGGTTTACTATTTCATTTAAATGGGCATTAAAATAAAGCTTGGATGATGTGAGAGAGAAGCTTAGCTTTCATATTAAATGTTCAAAACTACTTCTGATAGGTGCAGAATTGCTAACGCTCATGATGTATTC
This sequence comes from Homalodisca vitripennis, assembly GCF_021130785.1. Lineage (NCBI taxonomy): Eukaryota > Metazoa > Arthropoda > Insecta > Hemiptera > Cicadellidae > Homalodisca > Homalodisca vitripennis. The sequence continues at coordinate 155,244,391 of NC_060210.1, read as the reverse complement.
CTTAATCATAGTTAAAAGAGTAAAACATTACTTTACTACTTATTAAATGTTCATATCATACGAAAACTTAGAAACTAATGTTATTTTTTGTTTGTCACAATTTTCATAACATATTAGTTCAGAATAGATGCGATAACGATCGATATAAAGCAATAATTGCATGCTGTCAAGAAGTGTAATTGTTATATAATATAACAAATATTTCGGCTCCGTAAAATGTGACAACTGGAATATAAATACGTCCTTGTTTGTGTGATAGAGCAGGTCGGGACAGAGAGGGTGGGGGAGGTACTAACCTGCCAAGACAGGCACTACAGCCACATCTCCATGGTAATGTTACCTGACGGGCGGCATGACACAACCACTAATGCTCATTGTCAAGTGTTACGTCACAGGCTGGAATGCAGTTACTGTACAAACAGTGAAGCTATACAAGATGAAGCTATTTGATATTCAACGTGGCAGTACGGCCAGTGATTTACACAATAATGTTGACTCTACCAAAGTGTAACGATTGCTGGTCTCTTCAACATTCTGTTACAAATCAGGACGTTTTATGAAATAATATATCTCTTCAAACAACATTGTTTTACTATAAGAATGTTTAATTTTGAATAATTTTAAATATTGAGAGGTATATGACTACAACAAAATGAAAATAAATAATGTGTGGTTCTAATATTAATATGTAGGAGTGCGCTACCAAACGTCGCGTATCAAGATTCGCCGAAGTTGCACGCTAAACTTCAAGTCTCATTTCATTATAGAGCTATTACCTTGAGTTATAGCATTTACTAACGCTCAACCAAATTTCATAGATGGAAATACACCGTTATGAAACTATATCTTGTCTATATACAAATATACCGATATAATTGAGCATTAAAGATGGAGTGACATGAGCCATCATTGGGTATTATGTGGGATAAATAATACTGAACCTTCATGCAAAAACTAAAGTGTATCGGTTATTTCGTTCTCAAGATATCATGCGAACAGATAGACCGAAAGACAAAATGGAAATTTTCCAAGCCCCTCAAGTGATAAGATTCATTAACATTAACCATTATAGTGCCAGTGCCTCTTCTTCAGTTTCTGTTTTAAGTTCTTTCCGTTGTTGTTCATTGTATATTTATTTGTTCTGGTATTTATAGTCTTTCTGTTAGTTATATAAATTGAAATAGTAGCTCTATTCACTGTTTACCTAATCTCTATTCTTGTTATTGTTACCTGATATTTCTATTGTTGTTAGTATATATATATATATATATATATATATATATATATATATATATATATATATATACAGGGTGAGTGGCTCTTGGTGTGACAAAATTGTTTGTAAATAAACTATATAAAAAGGACTAACATCAGTAAAGAATCTAAGATAACATTAGGATAAACTAGAGTGGGATTGAGTTAACAGTGAATAGGGCTGCAGTTTTTATAATAACTAAGAAATAAACTATATATATATATATATATATATATATATATATATATATATATATATATATATATATATATATATACAGGGTGAGTGGCTCTTGGTGTGACAAAATTGTTTGGGTTATAATGCAATGTAAATATGATACAATGGCGGTTATAAAAAAGTCTAACTCCAAAAGTTAGGTCTGAAATGAATTATTTTCAGTTTTTCTAAAAAACCCGTGTTTTTGTACATAAATCTAATATTTCTCAGCAACGGATAAACATATGTGAGCAAACTACATAATTTTTAGATTCTCCGTTAAATTTTCAATTTGAAAAAGTTATCGGTTCAAACGGTGAGAAAAGAAAATTAAGCTTCGGGTCGATTCTAATGGCAAAGTTGCTAATTTTCAGAAATACTGAAACATCATTGAACCCTATCTTTTTACCACACCCTGTACACAAGAATGTGTCAAGTGATATTAAAAACTTTGCCGTTTAATAGGCTTTAAAATGGTATGCCATATGACCATAGTTAAGTATTCGGTTACCTACTTTTATTGGTTTGAATATTAAAAAACATGCAAGCTACAAAAAGTTTAAACAATTTAATAACAACTGCACTAAATTTTTATGTTTTATAAAACTGCCTCATAAAACAAGGAATTGAAAATTACAAAAAAGTAAAGCAGTTTTAAATAATTTGTGGATGCTAGTTACGGATTAATGGTCACATCCTTTATCAATGTTTTAATTTCTTATCTTATCACTTTCACCAGTATTATTGTACATTCATTCCTTATCTTGTTTTATAAGACCAGTGTCCACATGAATTACTTCTACCTCCAATAAACTATTTTTCTGCTCAATTTAGTGAAGTGTAGGCTGCCATGGAGTTAACTACTCGAGAATACGCTGATATGTACTTTATTTACGGGTTTTGTGATGGAAATGCGAGTGCTGCCCAAAGAGAGTATCAAGCTCGCTACCCTGATCGCCGACTTCCCAGTCATTCTGTGTTCTCAAGACTCCATCAACGTCTTGTGGAGGGAGGTACAGTTCACGAAAGACCTAATGAAGTAGGACACATTGTTCATGATGTAGGATTAGATGAAGTAGTTCTAAATTTAGTTCGGAATGATAGTAGTAGACAACTTGCTAGAGACGAGGTGTATCACAATGGAAGGTTTTGGACGTTTTGCATAAGAATAAGTTCCATCCATACCATTTTACGCCTGTTCAAGGTCTGAAAGCAACTGATTATGCTCCTAGAGTACAAATCACCCACACCGGACCAGGGAACAGTCCTTTCAAACGCGTTTTAGTATTAATGTTTGGTGTCGAGTCTTAGGCGACCAATTGATTGGCCCTCACATATTTGATGGAACTGAAAATGGAACAAACTACTTAGAATTTTTGCAATACGACCTACTTAACCTTCTAGATGGTTTGAACAATGTTGAAAGAGACGAGCTTATATTCCAGCAGGATGGAGCCCCTCCACATTTTAATGCAACAGTACGGCAATGGCTGACTGAAAACTATCCCGAGTGGATTGTACGTGGTCCCCCACGTCGCATGGCCCTCAGTAAACTGTCGCATGGCCTGCCCGATCTCCCGACCTTACACCTATGGACTTTTTTGTGTGGGGTTTTTTAAGCAGGACGTTTAGTCTACCCCAGTAAACTCAGAAGAAGAATTACGAGGTAGAATTGGTCTGGCTGCTCAAAGGCTTCGGGAAAAACTGTCTTTTAAAATGACCGTAGAAGCAATGAGAAAGCGAGCAAGAGCTTGTGTGAGAAAAGAAGGTCACCATTTTGAGAATGAACTGCAATGATTTTACTTTTAATGTTTTGTGTTCATGAGGTATTCTAATTTGCATTTACCTTATTGATAATTGATTAAAGTTCCATTATTAAATATCTTTACAAATGCTCAAAAATTATGTTTATTATACCGTCCTATGACTACTCAGTGTTAACTTTTAACCTATACTGATTTTTTTAAAGGGAAAAACACCTAAATAGTTGGTATAGCATACCTTGTTTTATGAGGCAGTTTTATAAAACATAAAAATTAAGTACAGTTGTTATTAAATTGTTTAAACTTTTTGTAGCTTGCATGTTTTTTAATATTCAAACCAATAAAAGTAGGTAACCGAATACTTAACTATGGTCATATGGCATACCATTTTAAAGCCTATTAAACGGCAAAGTTTTTAATATCACTTGACACATTCTTGTGTACAGGGTGTGGTAAAAAGATAGGGTTCAATGATGTTTCAGTATTTCTGAAAATTAGCAACTTTGCCATTAGAATCGACCCGAAGCTTAATTTTCTTTTCTCACCGTTTGAACCGATAACTTTTTCAAATTGAAAATTTAACGGAGAATCTAAAAATTATGTAGTTTGCTCACATATGTTTATCCGTTGCTGAGAAATATTAGATTTATGTACAAAAACACGGGTTTTTTAGAAAAACTGAAAATAATTCATTTCAGACCTAACTTTTGGAGTTAGACTTTTTTATAACCGCCATTGTATCATATTTACATTGCATTATAACCCAAACAATTTTGTCACACCAAGAGCCACTCACCCTGTATATATATATATATATATATATATAGTTTATTTCTTAGTTATTATAAAAACTGCAGCCCTATTCACTGTTAACTCAATCCCACTCTAGTTTATCCTACTGTTATCTTAGATTCTTTACTGATGTTAGTCCTTTTTATATAGTTTATTTACTGTTTTTCCTTTATAGTATTTAATTAATTGTTGTTATTTCTTATTTAAATAGCTCTCATTAGGCTCTATGTTCTATGTCCTATTGCTATACAGTGTTTACTAGCCTTACAATTTCCAGTCTTGTACAGTTGTTACCTGTGTTGTTTGCTGGTCATGCCTCCTTGTTGTATGTTACTATTTACTCTCTGTCTTATTAGCTCCTAAGAAAACTGTAGTACATCTTGTCCATAATTATTTTTTGTTACTTTTGTATAAAATTGGCGATTGCCGTTGAAATAAATAAATAAATAAAACCCTCGACCAAATAAATTATAAAATGTTTAACTGAATAATAAAATATATACATCCTTTATTTGTTGAGTTACACAATTTAGAAGCGGTGAGATTTCTGTAACCGCTTATATAAGTTATATCCTTGAAGTCTTTGTACATAACTCTCAAGAGTGATTTTGTGAAAAGCGTTAATATTTTATCCGTAATTAGTTTCCGCAATCATTTGAAATCCCAAACTGAAATTTAGATAGGAGTCTTGTATGTTTGCCAACGAAAAAATGAAAATCATAAACGCCTGAATGGAACAGATATAGTTAATTTATATTTATTTTATATACTTACATTTGTGAAGGAAACAGGATTTTTTGCTGGATTATTACAAACTGAATCTTGAGGGTACCTGTATCTCACTAGTGGTTTTTGTGAAATGTTTCTAGTTTTGTTTAAGCTCTTATGTCAAATAGAGTTTTTTTAAGTCCATGGAGAAACAAATCTGTTTCTTTCGGTTTAAGTGTACTTATGGAGAGTGGATTTTCCCCATCCGATCCATATTCTACGTTTATGTAAATTTCACAATTGTCACGGAAATAAATATTTTTCATGGCAACTCTGCTACTGTTAGAATCTAACTATCATATATTATAATAGTTCTGTGGATTTAATTTAGAACATAAAAGTATGATTAACTTATTTACAATTTTGGAAATATAATTTTAAATTCGTATTGCCATAGTTACTTAATACTTAAGTGATAAACACAAAATTACTTTAAAAAATACACAGACAAATTTAAGTTTTAGAACTATTCACGATTAATTGATTGAGTGATCAAGTTGAAGAATGACGAAGTGTTTGGAGTGTGGGTGTCATCGACGGCACGGTTCAAAATCCTCGGCCACGATGGCCCGGTCCAGTTCTCATATTGTCCAGCGACGGCGGCGTGGCAGGGGCGGGGGTCGGGTCCGCAAGACCAGAAGATCCAAGGTCACCAAGAGTGACAGGGACCCGTACAATCCGCAGCCCAAGAGACCACGACAACGACGGACACAACCACGAGGGTGTGGACCGGGTGGATGTCTGTAGAGCATTACAAATTGATTTTTCATTTACTAAATATTTTGTCAATTAGATATAAAATTTTTTATAGAGTACTAAATACCATGAATCTTACAAAACCTTCTCAGAATTAAAACTTTATAATTTAAACCAAGTTTCATACAATTTTAAGGTGTTGCTCAGATCACCCCTGAAAATCATCGTTCGTTTCACTGCCAAATAACACCTGACCAAAACTCTCGAGGCGAATAAAATCGCCTCGATTTTGAAGTAACGTAAGGAAAGTTTTAAAGAATTCAGACAGTACTATATATTACGCAAATTTTTACATTCCATAAGGCCAATGTCTGTTAATAAATCGAACCTCTAATATTGTTATGAAATGCCAATGAATTTAAATAAAAGATCCAGAAAAGATTCATTTAATAATCTCAAAGCTATGGAATGAGTAGCTGTAAAGTTTTCCTAGTGTATCTTCTTGTCTATAGTATCCCAGCGTATTCACTTATAACACAAGAAAGATAGGAAGCACGATAAGTTCTAATCACTGACTGTTTACTTAAGTGTCATATTCCTCGCACCCATACCCACCTAATGATAATGTTCATTATTTTTAAACTTTTTTCAAGATTCCGGTCAGCACGATGATAATGCGTTTTCACAAATCTTGGCAAAATTCCGCCCTTGATTTGCATCAGTTTTTGCTGCGTTCACTGGCTTACTGTCTCACTCGCAACGGATTTGATAATACGGTTCATCAATATGGCGGTTCCATTAACATATAAAAAAAATACCATGCAGAATGAAGTTGAGGCCAAAAAACATTTATGAACCTCGTTAATTTAAAATTTGGCAACAATTGGGTTAATAATTTGGAAAATATCGTGGTTGCTTTGAAAAGATTGGACAAACGTCAAAATTAAAAAAAAATTCTGTCGAAGAAATAAAAATAAAAATTATTATTAAATTTAAAAAAATCTTCATAATTAAAAAAACTTATATGAAGAATATGCTAAAGATCACAGATTTGAAATACTTGAAAGTACTATGTTATTATATCACATGTTAAAATCTAAGTAGAGTATACTGAGTTAGTTTATAAATTTATTTATTATTCTATTTTCCTATTGCCACCACGGTTACCCATAAGACCAATGTAAAAATATTCGCTAACGCTCAGCAAAATCCCATGGAGTGACATGCACCATCATAAAATCAGTGTTGCCTTAATCAGTAAAGAAACTTAACGCATAATGTCAAGCCTATAGGCCATTTCGTTTTCGAGATATATTGTGATTAGACAGACAAATAGAATACAGGCAGGCAGGCAGAAAAGACAATTTTCGAACCCCACGAGTAACATCCTTCGTCAAAGCCTAGCCAAAAAAATAATTTAGACCGTAAATCTGAGTAATCTGTAGATTCGTCTTATAACATCTGTTTCAGAAAAATATTCCCGGAAATGGTAGGAATAAAATTATCCATATTCTGCCGTACAGGCTTTAAGTCATAAGAAATATGCAAGAGATTTCTTAATAAATAAATGTATAAAAAAGTTAAGTGCATAAATAATCCAAATGGGAATCTCACGATTACCGCCGGATACGATAAAGCCTGAAGAATATAAACAAACAATTTCAGTTGTTGGTTCTCAAAGTATAGTTCTTATAAGGTTCAGTAGTTTAATAGTCAAGGACTGTAATTAAAGAATTTCTTCCAACTTTGTATAGCGCCCTGCGCCTTGGTTACTGATTATATAACCGACATGCAACATCCAGTATTCCATTCCACATTATTAAAAAATACCAAGAAATTCCTTTGAGTATATAACAAGCTAACCAATAAATCTTTGATACTCAAAGGTTATTTAAGCGTTTCATTCAACATATACCACAAGGTTCACAAAATCAGTGTTATAACTATCCGTTTCTGTTTTTCCAACAAAACTATGTTTTTTCTTCTACATAATAAGTTCAAAAAATAACTCCTTGATGTGTTCTTTTATATAATATTATTAATACTAAAATACGTTAAATATTACACCATAATATTAAGCTTTGATGCTTATAAAATATTTATATTCTAAAAAATAAATAGCATTTATATAGAAACTTACAATCTTTTTATTTTTAAGAAAATATGAAATATACGGGATTTAAGTTTATTAAAATTGAGTTAAAACTTTTTGCAATGCCATAGAATAATATTTTTAACCAGTTTTTGATATAAAATATCACAATTTCGTCAAATCTTTAGATCCTATAATATGGCTTGATTCATAAAAAAACTTATAAACGACAAAAAAACTCGTTATATTTCTTGTGTGTGTATATCAATGAACTCCTCCTAAGCGGCTGAATCAATTTGAATGAAAAATTGTGTGTGTCTTTAGATGGGTTCGAGAACGGTTTACATTTCGGTACAATTTAAATTGTTTATTCAATTATTTAAATATATTTATAAACGGTTGTTGATTTTGGAATCTTTTACATTGGATCCGACAGACTGCGCTACAACACATAATACAAGGCGAACTAATACTTAACTCTTTCAGCTGAAGTGCATCAATGAGGCAGAAACATTAGTTTACCTTTGAATTTTAGAAAATATTAAATTTTTGCAAAATGTTTGACAAGAAGTCTAATGCAGATTGCAAAGACGAAGTTATTATTTAATTTTAAATTTAGATTTCACCAATGATAAATAAACTATCTAATGCAATAGAAACACTGTTTAAATGATGTTATTAAAACTATCTTATTGTACAAGGCTGTGAATATTTGCACATAAGGTAATTGAATCTGATTAGCTTCCTTGACATTGTGTATGGCATTTTTACTCTAGTTAAAGAAAAGCAAATGGATAACACACTCTCCTTTTGCACCAGAAGCATATACCATTTTTTTGATACCTTATACATATTTCTTGATCAGTGAGAACATCAAACTCACTTCAGCACCAGATAATCAACAAATTTGATCATTTTCTAAGTCAGTGTAACATCATAATTAAATTGTGAAACCGTAAATAAATTAGACGGGGTGTGAATTTAAATGACCGGAACACACTCATATGAACGCAGTTACGTTTTAGTTATTCGATATACTTTATAAGACGTTTTTAAGACCGGAGGTAGACTAAAAGTACTGGTAGTAGACGCTTTTTAACTCAATAAGGTCATGAAAAGCAACATAAGTATATATTTTATAGATCAAGTAAATAAATTAGATCGGAAGTGAATTTAATCAGCCGGAATTGACTATTTTTGACCACAGTAATTTTTAAGTACTACCATGTCATATATTTTCTTAATCGGAACACTTTGTTCCGATTAAGAAACAACAAGTTTATAGTTTTGTGTTGTTGTTGAGGCAAACTATAAATATGTCACTTGAAGAATTGTTAATCGATAGTTAATAAAAAGAGCCGAAAGAAGGCGCTTTATGATCAAAGTTGAATTTCGTTGGTATATATATTCTTGGTCGGGGCACAAGGCATACTCTACAATGTTACTGGAAATATCTTAGACACAAAGTGAATTTAAACATACGGAAGTTGATTGTTTATAACCAAATTAGTTTATCGAGTCTTATTTATATACAGGAAGTCTCCTAAATTACACCAACGAAGGAATGCTTCTCCCTACGACATCAGAGCTGGTGATTACGTTGTGAAAATTTCCATAAGAAATGTATTGCAGCAAAGACAATATATTTATTAAAAAACCTGTCATAAAGTAATCAACTTTTCTGTGTAAACATATAATATTACAACATAATCATATGTTTAATTACAATACTTTAAGTACTATTTGAACTGTATTGATATTTATGGTCTTGAAAGCAAAGAGTAAGTATAAAAGTAACACGGACAATATAATATTTCCATTCCTAAACTGAACAGAATGCATATATCAATATATCATAATACACTATAACACTACCATGCATTATACTATTAATTGCTAATGTCTTCGTCTTAAGAATTCATCCACACTGGGCTAAAATAGTACAGTTGTTACTGAAATCGTCGGAGCAATTCAATAAACTATCATTGAATTTTGGAGAGAAATTCAAATATTATAAAAACTGTCTCACTCTACAAATTCAGGGTCCCAAAACACTGTTCTTTATACATAAATATAAAAAGATAAGGAGATTGGAATAGTTTTGAGTGACTTAATTATCTCAGGAGTGTTTAGAATTTCATAGAAAAGCAATTCGTGAATTTAGTGTCCTATTTTTCAGCAGAAAATTGCGTGCAAAGCCGCGGGTAACTGCCAGTAATTTATTAAAGTTATATTATTTTGTATATACATGTTACTTATATTTATTAAGAAGTGGACCATACAAGTGTTTTTAGTAATGCAGACTGTATAGAAGAGTATACGACACATATATATTGATTCATTCACGAGTTATTCTGGGATTCAAAATACTCCAAAATATACTCGTATATTCCTGTGTGAGATTATTCACCCAGAGAATATGTACTTATCAAATGTTAATGATAAAATTGAAAATGCCTGTTTCAGTAACCGAACATATTTGGTACTTTATCCTGCAGATGCTTAAATTATCATATTACGATCCTTCTGAGCCAAATACAGTAATTACAAATATCATAGGTTAATTAATTCTTCGAGAATTCCTTTCTTTTTTTGACTCAAATATTTGTATCGTGTCATCCTTTCCCATTTAGAATGATCTAAACAGATCTTTTGAGAATGGAGAAAAACACTTTGAAGAGGGGAAAAATCCGAAATTATAACAATTGTTGGTGTCTAAATTCAACATTCGTACATACAACAGTACATGAAATATTTCAAACATATTACATATTCTATTAAAATATTTTGTTGTTACTTTTACACACCCTGCACGTATTACGCTACCAACTAAATACTAAAGTTAACGTTTATGCTGGCAGTTGTTGACAACGTCTATGTATTTTATGCCATACAATAACACGGGTGTGGAAGTAATGTATGTACAGTAGCCCTACATACCGGATACAGCCATGTAGCAGAGTTGACAATAAACGGAAGTGGGACAATAGCGAAGCTAGAGTAATGACTTCACATGTGGGACTAACGCGGTAGATGTACGAGATTATGAAGCTGATGTGATTATTCACAGCCATATCAGTGCGTTAGGTTCCTAAGTCTGACAAAAACCTCTTAAGTAACGGTATTTAAACGTGTGATATTTCAAGCGGAAAGCCCTGAGTAAATGATTTACGCGAGAGAGAATTGATGGCCGAGGACACGCGACCATTGCCCGCTCGGCTCCGGCACTCAACACAACAATGGCCCGAGTGTGGCTTCCATTTGTGCCGCGAGGTTTCTTATTGCCCTTTTCTGTTCATGTTCATTGTTTACCAACACTTTTTCTTTCACGTTACATCTCGTTGGCGTACAACCTATAAATTATTGCACAGCTATTAATAAATAAATAAATAAATTGTTTTTGTGTACGTACCTCTGTCGAAATAAATATTTTTTTTACGTGAATTAAATATAAAATATCTACATGCTTGAGATATACTTTTTAGACGAATAAAAAAAATTGTTTTTTTTTTACTTTTGTTTGTCACATAATTATTAGCTCGTCACATGCACTACAATATTACTCTAAACCTATGATGAAGTTATTACTTTTGGTTCAACGTTACTCACTAGAACTACATTAAGTTCCAGGATGGAAATTGTACATATTATATAATATATAATACAATATGGTTCAAATTCTGGGTTTGATAGGATATAGTAAAAAATAAATGGTAGGAAATGTACTGATACACACAATATACGAGTCGTGGGTGAATGAACCTATTTATTACATGATGTAACAACCAACCTAAACAAACATAATTATTGGCTAGAGATTTCGCTAATGAAACCACACAAAGCCACTCATGCTACTTTAAATTGTAACAGCAGAGGACGTCAATCATGGCGATAATTTGGTAACCGCTTATGTTTAAATATTTGCGTTGCCTTCGTCATTCACTAGTGGCATTACATTTTTGGTACGTATTTTTGTTTAAATTATAACTAATAATATATGTAAATTTATTTTTCCCATTCGTGGAATTGAACACATAAATAAAAATGTACTAGTTTTAAATGGACTCAAATGAATATTGAAATAGATTTCTTAGTAAGATAACAACCAATAACAATCTGACGAGAAATACGAGAACATGTAGCACAAATATTATTGAATGATTGATAACTTTTAACTAGTTTGATATCTTTACTATTCCTATGTTAGCAGTTATTTTGTTTTTTAAACATTATAAAACTTGACAAACTTTTATAAGTACTGTCTTCGGACGATATTTTAAACTGTCCATCTGAGAATTTTAGGGAGCCAAGATATTCGAAGTGTAAATTTTAAGCTGTATTTGGCGTAAAATTTCAATCCAAGTTATTTTACTGTACGACCGTTTATATTCTCTGTTTGAAATGTTTCAACATGTCGTTACATATCGGTAAATAATTCTACTAAAATGTGGGAAAATATAATAACACTATTGTTCTAAAATGTCGTTTTGGTATTCTTTGTGAACTGTTTAATTAGCATAATGAACAAACTCTTTTAAGTCAAAACATTTGGTATAACGCTACATTCAGTCTTACAATACCTTTTACTAGTTCCTGTAGATGACAAAAGAACAAAAAATGTAAAATAAATTACTTTACTTAAATTTATCAAAACATGTGTTCAAAGAAAATTATTGAAATCAAGGTAACGAATGGTTGTAGTACAGCTTTTTCGCGTTAGTTTAGAGAGTCATCTGCGTAGGGATGAATGACAAGTGGATCTAATTCACGGAAGCGCGGCTCGCATGCAGATCAGCGGTGCAGCCTACAACAGCACGTGACTGGGCGTCACTTACCAAGTCTCTACTGGATTTTTCAATTGCGGAGTCACAATTTTTCCGCATTTGTTCCTTCACAAAGCTTTTAACAAACTATATAACTGAATCTTTGGTGATTTAAACCGATACATGCACATAAATGAAATCACCTTGATATATACTTACAGGGTGTTCATTTGCAAACTTCAAACTCGTATTAAAAGACTTATAGCCCAAATAACAACATTCTGTAAACGGGAATGTATAGTAATAATTGGGGGAACAAACAAAAATATTTCCAAAGATGGAGCTCGTCCACATTATGCTCTTCCTGTGCGACAATAGCTAGATGCACACTACCCGGATCACTGGACCGATAGAAGAGGCCGGCAAGGTCTCCAGACTCAACACCCTTAGACTTTTTTGTGGGATCATTTGAATTCAATAGTTTTTAAAACACACACCCCACTGGTGTCCAAGACTTGAAAAACAGGATCACTGATCCAGAGAAACTTTTAGAACGGTTAGGCAAGAATTTGAAAATAGGTTATTTTTTTGCTTGAACAACAATAGCTACCAATTTAAACATTTGATTTGAAGTTTGTAAAGGATTTACAACAGTATTCAGTGAGTAATTTTGTTATTACCAGTAGTACAGTAGTTAGTAGACTAATAATTCTTGTGTAAGAAATCACATTATTGGCTGCTGATACGAAACGACTTGGCTTGGTTAGTTATCAGTATTACTTTTAGGTATATTTTTGTTCAGAAATACTACCCAAATAAGCATTTATAAATCTAAAAAAATTATTCAGTATAAAGATATAGTATATACTTTTGAAAGCTGATATCTTCACAGACACACAGGGTCACATTACTTTTTATTTACATGAATAAATAACAACTGCTGTTGTGGAATGAATATAGTAATGAAAAATAGTATTATCTAAATTTTAAAATAGATTACAGAAGTGGCGAGTTGAAACCTTTTTTATGGAGAGATAGGAAAATATAATAATGCACACAAGTGACGAGCCTGAAATGTGCGGCTTTTAGAAAAGATGTGAACTACCTACTAGAACCCTACTCTATACTTCATGATCCTAGAAACCGTTTGTTGCATTACTTTAGTTTGGTCTGATTTTAACCAAACCCTTCTCGCGCCAATCTGGCCTTCGAAGAACTAAGGTTTAGACCGCGTGACGATCCAGATAAGACTTCTTTGCGCGGAAGATGTCTTAGACAAACAGGCTCAGTGTTCCTGATCCTCCTACATCACTTGGTAGACCGAGTTTACTGATAAAACACCGACAAAGTGTGTTGCCTCGTAGCGGGGCCTTTCCCAACGCGAGCAGCGGAAGAAGGTGTGTCCCGAGTCGTCGGGAACGGCCGGGCAATAGATGCAGTCCTGAGACCCGATTTTGTCCATACGACGTAGGTAAGCCTGGAAATACCCATGTCCACTCAAGAATTGGGTGAGATAGTATTCCACCTCACCGTGCCGCCGTTTTACCCCCAAGTTTGGACCTACGGGATGAGCCTTGCAGCTCTTCGTCCCCGAGATAAATACCCAAATTCCCTGCCGTTTCCGATAAGAGCGGGCGCGTTCTTCCTTCTTAAAGTGATAATTTTAACATATCATTTGTTAAACACTTTGGATTACGCTTTTAAATTCTTTTAGATATGACCGATAGGAATGAATTATTGTAAAAGGTCAGTAAGATTGTCACAAATGAAGAAAATTGAATATAAATGTTCTGTTCAATGAAGACGGGTTAACAATCGTTAGCCTTTGGAAAAGGTCAGAAAGGTGGAGGACTAATAAATAAATTGTGTTGTTTTTGTATTATTATTAGAACATATTTTTATTAACTGCACGTCGTGATCTGATATACTTTAGCAACAGCTATGAGCTATGAACCTTAGCAACAGACATTTGAAGAGAATCAATGTTTATGATGACGTTATCAATACAAGAGCCTCTAGACGGTGAAAGAGACGTTTTATTTCATTTATAGAAATTCAAATAAAAAGAATTATGTCTGAAAGAAACAAAAACTGCCTTTTATTTTTATTTTGTGTTATTCTTCACAAGAATTCGTAACGCATCTTCAAACTTGTCACAAAATGTTCTGAAGTCACCGTTAGGAGATCTATAAAGTACAACAATGACTAAATACAACGAAGGTACACCACAATACAGCTAACTCAAAAAGGAGGTTCCGATATGTGCTCAGGCAGTTCCTCCTTAAACAGGGTGTGAAGATTCCCAATCCACCCCTTGAGGTACAGGTCTACAGTAAAGGGATGCAATTTTATAGCCATCTATTATCAACATGAAAAGAATTTCGCAAACTCCTCAAATCGATAACAAAGACCCATTACGTGTTTACTATCAATAACAGCGGGTTATTTCGTTGGATATGACAGCTCGCTTTTTAATAGAGACAACGATTAGCGTCTATAAAGAATAACTTGAGAATGCGACTTCTTTTCCAGGAATACGAATGTGGTATTGTCAAATCTTGTGGTATAGAAAAACTTCTTTCCACACTCTGAAGGTGCATCTAAATTGAATGAATTGTATTCTACCAAAACTACAAGTTGAATTGTACTCCTTGTATAATTGTGCTTGGTCCGGATTCTATTGGGTTCGATTGAATTCCTCAACGCAATACCCAATTTTCCAATTTGATTTATTTCAAGATACAAGGCTAGTTGAATACAAAATGGGTTACTAGATGAATAATCGATGGCAGGTCTATGAATATACATAAGTACCACGATTTTCAATTAGTAAAACCCCTCATTTCTGCAGTTAGTTCTGGACGTTTACTTACAGATGTAAATCCTTTTAAAATATCCTTTAAAACCATTTAAATCTTCTCAAAATTCTTCTTAAGGAAGACTATGGATATTCCTTAGTACACTTTCGGTTTTCTGTGCTAGAAGAATTTAAAATGAGAATTCCGTGAATAAATTGACGTAATTGACGTATAAATATGACGGATATCAGGACTTAGGATTTAATATGACGGAGGGTCAGAGTTTATACTAATAATATTACTAGCCACTTAGTTACATATTTCAGTATTTGTTTTATTTTATATTGCTAGAGAAAATTTCACATATATTTAATAAATAAGTAGAATTTTTTATGAAATATCCGGTCGTATGTATGCTATTTCATTGTTGTATAAGTTTTTACAATTTATTTCTAGTTTGAATTGCGACTAGAAAATGTGAATAGGTCTGGCTTTCTTTTCATGTTGTCAAACAATAGCCATTGCGTCCACATAATTGCTTTACAGATTACGAAAACGTTTTGGAGTAGATCGTGGTAAAATTTCTTGGCGGACTATGCGGACACCCTTATTATCTGCTCCAACCTTCACTGCAACATGTATAAATATAGCAAAGTAACGATTGTACTGTTTACTTCTAATAAATGCTCACCGGTCTCCTTAAATTCAAATAACTATATCCAAAATGTGTTTAAAGGAATCTCCCTACCTTTAATGATGTTTAATGATGTGTTTTGAATTGGGTTATAAGGTTTTGTTGTTTAATAGCTCGACTTTCAACTGATACATACTTCGAAGCCAGAACTCATTACCGTAATGATCACAAGAGCAACAAAAAATATTTCTAAAGCAACCCTGATGATCCTGGTTGGGGTGCATTGGATTCAAAGCAACTCTGAAATTTGTTGTTACTATTTTTTAGTGCCCCAATTTTTCATTAGAACCGAATCAGGTTTAAAAGATTAGCAATCTTATTATTTTTGGCAATTTATATCGTCTTTTGCCTTTATATGTGTCAGAGAAAATAATTTGGGCATTATTCAGGCTATTATTGTTAGCCTGTCCCACATACTTGAGCGCTTGAGATTTTAGATTAATCTACTTTAATTTACAGCGTGGTGCAAGGAAACTTTCTTACTTGAGTGCCGTGAAAAGACTGCTGTTACGAGAAGGGTGAGGGAAGCATAATCGAGAGAGCGGCTCGTGAGGTTGTTGATCCACCCAGTTTAATTTGTTTCGTGGAGTAGTACATAGCTGAAGCACGTGTTCGCTGTTGAAGTATGCTTTTCAAACGACTGCTCAATTATCGTCATGAAATGTACAAACCGTATACCGATTAAAACGGATTGTTCGTATCCTGTTGTTGTGGTTTTGGCCGACAGTCTATTTTTCCTTAGGTAAATAAATTCGAAGAAAGTGGAGACACAAAAACAATTAACTAGGCCATGATTTTTTTAAAATAAAACAAACCTGATTCTGACGGTTACATAAGGTGATTCAAGAGCATTTCTTTTCAACACTCAATGAGGTAGATGTGGGAGGTCTATGGTTCAAGCGAGACGTTGCAACAGCACATACAGCGCGGGTGTCGATGGCGGTTTTACGGTTATACCTTCCAGGACAGTAAAACGATACGATTTTAAAATGATCATCTCAAGACCCTGGCTCACTGGAGAAAAACACTCTTAAAGCTATCACCACATTCCGTTTTACAAGAATAAAGGTAAACGAAACGTCAGAGTTCGATTATCGCAATGTATTGACAACAATGTGTGCTATCTGCTGATGTCATAATAAAAAATATGTTAGAATAAAATCTAAATGTTTTATTTTATGATATTAAAATTATTAAATATATATATTTAATTACTTTCTTTTCTGAAAGAAAGGAAAATTTAATAAGCTAAAGTTCTACTGCCCCATCCTACATTTATAGTTTTGTCATCACGTCTGGGTACTAATTGGCTTATTTATTTTTTATGCAAAGTACTTTATTGTTTCACAATCCATGTTTTGTTTAGCACATTTTGGGATTGATTATACAAATTTTGACTTAATCCTTCCCTCTAGTGAACTGAACCATTAGTCAAATATAAATCAGAGATGTTTCTTGTACTCGAGAAAGGGAATTGTCATGTGAACATATTATTGCTTAATTTTAAAGCTACCAGTGACATAAGTTTTAATACTTTTTCTCATGCATGTCAAACTGGCAAATAAATTGACGGTGTTTTCAGAAAAATGAATTTAATATCACTGAAAATGGACCTATCTGTATTCAATTTCCAGCCTCAACTTTGAATTACCGCAGATAGTGTAACGTTTACTCCTTAAACATGTTCTTGTTGAATCAAGTAATAATAAAGTCAGTATCATTTTTAAATTTAAAGCGGAAACATAATGTAAAATTAAATTGTATTAGTATTGCAATTAGTCCTTTTATTAAGAATTATTCATTACTAATTTAAGTATATTTTACACCTTATCCAATAGTTACAAAAACATTATATTATTGGTTTTATTATAACACTTTTAATTACTCTAATGAATTAAATCTAAACCTTTTTAAAACCACTCTAACACTTAACCACCCATATTTCAGTGTATGTAATTAATCTGTTCAGTTTAATACTCGTATATATATTGTCTAGAGCGTTACGTATAGGTTCATATTTAATCAGATACGGCTTGTTTGGTTTAGAACATTTAAGAATAGAATACTTAAGAATACTTAAAATAGCCAAGATTATTTTAAACATTACTTAGCCTAAACCACGATGTTTAGCACAAAAGCGTCTGAAAAACCCTAAAATCTAGTTAAAAGATAAATGTTTACCAATAATATTTGTACATTTCAACCTGTACATTTTCAGAAAGGTGTGTTTAGCTGGCACGGGGATAACGCAATAAAGTTCTGCTTTGCGGAAAGCTCTTGTTACAAATTTCTACTCGTGTGAACAATTTAACGGGGCTGGAACTTAACAAGAGCTTTGTTGAAAGTTCCTAGTAACCCGTTATCGCTTCTCTGAACTCGTGTTTCCCACCAAAACACTGAGTCTCCAAAATTATTTTATTGTACCTAGTTATTTGTTTAGTACATTGTTTTAAAAGGGTCATAGCTTCAATCATTTTAGTTCAATTATATAACATACTTAGAAAACATTGTAACACTGTAACAGATCAATTTCAGCACAGTTACAGATAAAAAAATAACTTCAGAGCCATATTAGCATGTATACAATCGTTGTATACAATGAGTCGTGTAAATATGTGCAATCTTAATTATCAGTACGCACAGTAAAGTATGAGTAAATAGGAAAACTGTGTACGAGTTTCGTGGCTCTCTTGTTTACCTGCTCTCGACACTGGCAGGACCGTTATGTACTGTACACTATCACTGCAGCGCAGCATTAGTTTATATGAACCTCATAATAATGAGCGGCACTGTACTTTACAAGTGTGCTTTTTAAGGTTAAAACATAGTTTATTAGTGAATGAAGTTATAAATTGAACTCAAAAAATAGTTTAAAACTATTGAAAATTGATTAAACCAATTTAAACCATTATCAAAAATATTTGGAAGGAGATAACTAGAAATACTAATCTATGGATAACAATTTAATAGGGCTGGAACTTAACAAGAGCGGGAGAATACAATGGCTGGCAATGAAATACACTTTTCAGGTATAATGCAATAAATGTTATTAACAAGTTATAACTAGCTTTCGTATAAAATACTACGGCTGATCACCTATACAAAATAAGTGCATGAATATTAAATTTATGTTATAACTGATACAAAGCTAATAGTACTCGTATAACTGATGTTTATATCATAAATGATATATCACTTTTACTAATATAAAATCTAATCGAAAATAAAAACGAGATTTGGAAGTCATCCGGTACGACAGTAGCATTCATGTGTATACCTTTTATTTTATATGTCCATGTTACTGAGTGAACAATCCTATGGAACAATAGGTTTTATAACCTAAAATAGAATCCATATTTGAAGGCAAATTTAAAACTAAAAAAAACACCTCTTTTAGGATTTATTATTTATATACTTATGATAGTCGTATATACAGGGTGGCGCATAGAAACGGGAAATTTTGAAGTTGTTGTTGGTACACCTGTAAGTCTCGTAGGAGCGGTGGACGGAAGTCATGTCGCCAAAGTAGGAAAGGTCGTTTAGTTGAGATGGAGCAGTGGAGTGGTGCGGAGCATGCCGGTGCCGTGAGGGCGTATTACAGAAATGGCGACAGTGTAACAGCTGCACAACGAGGGTTCCAACGCCATTATAAGATTCCTACCCGCAGTCGAGTTCCTTCTTCACATGCCATATCATCATGGGTTCGGAATTTTGAAGAGACTGGTTCGGCCTTAAAGAAACAACCTCCTGGGCGTATAGTGACTGTTCGAACCCCAGACAATGTTGATGCAGTGCGAGTCGCAGTGGAAAGGAGTTCACGTTGTTCTGTACGAAAAATCGCCCCATCTTTGCGACTTGAGCGTCGGAGTGTGCAAAGCATATTCCACGGCCTTGCAGCTTTATCCTTCCAAGCTTCAGATTGTTCAAGCTCTAAAACCAAATGACGGTGAGTTACGCTTTAAAATTTTGTGAACAGCTACTGACTAAAATCATTGAGGACGCAAATTCCCTCGAAAATCTTAGAATGTCTGATGAGGCCCACTTTCATTTAAATGGGCATGTCATTAAGCAGAACATGCGTTACTGGGCTCGCAGAAATCCCAGAGAACTTCATCAACGTCCGTTATACAGCTTTAAAGTTACTTTATGGTGTGCTGTGTCTTGTCGAGGGATAATTTGACCTTACTTCTTTGAGGATGGTAATGGTTCTACTGTAATTGGGGGGGTGGGGGGGGGGGGGGGTGGGGGGGGGGGGGGGTGGGGGGGGGGGGGGGTGGGGGGGGGGGGGGGTGGGGGGGGGGGGGGGTGGGGGGGGGGGATGAAATGTATAGATCATAATTAATAATTAAATAGATTGCAAGTATATTATATTTATATTTAAGATATAAATAATTATCAACCCCGGTTTAGCGCCAGGTAAGACAATCTTGCAATAAACTTCTCAATCTCGCTTATTCATTGCTCTCAAAACACTCAGAATTAGACACACTGTCAACAAGAAGTCAACATTGGAAGCAAAACAAACATCCCATTTAAAAAATCTTTTGTTGGTAAAACTTTTATTTTTACCTCTTTGAGAAATGTCAAATGGAGACGCGCAATAGTATATTTTGCTTGTATACTCCTTTGTTTAGCCCAAGTCTTTCTCGTTACCAACGTGGTTACTTATAAGCATAATTCTGAGATTTCAAAATGGTGTTATATCATAAATATGAAACCTCGTTACGGTTGTGGTCAAGTCAATAGAGAACTGAGGCCTGAAGTCTTCAGTGTTAAAGTGTGGACAAAATACCTCTGGTAGATGTTTACATCCATTTTTGCACCGATAATCGAGATTATATGAGTACCAGCAGTTAACTCGCGGCAACGCACACGCAATCTGCTATTGAATAACAAGGACGTCATAAGCGTATACTTAAACACTACTGATAGTAATGTTGTCACTGAAAGATATTCCAGTCTCCTAATCCATTTTAGAATAACTGAACGTAATTTTTTATTATTGTTTTTTAACTTTAAATTAAAAGTATAAAATAGGTTGTATTAGAACAAAGAAAATTCTTCGAATTTATCTGTAACATTACCTAATATTTTATTAAGTTGCTCCAACAATTTAAGTAACACTTAACTGTTTCATTCCAGTGCAGAGTAATTGTAAAGTGGACGTCTGCTTTCTTAGTGAAAATATTTTTGGGTGTATGATGGAACCTGCAGATGTGTATATTTTTAGGTACTTCCTCGTTGTTGTGTTCAAAATTACAAAATTGCTGATTTCTGGTTTCGCATGTGATAATGCAGTTTTGGTTCAAATGACATAAGACTTCATTCGTTCAATTTGGCATTTTGTCACAATGAAGAAAAGGTAGGTGTGACAGTCTCAGACAAAAATCGTTATACTTCTGGTCATTGTAATATACTTCCTGTTATAGTTATTTCCGGTACCATACTAATGTTTGCATTGTTACCCCGATCAAGTTTTATGAAGTCTTCTGCAGTCAAAAAAAACGTCTACTTCCGTTTGGAAGGTATTATTTAGTACGTAAAATCGTTTGAATTGTCGCAATCAAGAAAATATATACATATACAAACGTAGGCCTGAAAGTCTACTTTCTTTCTTGTATATCATCATAAGTTTCTCAGAACTTCATCATGGAATTATTGATAGATTATTTATAATAAATGTAGTTCACCAATATTTTAAAACTTCCTAGAGAAATTTTATTTTTATAGTAATTACTTTAATCACTTTATGATGTAACGTTTGTTCCAAATATCTAGTGGGTGTCTACAACATTTGAAAGTGTTTTGACAAGGTATATTACCATATAATTAGGAGGAATATGTAATGTATACAAATATAATCTAGTGAAATCTTCGAACACGAATTTTATCTTGTTATCCAAAATATTTAGGTATAATATGTCATCACCAAAATAGTCATCATACATGACGTTAAGAATGTAAGAAAATGTTTATGGATATGGATAAACAAACCAATAACTTCTTCTAACACTATAGCCTATTTAACTTCGTCTAGAGTAAAAAATAAATTTAATAACGTCTTTAATAGTAACAGTTGATTAACAATTAAATACATGAGTGTTACTACTCTCGCTCAATCCCATTCAGTCAATAAGAGTACAGACAGATAGCATGGGGACAGAAGAAAAGCTATTTATTATCTTTTCATAACATATGTCACAATTTTTGTGCTTATACAAATTATTTATGTACCTTGAAATTATTTCCCCTTCTCGATGGTTTTCAAGACATTTTTATTGTAATATGTAAAAGGCCTTTAGTTTGAAATACATAAGGATATGTTTTTTTCTATATCATTATAAAAGTATACACGATAAACAACATTGGAAAATTACAACGTCGTGACTTGCACGGATCACTTATATTGATCACAATATTAAAAATAACGACAAAGTTGTTCTCAAGTTTCAGTGGTGTTTGTAGATGTGGGGGTTTCTGACCTAACCCACATCTCGTATGAAAAGCGAGTTTTAAGGTACTGAGCCTGTATTGTTTGATGTATTGATCACTATTAACAATGACGACATATTGTTCTCAGGTGTCAGCCGTGTTTCATGGTGTTGTTGTGGAGTTTATTGACCAATCACACATCACGTACTAAATACATATTTCAAGGTACTGAGTCTGTGGTTGCTTGATGTATTGATCACTATTAACAATGACGACACATTGTTCTCAGGTGTGAGCCGTGTTCCATGGTGTTGTAGGGTTTATTGACCAATCACACATCACGTACTAAATACATATTTCAAGGTACTGAGTCTTTGTTGCTTGATGTATTGATCACTATTAACAGTGACGACACGTTGTTCTCAGGTGTGAGCCGTGTTCCATGGTGTTGTAGGGTTTATTGACCAATCACACATCACGTACTAAATACATATTTCAAAGGTACTGAGTCTGTGTTGTTTGAAGTATTGATCACTATTAACAATGACGACACATTGTTCTCAGGTATGAGCCGTGTTCCATGGTGTTTGTGGGGTTTATTGACCAATCACACATCACGTACTAAATACATATTTCAAGGTACTGAGTCTGTGTTGCATGATGTATTGATCACTATTAACAATGACGACACGTTGTTCTCAGGTGTGAGCCGTGTTTCATGGTGTTGTGGAGTTTATTGACCAATCACACATCACGTACTAAATACATATTTTAAGGTACTGAGTCTGTGTTGCTTGATGTATTGATCACTATTAACAATGACGACACATTGTTCTCAGGTGTGAGCCGTGTTCCATGGTGTTGTGGAGTTTATTGACCAATCACACATCACGTACTAAATACATATTTCAAGGTACTGAGTCTTTGTTGCTTGATGTATTGATCACTATTAACAATGACGACACGTTGTTCTCAGGTGTGAGCCGTGTTCCATGGTGTTGTAGGGTTTATTGACCAATCACACATCACGTACTAAATACATATTTCAAGGTCCTGAGTCTGTGTTGCATGATGTATTGATCACTATTAACAATGACGACACGTTTTTCTCAGGTGTGAGCCGTGTTCCATGGTGTTGTAGGGTTTATTGACCAATCACACATCACGTACTAAATACATATTTCAAGGTACTGACTCTGTGTTGTTTGAAGTATTGATCACTATTAACAATGACGACACATTGTTCTCAGGTATGAGCCGTGTTCCATGGTGTTGTGGGGTTTATTGACCAATCACACATCACGTACTAAATACATATTTCAAGGTACTGAGTCTGTGTTGCATGATGTATTGATCACTATTAACAATGACGACACATTGTTCTCAGGTATGAGCCGTGTTCCATGGTGTTGTGGGGTTTATTGACCAATCACACATCACGTACTAAATACATATTTTAAGGTACTGAGTCTGTGTTGCATGATGTATTTGATCACTATTTACAATGGCGACACGTTGTTCTCAGGTGTGAGCCGTGTTCCATGGTGTTGTAGGGTTTATTGACCAATCACACATCACGTACTAAATACATATTTCAAGGTACTGAGTCTGTGTTGCATGATGTATTGATCACTATTAACAATGACGACACGTTGTTCTCAGGTGTGAGCCGTGTTTCATGGTGTTGTGGAGTTTATTGACCAATCACATATCACGTACTAAATACATATTTCAAGGTACTGAGTCTGTGTTGCTTGATGTATTGATCACTATTAACAATGACGACACATTGTTCTCAGGTGTGAGCCGTGTTCCATGGTGTTGTGGAGTTTATTGACCAATCACACATCACGTACTAAATACATATTTAAAGGTACTGAGTCTTTGTTGCTTGATGTATTGATCACTATTAACAATGACGACACGTTGTTCTCAGGTGTGAGCCGTGTTCCATGGTGTTGTAGGGTTTATTGACCAATCACACATCACGTACTAAATACATATTTCAAGGTACTGAGTCTGTGTTGTTTGAAGTATTGATCACTATTAACAATGACGACACAATGTTCTCAGGTATGAGCCGTGTTCCATGGTGTTGTGGGGTTTATTGACCAATCACACATCACGTACTAAATACATATTTCAAGGTACTGAGTCTGTGTTGCATGATGTATTGATCACTATTAACAATGACGACATGTTGTTCACAGGTGTGAGCCGTGTTCCATGGTGTTGTAGGGTTTATTGACCAATCACACATCACGTACTAAATACATATTTCAAGGTACTGACTCCTGTGTTGTTTGAAGTATTGATCACTATTAACAATGACGACACATTGTTCTCAGGTATGAGCCGTGTTCCATGGTGTTGTGGGGTTTATTGACCAATCACACATCACGTACTAAATACATATTTCAAGGTACTGAGTCTGTGTTGCATGATGTATTGATCACTATTAACAATGACGACACATTGTTCTCAGGTATGAGCCGTGTTCCATGGTGTTGTGGGGTTTATTGACCAATCACACATCACGTACTAAATACATATTTTAAGGTACTGAGTCTGTGTTGCATGATGTATTTGATCACTATTTACAATGGCGACACGTTGTTTTTAGGTGTGAGCCGTGTTCCATGGTGTTGTAGGGTTTATTGACCAATCACACATCACGTACTAAATACATATTTCAAGGTACTGAGTCTGTGTTGTTTAAAGTATTGATCACTATTAACAATGACGACACATTGTTCTCAGGTATGAGCCGTGTTCCATGGTGTTGTGGGGTTTATTTACCAATCACACATCACGTACTAAATACATATTTCAAGGTACTGAGTCTGTGTTGCATGATGTATTGATCACTATTAACAATGACGACACGTTGTTCTCAGGTGTGAGCCGTGTTCCATGGTGTTGTGGGGTTTATTGACCAATCTCACATCACGTACTAAATACATATTTCAAGGTACTGAGTCTGTGTTGTTTGAAGTATTGATCACTATTAACAATGACGACACATTGTTCTCTCCGGTATGAGCCGTGTTTCCATGGTGTTGTGGGGTTTATTGGCCAATCACACATCACGTACTAAATACATATTTTTAAGGTACTGAGTCTGTGTTGCATGATGTATTGATCACTATTAACAATGACGACACGTTGTTCTCAGGTGTGAGCCGTGTTTCATGGTGTTGTGGAGTTTATTGACCAATCACACATCACGTACTAAATACATATTTCAAGGTACTGAGTCTGTGTTGCTTGATGTATTGATCACTATTAACAATGACGACACATTGTTCTCAGGTGTGAGCCGTGTTCCATGGTGTTGTGGAGTTTATTGACCAATCACACATCACGTACTAAATACATATTTAAAGGTACTGAGTCTTTGTTGCTTGATGTATTGATCACTATTAACAATGACGACACGTTGTTCTCAGGTGTGAGCCGTGTCCCATGGTGTTGTAGGGTTTATTGACCAATCACACATCACGTACTAAATACATATTTCAAGGTACTGAGTCTGTGTTGTTTGAAGTATTGATCACTATTAACAATTACGACACAATGTTCTCAGGTATGAGCCGTGTTCCATGGTGTTGTGGGGTTTATTGACCAATCACACATCACGTACTAAATACATATTTCAAGGTACTGAGTCTGTGTTGCATGATGTATTGATCACTATTAACAATGACGACATGTTGTTCACAGGTGTGAGCCGTGTTCCATGGTGTTGTAGGGTTTATTGACCAATCACACATCACGTACTAAATACATATTTCAAGGTACTGACTCTGTGTTGTTTGAAGTATTGATCACTATTAACAATGACGACACATTGTTCTCAGGTATGAGCCGTGTTCCATGGTGTTGTGGGGTTTATTGACCAATCACACATCACGTACTAAATACATATTTCAAGGTACTGAGTCTGTGTTGCATGATGTATTGATCACTATTAACAATGACGACACGTTGTTCTCAGGTGTGAGCCGTGTTTCATGGTGTTGTGGAGTTTATTGACCAATCACATATCACGTACTAAATACATATTTCAAGGTACTGAGTCTGTGTTGCTTGATGTATTGATCACTATTAACAATGACGACACATTGTTCTCAGGTGTGAGCCGTGTTCCATGGTGTTGTGGAGTTTATTGACCAATCACACATCACGTACTAAATACATATTTCAAGGTACTGAGTCTTTGTTGCTTGATGTATTGATCACTATTAACAATGACGACACGTTGTTCTCAGGTGTGAACCGTGTTCCGTGGTGTTGTAGGGTTTATTGACCAATCACACATCACGTACTAAATACATATTTCAAGGTACTGACTCTGTGTTGTTTGAAGTATTGATCACTATTAACAATGACGACACATTGTTCTCAGGTATGAGCCGTGTTCTATGGTGTTGTGGGGTTTATTGACCAATCACACATCACGTACTAAATACATATTTTAAGGTACTGAGTCTGTGTTGCATGATGTATTGATCACTATTATCAATGGCGACACGTTGTTCTCAGGTGTGAGCCGTGTTCCATGGTGTTGTAGGGTTTATTGACCAATCACACATCACGTACTAAATACATATTTCAAGGTACTGAGTCTGTGTTGTTTGAAGTATTGATCACTATTAACAATGACGACACATTGTTCTCAGGTATGAGCCGTGTTCCATGGTGTTGTGGGGTTTATTTACCAATCACACATCACGTACTAAATACATATTTCAAGGTACTGAGTCTGTGTTGCATGATGTATTGATCACTATTAACAATGACGACACGTTGTTCTCAGGTGTGAGCCGTGTTCCATGGTGTTGTGGGGTTTATTGACCAATCTCACATCACGTACTAAATACATATTTCAAGGTACTGAGTCTGTGTTGTTTGAAGTATTGATCACTATTAACAATGACGACACATTGCTCTCAGGTGTGAGCCGTGTTTCATGGTGTTGTGGGGTTATTGACCAATCACACATCACGTACTAAATACATATTTCAAGGTACTGAGTCTGTGTTGTTTTGAAGTATTGATCACTATTAACAATGACGACACATTGCTCTCAGGTGTGAGCCGTGTTTCATGGTGTTGTGGAGTTTATTGACGAATCACACATCACGTACTAAATAATATTTCAAGGTACTGAGTCTGTGTTGTTTGAAGTATTTATCACTACTAACAATGACGACACATTGCTCTCAGGTGTGAGCCGTGTTTCATGGTGTTGTGGAGTTTATTGACCAATCACACATCACGTCTAAATACATATTTCAAGGTACTGAGTCTGTGTTGTTTGAAGTATTGATCACTATTAACAATGACGACACATTGCTCTCAGGTATGAGCCGTGTTCTATGGTGTTTGTGGGGTTTATTGACCAATCACACATCACGTACTAAATACATATTTTAAGGTACTGAGTCTGTGTTGCATGATGTATTGATCACTATTAACAATGACGACACGTTGTTCTCAGGTATGAGCCGTGTTCCATGGTGTTGTGGGGTTTATTTACCAATCACACATCACGTACTAAATACATATTTCAAGGTACTGAGTCTGTGTTGCATGATGTATTGATCACTATTAACAATGACGACACGTTGTTCTCAGGTGTGAGCCGTGTTCCATGGTGTTGTGGGGTTTTATTGACCAATCTCACATCACGTACTAAATACATATTTCAAGGTACTGAGTCTGTGTTGTTTGAAGTATTGATCACTATTAACAATGACGACACATTGCTCTCAGGTGTGAGCCGTGTTTCATGGTGTTGTGGGGTTTATTGACCAATCACACATCACGTACTAAATACATATTTCAAGGTACTGAGTCTGTGTTGTTTGAAGTATTGATCACTATTAACAATGACGACACATTGCTCTCAGGTGTGAGCCGTGTTTCATGGTGTTGTGGAGTTTATTGACGAATCACACATCACGTACTAAATAATATTTCAAGGTACTGAGTCTGTGTTGTTTGAAGTATTGATCACTATTAACAATGACGACACATTGCTCTCAGGTGTGAGCCGTGTTTCATGGTGTTGTGGAGTTTATTGACCAATCACACATCACGTCTAAATACATATTTCAAGGTACTGAGTCTGTGTTGTTTGAAGTATTGATCACTATGAACAAATGACGACA
The DNA here is from genome assembly GCF_021130785.1 of Homalodisca vitripennis. Taxonomy (NCBI): domain Eukaryota; kingdom Metazoa; phylum Arthropoda; class Insecta; order Hemiptera; family Cicadellidae; genus Homalodisca; species Homalodisca vitripennis. Next base: position 155,215,946 of record NC_060210.1, on the reverse strand, counting down.
CATTGCTCTCAGGTGTGAGCCGTGTTTCATGGTGCTGTGGAGTTTATTGACCATTTACACATCACGTAATAAATACATATTTCAAGGTACTGAGTCTGTGTTGTTTGATGTATTGATTGCTGTAAAAATGACGACAGAGCTGCTCTTACATTTAAGTTGTTTTACTTGGTGTTTTAGTGTTTATTGACTCTACTCACACCTTGTATTTAATGCATATTTCTAGGTACTGGCCTTGAGTTGTTTAAAATGTTATTCAGAGTAAATAAAACTTTTCTTAAGTTTATTGACTAGTTAAACAACTCGTATTTAATGCGTAATATGAGGTAATGATTATGTCTTGTTTAGTATATTCACCACTGTAAATAATGACAACAGAGCTGCTCTTGGATTTAAGCGGTATTATTTGTTGTCGCGGGGTTTATTGACCCATCTTTCACCTAATACTTACAGCGTGTTTTAAAATGATGAGTCTCTGTTGTTTGGTATATTGATTCCTCTAAACAATAACAACTTGCTTCTCTTCTTTGCAGTGGTGTTACTTGTTGTTGTGGAGTTTATTAACCCATCTTTAATCTCGCACTTACAGCGTGTTTTAAATTGATGAGTCTCTGTTGTTTGATATATTGATCACTCTAAATAATAAAAACTCGCTTCTCTTCAATTTCAGCGTTGTTACTTGTTGTTGTGGAGTTTATTTAGCCATCTCTCACCTCATACTTATTGCGTGTTTCAAGGGGATGAGTCTGAATGTTTTGATATTGATCATTGTAAACAATGACGATAAACTTTGTTTAAGTTTTAGTGATGTTGCGTGGTGTTTTGGCGTTTATTGACCCATCTCACACCTCTTTTTATGACGTGTTTAGGTTTCATGTTTGGAACGTTGTTAACAAACAGAGTTGCTCCTGGATTTTAGTGATGCTAGGTGATGTGTGATTATTGATCTTGCTTACACCTCTCGTACTTTAGCACTTTTAAAAATTATTGCCAGGTAAAGTCTGTGTTTTATGAAAATTGTTGATAATACTCTTGACATTAGCCAAATAATAGTATACTCAAGCTTACTTCTGAAGAGAAGTAATCAGCATTCAGTGAATTATGAATGTTAATTCTGTTTTAATTTCTTGTTGTCAACATGGATACTCATGAGCTTATTTTTCAAAATAAAAGCCTATTTCTATTATTAATATAATATGACAGTTTTTTTTCTTATATAAGGGTCCAAAGGATATCAACAATGTATCTTTTCAAAGGTACTGTAAAATAGTTTTAGCTGTACCTAGACCTTTATTTGAATGATATAAGCTGCCAAGGTGAATAAAGCATTGCAACACTTTCAAAACAAGCACTATTTTTGCATAGAAGAATATATTTTGGTTCGGAAAAACCATCAGGAAAGTGTAGGGATTAGTATATTAGTATACAATATTATATGTCTTCAGTTATTATGAAGTTTTGAAGCTCAATATAAGTGTTCACAACAAATTCAGCAAAAAATTGTGTATTTAACAGATTAAATTAGTGTTACAATTAAACAGTTACTGTTAAATTAGATAAGGTAAACATAAAACAGAATGTTTTCTCACTACACATGGCTCTTTTCTCCGACCTCAAAATTCCACTAGAGATAGATAAATTTACAAGATTTACTCTACTGCAATAATGAGAAATACTAGATTTTAGGCGCATGACACTTGTTTGTTTCTTGTTTTACAGAATTTTTCGTTAAACAGCTTTGAGACCCAAAATTATATTGTGTATTTTATATAACTAATATTTTATATTAACGATGGCTAACTCACTTACATAAAAGATTATATAATCTGTATATATTATATATGCAGGATAGTATATACTGCATTCATGAAATAGTGTGCAAATTCGTACTTTAGATAGAAGGCAATATGTAAAAAAAAAATAAAAGTGAAAACTGAGAAAGATTGGAGTGCAAGATATAAAAGTATGTTACTTATATTTCAAAATTTCGTAATTAATAGTTATTTTAGGACAAATCATTGAAAGTTTAGTATAAGTTAAGTTTAACATTAATAATTACCCAATACTCAAATAAACCTAGAGAAATCAATTATTAGAATAATTTAAAAGATCGGACTGTTTTTAAAAGTAAATTTTTGTTATTTTTAATTTGGAAATTATATAATTCTTCTAATTGTTTTTTTTAAATTATTTATTCATTGTTTTGTTATTTTAAATTTTTAAATTTAATTTTAACAATTAGTTGTTGACCTTCTGCTGACAGCCTTCCAGATAAGTATGGGCTGCCAAAGTTAATACTGCTTTTAGTTCTCCATCCTGAGTAGGTATATGTAAACAAAATCTTTTGTCTTATTTCTTGCTGAAGAGCGGACCTGGGTGCCAGATGAGCGTACTCTGGAAACATGCTACGTATAACTGGCCATGGGAGAACAATCACTGCTCAGATCGACGCCACCCTTAGTCAAATTCTACTCCTTTGGCTTTGTTAATAGTCATAGCATAGCATAACTTTACAGGAATCTGCGGACGCTACAATTTAAATAATAGTGAAGGAGTAAAAAGAACACGGGAAATAAACACAGTCTCTCCTTGGCAGAAGGCTGTGAATAGTGTCGCTTCAATAATATGGTTATGCAGTGTTTTCACATGCAGCCTGGTACCGCCAAATGATTTTTGGGCTGTACTCCGTTGATTTCAACACCAAAATACAATATCTGAAGGAGATCGCCTACGGTATTTAGGATAACCGTCATCGCCAATCTATGTTTCTCTCAGAAGAGTACGGAGATACTTCTTGGTGTAGGATCCGTTAACCCTACAGGGCGAGCTTCTGTTGAGATCCCTACCTTGACCCTGGATCATGGTTGACTTGAAAATCTCACGCAGGGGAGGGTCTAGATCAGGTATCTCTGAACAAATAACTTTGTTTCTTTCAGCTATAGGAGAATGTTTACATATGGAAGGCTCCTTCTTTGCTATTCTGTAGAAAACATGTAACATCTACATGAAGCAAATATAGACCTTTTGGTCAACCCTTCATCAAGTGCTTCGCCATTAAGTAGCAAACCAGTCTGTTCTGAGCTTTCTGACCTTCTTGAGCAATTCAAATGGATATTTTTTGATGGGGAGATACCCCTTTTTGTGTTGCATGTCAAACTTATGAAGAAATGTGGACGACCACATTGGCGGACATAGGTAATGGCATGAGTACGCTCATATATGTAGCGAGGTCCCCTAGTAAAGCTTAATGACACTACTATTATCTTACCCGATACTTGATCACCAACTTTTTTCATAGCATCATACAAGTGTAGTCTTCACTTCTCAACTTTTTTAATTGTTTAGAATAAAGTTTAGTCTTTCCGTTTCTGTTTTTTGCATACATATCAACCAAAGATTATGTGAGGAGAAGCAAAAATAAATAAAATAAATAAGATTTTTCCACTTCACGCTCCATCAACATATAACCGTGAAAAATAAACTGCAGACACAGTTTCCTTAAGTGGTGCATTCGTATTTGGGTCAAGCTGAGAGATGTTGATACAATACCTATCTTCTCCATGGCAGAACATGAGAGGATATTAAAGAGAATCATTCCCTCTATGGAGCTCACTGATTCTTATCAGTTTGTTTTGTCTGCTGTGGAAAACGATGTGTCGCTTTTCAAACACCTGGCAAACAATCAAAAAAAATAACTTTGTTAGTGGTAGGATGATTGCAAACATGCCCTAAAAGCATTCGAAGGCTTTTTGTCAGCACTGATTGCGGACCAGAATCAACAGCACCTTTGAAGTCCTTTATATACTTTTTATGTTCATGAAAAATTTTCTACACCTGGTCCACCAATGCCGGCTTGACATTATGAAAGTAACCACAGCGAATGTCTCTTTTTAATTGTCATCACCAACAAAATATGTCTGAAGGAAATATGGCTACTGTTATGTTCCAGGAAATCACTATTCTGTAATAGACTTGTCCTTGCACCTTAAATGTTGGCATGACATGTCCATATTTTATTTCACACATTCCGATACAACCATTGTATTTTGGAATATTAATCACAAAATGCCCAGCCTAAGGATGTTCGTGAGTAAAGACGCTATGCAAAGGTTCAGGGAGTTTGTATTTCCCGTTTTACACCACAACCAAGGATTCATGCAAGGATTCTCTTCCCTCCATTTTAGAGCATGACACTAATTTCAAGTTGACCGTTGTCCAATATCAATTGTTTTTGTCTTTTGCATATGCAGTTTTGGGTTAATACTTTTAACCTGATTTTTTCTTCACTATCTATGGCCTTTCCATTAAAAGTCTTTCCTTGTGTTTTTTACAGCTACTCGATTAACCTGAAGATTATTTTCTCAGTACTTTTTTTAGAAACTTGTAGAAAAGAATTTCAGGGTGGTTTTTGTTATACTTCTGTACAGACCCTCTATGAAAATCAGTTTAACAGTCAGCCATGTATATCAGTATATCAGCCATTCCGTTAACTTCTAGGAGGCTCTCCGTATATTTCAATATAAAAAAAATTCATTTTACTTTAGTTTTTTTTCGGATTGGCTCTCTCTATATTTGTTAACAGCTTCCCTGTTGACCTTCATGTGTAATGTAACTGTATTTTGTAGCCAGTTTCTTAGCTGTGTTTTGCGATTGAATATGTGAATCGTTTCGTACGTTTTATATTTATGAATTGAATTTAATGTTTAAGTAGACTCGAATGAACTGGGAGAAATGGTACATTCTAGGTTCAAAGGAATTAAATTAATCTTTTTGTATACTACTATAAGGAAAGATTTTTCCAAAACCCTTTCTTAGTAAACAACTAAGACCCAAGAGTAAGGTATGTTCCAGATTTCGTTGCAATTCGTTCTGTGGTTTTTAGATATCGTGATGAGTGAGAGAGAAGAGTAATTTGTTTGGAAAAAAATCGTTATATATATATATATATATATATATATATATATATATATATATATATATATATTTCTTGTGTGCGTGTGTATGGGGCTGAACTCCTCCTAAACGGGTGGACCGATTTTAATGAAACTTTGTGTGTGTCTTCAGGTGGATCCGAGAATGGTTTAGATTCACAATTCGGTCCAATTTAAATAGTTTTATTTAATTAATTTTTTAATAATAAATTGTTGTTGATGTTGGAGTGTTTTACATTGGATACGCCAGACTGCGCTACGACACGTAATACAAAGTGAACTGTTACTTAAGGGAGATGTACGCCTATATTGTAAAAAAAAATCAATATTTTTTTTATATTTTTATCTTAAAGTATAGATTTTTCTGAGTTTCAGTGATATATAATACATATATATTTGGGTTTATATTTATATGCTAAAAAAAAATTATAAACATGCTAGTCGGGCGCACGGATCCGTGGTCAGACGTATCGAAGACGTGTCTGAACGATAGGATATTGTTTTGAGCATCATTTTAATATACATAACTTTCACTTTTAATATTACTTAATATTATTTTAATAATATTTTAATATTATTTTCACCAGACCTGCTTAAAAATGTCTCCATGGTCAAACACAGAATGTTTTAATTCTGTGTTGTGGACGCGTATACCTAAAATTAAATTTTGTAGGCCTGCAAACACTAAGAATTTGGTGTGTTATTTGACAGTATTATTACTTTTAATGAAGGAAGTCAAGGCAGAATAAAAGTACTTAATGATCTAGGTATAAAGCTAGGCTAAAACTAGTGTTTATACCCTAGACAAACGTCAGATTGATAGGACCGAGTGAGGAAAGCCGAAAAAGCTGGTGAAGAAAGACAAAGCAAGCTAGGAAACGGCAATAATGGTGAGGAAGAAACTAATTGATGATGATAAAGGCCAAGGAACAAGACTATGAAGCAGGAATGTTTTAAAAGGTAACTTTTCAATCATATTTTTGTATACATAAAAGTTTTTTTTGTGAATTACCGAAAATTTACTTTTTTGACATAAATGTTCCTTTTGCTCAGGAACTAGTTGTCCAATCTTCATGAAATTTATATCATATATATAACGTACCTATTCATACAATCCCTGCCACTTTCATAAGTCTAGGTCAAAATAAAAAAAAATAAAATATTTTTTAAAAAACAAATAAATATTAAAAAAATATTGAGTATCGCTTAAAAAATTTCTAAAGCCAAAAATATTGATTGTAAATCTTTAAAAGTGGCAGGGCTTGTGTATAATAGTATGTTTTTAGAAGTGCTAAAAATTCCAATTCGATTAAGGTATCATCGTTTCTTGAGAAAAAGGAACATAAATATTTGAAAATTTACATGAGCTGGTATAGGGCGTACATCTCCCCTTAACAGATGTTAATACTTTCAGATGAGTTCATCCAAGAGGCAGAAATATTTGTTTATATATAAAATTTAAACAATTTGTTATTGTAAAGTGCTGATCAAGTAGTGTAATGCAGATTGCAAGATGAAGTTTCACCAATTGTCTATGTAAACATTATAATATTACAACACAGCCATAATGTTTTTATCTATTTTAATTCCAGGTTATACCCGACAGATTTGTGCTGCTAATCAAATTTGTGTGTAGTTTTGTAACATCATGAAATTATTGTGTGAGATGCTAATTGTAATATACATTAATCAGAGATTGAAGATGTTTGAAGTACATACAAAACTAAAGTTACTGATTGAAGTTATTGAACTCATTTTGCAAATTTTTTGAAGTGAGTATATTGGGTCGCATAACCTCAAACAACCTAAGTAGCATACACTCAAAAGGTGTGTTTGTATGTGGTGAATAACTATTTTGTTAACAGTTATTAGATAATCAAGTTTTAAACTAATTGGATTTCAAAAAATTTGTTGTAATTTACATTTTTAATCTGCACTCAAAATTGGTCACATAAGTTCAAAATTAAGTAGACATATACAAATCGCATGTGTGAATAACTATTGTTAATAGTATAGGAATTGGTTTTAAATTAAATTCTGTTGGTCAGTTCTGATACTATACTGTAATTTTAAATAACTATAATGAAATTCGGTTGTTTGGATAGGCTAATCAAAAATATCAATACTTCGATTGTGATGGTGGGCCGCTTAATTTTTTAATAGTCATTTAAACATTACAATATAATATCGGAACTGGGACAACAGAATTTAATTAATCTTGAAATACTAAATAAGTATTTCCCTAATATTGCTGAAGTGTAAAGTGGCACCATCACAATCGAATTATTGATATTTCTGAATAGCCTATCTAAACTACTAAAATGACGATCCCAATTAGATGTATAGTTATTTAAAGGCTGAAGTATAATAAGCGGGCCACCATCACATTCGAATTATCGAATATTTACTGATTAGCCTATCTAAAACTACAGAATTTCATTATAGTTATTTAAAATTACAGTGTATAGTTTTGGAATAGGCCAACAGAATTTAACTACAACCAATTCTTTCACAGTTGTGTGTGGGGGGGGGGGGGGGGGGGGGGGGGGGGGGGGGGTGGGGGGGGGGGGGGGGGGGGGGACTATTAACAATAGTTTATCACACATGTGATTTGTATGCTAATTAATTTGAACTTATGTTGACCCAATTTTGATTGCAGATTAAAATTGTATATTACAACTAATTATTTTAAATCCAATTAGTTTAAAGCTTGATTATCTAAACTGTTAAGAATAGTTATTCTCATATAGAAACACAACCTTTTGATTTGTATGCTACTTAGGTTATTTGAGGTTATGCGACCAATATACTCACTTCAAAAAATTTGCAAAATGAGTTCAATAACTTCAATAAGTAACTATAGTTTTTTATGTACTTCAAACATCTTCAATCTCTATTAATGTAATATTACAATTAGCACTCACACAATAATTTCATGATGTTACAAAACAACACACAAATTTGATAGCAGCACAAACTGTCGGTAAAACCTGGAATTAAAATAGAAAAACATTTGAAACTGCAATCGTAGCGCATTCTGCTGGATCCAATGTAAAACATTCCAAGATGGTTTAGGAGGAGTTCAGCTCCATACACACGCACACAAGAAATATAAATATAAAGATAATGAAATTCGGTAGTTATAAATAGGCTTATTAGAAATATCAATAATTTGATTGTGATGGTGGCTGCTTATTATACTTCAGCCTTTAAATAACTATAATCTAATTCGAATTGTTATTTTAGTAGTTTAGATAGGCTATTCAGAAAAATCAATAGTTCGATTGTGATGGTGGCCACTTATTATACTTCAGCCATATAGGGAATACTTATTTAGTATTTTAGATAAATTAAATTCTGTTGGCCAGTTCCGATACTATACTGTAATTTTAAATAACTATAAAGAAATTCGGTAGTTTAGATAGACTAATCAGAAATATCAATAATTCAATTGTGATGGTGACCACTTATTATACGTCAGCCTTTACATAACTAATCAAATTTGGATAGTAGTAGATAAGCTATTCAGAAATATCAATAATTCGATTGTGATGGAGGCCACTTATTATACTTCAGCCCTATCGGAAAACCATCTAATTTTTTTTGTGTATACTCCTGAAGGATTAACGAAAAAATATTGTCCATTCAATGGCATTACTATAAATTAAGGTGTAAATTTAAAAAATATACCTGTTATAAAATAGTTTGTTTCAACTTTTTTACCTTCAGATTAATAAGTTTAAGTTTTTATTTGAAACATCCTCTACATTTCACATCACTCATGTTATACTCACACACTATCGGTTGGTCGAAGTGTGATTAAATGTACATTTTATCAAAACAGCCCAGATTAGTACAGATTAATCAAAGTTTAAAATTTTCGAATTAAAGACGTGTGTACAGGACAACGTCTGTCGGGTCTGCTAGTATATACAGGGTGTCCAAAAAGTCCCGAGGCGGTTAAATATTTTTCAAAATATTTAAAATATAGCTACAAAACCTTACACAAAGTTACTGGACATAAAAATCTATTTTATCACGTATTCAGTGATCCGCTACTTCCTCATGGGAGCGGCCCGAGGAGTCAGAAGAAAATCTTAAATGTAAGCATAGGTTGATATGCATATCAAATAAAAGGTCTTTATTAGTAGAGTGCAGGGCCGTAAACCTGATCTCAAACGGATAACCGAGTCAAAAAGTACAGCCGATCAAAGATGGCTAGAGTTTGCAACTTAGGTAAAAAAGGAATGTAAAAAAATACACAACTTTGAACGGCTGTCATTTTTGACTCGGTTTTGTAGCTCTATTTGAAAAATATTTAACCGACCCGGGACTTTTTGGACACTCTCCGTATATATATATATATATATTGATATTCAAGTATTTTATTTTTATATTTGTATATCCTAATATGTTCAATATTATAATATGTTCTATTATTATTTGACTGACCAAAGTTATTAGTATAATATTTGCCTCCTTACCGTTAAAATATTTAATTGAATCATAATGTATTTCCAAGTGTGGACATTTTCACTGTTTTTAATGTATTTCACAGTATAAAAACTAAAGTTCACACTCCATAAAAAATATAATTAAAATGTAACAACAATCCAAACTAAGTATTAATTATAAGTTTAGTTAATAATACAAAATTATGGAATACATTAATATAACTAGTTGTACATTATAATTTGCGTTAAAATTATTTAAAAAAGTTGTAATCATTTACAAAGTATTAATAAATATATGAGTGATTAAGTAAATAAGCCTACATCAGCAGAAAGCCTGTATGTAGTCTTGTGATGCTTCCATCAAATTGTGGACGGATTGTATTTTGTGGTTGTTATTATTAATTATAGGATTAAACGAACCTGCACGGTGTGCGCGCGCACACACACGCAACCACACAAACACACACAATTAATTAATTATTGTACTAATGTCAATCTAAAGCAAATAATTAAAAATGTAGAATGGTATATTTAAAAATTATGGTGGAATGGTGGTGAGATTTAAAATCCTGGAACCTGCAGCAGCCTTTAGTTTTAAAATTAAAGTAACGTATTGGTTGGTTTTGTACTCGAAACGGAAGGTGTCGACTTTAACTTCCGTTTATAATACTTAGGCTGTCTGTTGTAATTACTTTAAATTTACAACCGTTCGTTATGTTGACTTGTTTGTGTAGGCTATATAAGCGTGTACAATGTGTGAATTGTAAGTTAATGCATATGGGCTAACGATGAACTAAGAATGCACATAAATTGAAAACGTTGTGTGGTGAGTGGATGACAATGAGAGAGAAGTATACAGAGTAAGAAATCATAATAGAGAACGAGAGAAGTAAGAAATTATGAGATACTCGGAGGATGTAAGTAAAACAGACGGGCATGACGAGGAGTAATATAAAGTTTCTTTGTCTCCTCATGAAGTTTTTATTTTATTTTAGAAATTATTATCTTCATAAAGGTTTAGATTTTATTTCCATCTTCTGCATGAATTACGATTGTTTTATTTTATTATGTTTCTTCTGTTTTATTGAAGTGTATTTATCACAAATTGTACCTAACTAGACCTTTCATATTCATGGACTCACTTTACATGAACAGGTTACAACATATTTAGAACCTTTCTAATGTAAAAAAATACACATGAGAAAGTATGGTCGCTTTAGTATGGTCAATGTATAAATTGCACGTGATGCAGATCAATAAATTTGGTTTTATGTTCAGAATCAAGAAAAAAAACGACAGATCGTCATGTCATATCCAGTGTTTTCTTGCAGAGGATTAAAGTGAATGCAGTAAAGTGAAATTAATAAATTATACAAAAAACCATTCATAATCGTCGGTAGTGGAGTGACAGGTTATAAAACTATATATTGTGGTAATTCAAGTCCTCGTAGTTTAGTCTCTTTTCTAGATTCTAGATCTTTTAGAATTTTTCTAGATTCTTGTGCTGAGTTGATGCATCTGTTCACGTGCAATTATTTTAAATTATTAAATACAGCAAAATGCCTTTATTCAGTTGAGGGTTTCTCAGATACATTGATTTTCAGAGCAACTCATGACATGTTTTAATATTACTTACTTTATATTTAAATAAACAGAACTATAATAACCACCCTTTTTATAAAATGTAGGCAGCTAAACTATACGAGAGAATAAATAAATAACAATAAATATATAACCACATTCATAAAATGAAGGAGGAAAAAGCTCTTATTATTGGAAATATCAATTTTACTATTATTTTACAAAAGAAAACTCACAATTCTCCAATAATGTTTGTATTTTACCACGAGGCCTTTCAACATCGAAGATGCCATCATCAGGTTGAACACACCATGATGATGGCATCTTCGATGTTGAAAGGCCTCGTGGTAAAATACAAACATTATTGGAGAATTGTGAGTTTTTCTTTTGTAAAATAATAGAAAACATACATAAAATCTTGATTTCTAATTAAAAGAACTACAGATATAAAACTTGTTAATAATCTGTATTACCTTGAAAGGCTTTGAGGCATGCAGGGAGGAAATTGTACACTGTAAGGCCAAACACGTATCGAACAAGTAACATCTTACTATCTCCCTTGTCATGTAGGAAAGTGAAGCCCCCGATCATGGTGGGTACTTCGCTGTGAGACCAAGTAGTCGCCTTAGTTCAAGTCTAGTCAGGTTAGTGTTGGACTTACCATTAGCCAATAAAATAAAATAATATGTAAGTGGTTCGTTGTTGAAGTAAAATTTTAGGCGTTTTGGATTTAATTTGTAGTGGGGTATTAATTAAAGATCTGTAAAAATTGAATTCAGAATATAACAAGAACGTATACTACATAGATCTTCCACACTCACTCTTCACATGATTTACCTCATTCAGGAGTTGAATATTCAGGCGTGGCTTTGGAGAGGCTTTGCGTCACCATCAGCACAGATTTGTTGCGTATGTTTTGGTTGACAATAATGACAGATAATAATGTAATTTTATCCTGAGTTCTTCATAGTTTTCATCTACCTATATGGTTTTCTTAAGAAACGTACTGGTTTAATTTTGAATTTTGTAATTTATTGTGATTTTAATATGATTGCGTCCCCACCTATTTTGGAAATGTTGAAGAGGGTGATTAAATGTTTTTTTTTATTTTTTTTTGTGTACTGTGTACACTCATCAGTGTACTGGATATGTACCAAATTTATGGCAATTATAATTAAATTATGAGTTTGAATCTACACATACAACGACTGAATAGAATTGATATGATTCATAATTTTAACTGTATATTAATCAGTTACAAAATGGATCACTTTTACGCAATTGCTTGAATATAACCTTTCGTTACATTGAAAAACAAAGAAAAGTGCAAAACCTCTTGCCAAATCCAATTGTAAAGTCGGAAAAATTAAATGAGGATTTTGATAGATTCAGCTGAAAACCATCCCTTACCATTTTACTACGCCTTTGTTAATTTATTCGACTGCAACAATAAGTTTATTACCAGGATAAAATACCACGAGCTGTGAGCTATTGGCATAAGAGTGAAAACTACAGAACCTTGCCAAACCTCGTATATTATGTAGGTACTAAAACTACCCACGGCTTTACCGGCAATTCTTAAAATTGAACACCATAGCTTTCTTAGTAAAAACATTTATGATTTAATACGATATACCTGTAGGCCTACAATATAAGTGACATATTAGGTACATATTATTTCAGTGTCTGTAGTTGAGCGATTCAAAATATAAAGACAATTTTCAAAACTCTATTTAAGGTTTTGTTATATGAATATGATTGTATGTATATATATCTCAAAAACCTAATTTGGTCAAAAAGTGCTAACTTCCGTCTGTTTAGATTAATTTTATATCTAAGGCATTTAAAATGTCATAGTTGAGTTAGACTTGTGACCGATCAAGAAAACATATACATATATATTCGGCTCTTAATTTAGTTGCTGCCTAAAATTTTTCAAGTGCAGTAGTGATAATTTTTCATTTTACCCCAAATAAAGCCTGCATACGACCGAAAAGTTAGTGCGGTCCAAAAGAGTTAGATGCAAACGATTAGATTAACTTTCGCTCTAATTTATTTACCTCAGTTAAATTTATGTTGTTGCACTGACGAAGAAATTAAACACACCTGAGTTTTGGATTTTGACTTAGCGTTTATGTCAGCGATGTTTCCGGTGGTGTAAGTAATATATATTTTTACCCCTATACAGGAAATAGGTGCGGAAATGCTAACAAAAATGTCAGTTTTAAAACAAAAAAAATTGTTTTCGCGGTTTATTCTTTGAAGTCAGATATATGTCACTGCGTACTCTTTTTTAGGCCTTTTTAAAATGTGCAATACCGTAATACATTATTTTGTTATAAGTCGTAAGGTTTAGTACTGACAAAGAGAGCGCTTAAAATATCAATTTTCGTAACCGTATTAAAATCGGTTAATTTGTGTAAAAATTATAGATGCACAAACAGAAACAACTCAAAAAGCGACTTTAATTTATACTAGGTATTGATATACGAGGTACAAAATAAACATGATTGGTACAGGACAACTTCTCCACCACAAGTAAAATATGGCCGTTTACCTGATTCTTATGAGAAAGTTAAGATCGGAATCATGTTAAAGACATCTCTCCAAATTCGTATGCCGAAAGACGGTACCAACATGTTTATTAGAAAGAAGTCAACTGTCAGATTCACTAGTTCAAAAGTACTACTGTAACATAAAGTAATCACGAAATGATAACATGAAGATATTTTCGTTTTCAGCAAACTCTATCGGTTTATTATAAAAATTCTCACCAAAACCAGTAGGATTAATAATCCCATCAATTTCTGAAACGGTACTTCAACTTCGGTAATCTCCTCAAATGTATGAAACAGGTCAAAAGTGCTCTTCCACTTAGATGGGTTTTTACTCACTGTGCGTCCAGATCCTGTATAAACATATTGAGATATTGAAATATGATGATTAAAACCATTTTATAGTTGGTCACTAATTTTATGTTTTTCAAAATAGAGTAGCATATCTTATATCAATATATTTTTTTTAAACAGTTTAGTAATGGCTCTTTTTATCTCAATTTAGAATTTTCTCCAGCAGTATAAAAATATTAGCAAGCATACATATTCTTTGCATGTTGAAAAAGCAATCACATTTGATGAATATAATGTAAATATAAACAGTTTCTATAAGGCGTATTATTGTTATTATTTCGTAACTGCCGTAGAGTCCATTAGCGAACATCAATGAAATATTTTGTAAAGTACATTTGAATAAAAACGGTTTTCCATTAGATCTTAGTCCTTATAATGTTAAACTATTTATAAAAAGCCGCTCTTTTACACCTTATTAAGCCAAATACTATTTTACTTCTTAGAATCAGATTTTAGTAAGTACTAGTATACTTTTACATCCAATATATACAAGATTTGGTTTGAAAATTAACACAACAAACCAGAAGAGGAATGAAACTCTCTATACTGGGATATGGCAAGCCAAATAAACTGTGGTTGGGGGATGATGTGGTGAAGTGTCTGCCACGGTTGAGAATGGGGGATGAAGAGCAAAACTCTGTCTGGGCATAAATGTTAGGGAAACTTCACATCAGACGTACTGGAAAAAACAAACTTTCATATCGTCCCAACGAAACCACTTAATTTTATTCAACATTCAAATTGACATAACAAATTACTATGTAAAATGTGTAATTTGCCAGACAACAATTTAGGCAAAAAGAAATAAGTGGAAAAACAGATAACATTTTTAACACATGTTTACGACACTACTAAACGTGGAAACGAATAATAATGTATTTATAATCTTGTCAGTTATCAGCAGTAAATAAAAATATAAATAATACGGGGTTATTTTATGATAGATGGTAAAAACAATCATTAGATTAATATAATTTAATTTTTATAAATTTTTACTTTTGGATAACAATGTTGTACAAATATAAATATATTTATATTTATAAATAAGATATTTATAAATAAAAATAAATAAATGATTGTTTTTACCATCTATCATAAAATAATGCCGTATTATTGATATTTTTATTTCCTGCTGACAACTGACAAGATTATATATATATATATATATATATATATATATATATATATATATATATATATATATATATATGGGTTGTATATTATGTCTGGAAACACCCAAATATATCCTTTAATAAATTAAATATAAATTTGAAACCTCTTACAATCGTGATAGAGATTGGGCATCTACTTTTTGAACAATTGTTTTGTTATGTCACACCCAACGGGGGACGTCCTGCCGAGGGTATCGTGAATATTCTTAATGGAAGCCTATACCTTGTGATACATAATTTTAAAGGTAATAGCTTACTGAATTGAATGCCACAAAACCGCATCTCAAAGGAATTATTCAGAATCGAAAATGTGACATTGCAAGTAGATTTTTAGAATGAAACTGAAGTTTTGTACTAAAATAAGTTTAAACTAAAATATACCTTAAATTTTATAATTATCCTAAGTCGTATACTAAAGGAAAATTAAACAAATATTATACTGATTACCTTTATTACATAATTTTTAAGTTGTTTCGAACTATTTTGTCAATTAACCGCTTTTCGCGAACTTTGGAATTGTTAGTTCTTGCTAGCTAAAGTACAATGAAGTACCTCACATTCAGGCTTCTCAGATAAAAGAAAAGGTAAAACAGAATTCAAAAGCTCTGGTGTTATATTATTCAGTATTTCGGGTTAAAAATACTTAAGCTCTTCTTGTGTTAGAAAGTAGCAAGAGTGTCGTATACTGCGTGTCCACAGTGGTTATAATCCTTAATATATGGAATAAAGCACGTTACTAACTAATATGGCTGCTTCCCTTGAATATGGTTAAAATAATAAGTGATTATTATTGATATCGAGGACTGATATTTTTAAGAACTACACTTAAACGACAGTATATATTTACCCCCAGGTTGACGTTTTAATGTCTATTACATTTTCAATTTAATATTATCGCCGAAACTACATACCATGATAATTCTAGGTATGATTGTAAAACCTGCACCGTAACTAACATGTATAAATTAGCGTTTCTATAAATAAAATAGCATGGTTTAATCATGCATCTAATGTTAGTCAGACTCTTCAATTTTAGGACATGTGAAAAGGGTTTTACTTTTTAATTTGTATACATTTGTGTAAATTAATGAGTTCATTAATCTGTGTGTTCTTATAAAACTTTAATTTAGGTTTTTTTTACTTTACATTGAATATATCAGTAATTAGAGCTATAATTAAATAAAGGAATTTCGTAAAAGTAATCAAATTAACGCAGATAGCTCCTAGCAGTCTGCTATACAGTAGCGGGCCAGGTCACGGGACACGGGTGAACTGATCTCGATAGCTAGTTTATGATCATTAGATTTTTCCCTCGGCGTATACGCGTAAAATAGTCTTTAAACTGTAGGCGTGTGGGGATTGTAATCAGCTTTTATGGATAGAGAGGAAGAATGAGTGGAACGGAAAATGGGCTTTAATTACAAGCTAAAACAATATCGGTTTTACATATTGCATATACAGTGTTAAACGTTAAAAACATCTCTTCAGGAAATGTGTATATTTTAATATAGCATAGACACGAAATAGATTAATAACTCAGCAGTGTTTTTGATCAGCTCAGTTTTCAATTTAAATATATTGCTTATTTTAAGCTCCGATTAAGAGCTTAGCGAGTGATGAATAAATGATTGTTATGCTGTCAACTGATCAATGATCCAAATGATCAAAAATTGCAAGCTTAAAAAACTACAAGCTTATATAGCCTTATAAAACTTACTGCAGAACATATATTAAATTAAAAATCATAAAGCAGCTACAGGCTTCTTGATTGTCATCCCTGGGCATCGAGCAATAAAATAATACAAGTTTTCCTCCTGCACTAAAGAGGGCACAATGATAATTTTACATACGAGTTACGGACCTCACCAAGTGTAACCGTTTACTGCCAGCAGCTTGCGGTCCTCCGTAAATTACAAGATATTGCTAGGTCTAGGTGATATAAATAACGTACGAAGTGTGAGGAACCTCGTTTCTTTATTAAAATAATACTGTTTCGTTTAATGAACTATTCATATTTACTACCTATTTATGTTACATAAAATTACACAGTGATAAAAAGTATTAGAACACAAAATACAGAACAAAAAAATTACAATTACTATTAATAGTACTCATCAAGTAAACATGAGTAGTCTTCAGGTAAGTGCTCACCCGTTTAATACGCTTTGAAGCCCACAGACAAACTTCCCCGTGTATGACGCTGCATCAGAAAAGCCATCACAGTAACAATGACAGCCCATTACTTTTAGTGGCTCAGCAGCGACACCTTCGTGGTTGGACAAACTTCTCCGTTTATGACGCTGCATCAGCAAACCATCACAGTAACAATGACAGCCCATTACTTGTGATGACGCAGCAATGCGACTTACGTGATCAGACAAATTTCCCGTTTATGACGCTGCATAAGCAAACCATCACAGTAACAATGACAGCCCATTACTTGTGGTGACGCAGCAGTGCGACTTACGTGATCAGACAAATTTCCCGTTTATGACGCTGCATAAGCAAACCATCACAGTAACAATGACAGCCCATTACTTTTGGTGACTCAGCAGTGCGACTTACGTGATCGGACAAATTTCCCGTTTATGACGCTGCATAAGCAAACCATCACAGTAACAATGACAGCCCATTACTTTTGGTGACTCAGCAGTGCGACTTACGTGATCGGACAAATTTCCCGTTTATGACGCTGCACAAGCAAACCATCACAGTAACAATGACAGCCCATTAAATGTGATGACGCAGCAACGAGACCTATGTGGTCGATAAAAGTCACAAAAGTGTAGAGGTGTCATTTTTAAACCGGAATTTTGTGTGAAACAAGGGATTTAAAGTTTGTTGCGTAATAAAGACGTGTACGTTTATTTCATTTTAAATAATGGTTATGTTTATTTTTTTAACTAGGCAGTTTACAAATGATCGTGAAACAGAAATGAGAAGACTAGTAATGACGTATAATTGTATGGTTCCATCTCAATGACAGGGGTCAGATGAGTATTATTTGTGCATACATGTTAGTTTGCTTCTGACATCATAGGTATTTATATAAGTTTGCGATTCTGCAAATAAATAGATCAGGTGAAATATGTTTCTCAGTTTTTACGATCTACAATCTGTCATTGCATTGTGTAACGTACATGTGTAGTTTGTTTAAACATTTATTTAGTCTGAGTATCTCGTTATCATATTGGTTACTCAAAAGACGCATGTTTATGTATTCGCTAAGTCTCTAAGGTAAACTTCTGCAGTAGCATGCACCACCATTAAAATTAAAATTGCGCATGTAGAAATGAGGCTTCATGTAAAATTTAAAATCTATAAGTTGTTCGTTTTTCGAGATATTGTGCGGGCAGAAAGACGAATAGACAGAAAGAAATAGAAATTTTACAGCCCCTCGAGTGACAGGCATCGCTAATGCTCAGCCATTGTACGATAAATTAAACGTAAACAATAAACGAGTCTGGGTTCCAAGAGCCAATTTGTATTGATTAATCACACAACCAGGTCTTTCCTTGAAATTAGTAGACGAATTAGGAAACACTCTCACAAGAATAAAGTCAAACGTGAGGAAATCCGAGAGATTAAAAATTAGGAAGGTTGTATATGTATTTATCTAAACATTTATTTACATGTATGGCTTTTAATTCTCTTAATTTCTTTTAATGGTATTAATTGTAAAAAACTAAGAAAAATACTATCCGAAAAAATTACAGTTTCATATACTTTTTCAACCATCTACAAAATTAGTTCAACTTTACTAAGACATTTTAAAATACACGTAAACGACTGCGGTGTAGCAAAATGCTACTTAGTGTGGGAGCGAGAGTGAAACCTCATCGATCTAACCGAACAGTGGCGCTTTAGTTCCACTAATCTCTGGTTGGAAGCAGCACATAACGGATACTACTGTTCAGTACAGTATTCGTAGATCATATTATAATAAAAATGTTTTGCCGCAATAATGAGAAATAATTTACATCATATAAGTCAATATCAACAGTTCATACAATTATGAGATACTAAACAGGCAAAATGTTTAGTAGTAATTTGTTATAATCGGATAGTACTTAAGAACATGCATGTAACAAATTCATTCATTCTGCGTTTTTTCGTTGCCATCATGCTTACTTACAAGACTAATGTAAAAATGTTCACTACATGGACCGTCATCGGTCTCGATTTTGACGATTTAAAAGTGAAGCATCTTGCAAAAATTTACAGTCTATAGTTCAGTTCGATTTGGAAATGTGCAGACAGAAACCCGTATAGACAGAAATGAAACTTTTCCCGTCCCTCGTGATAGGCTTCACTTACTCTCAGATAATTACTGAAATCTGAGAGATTATAAAACTCACTACGTTGAGATTAATCTTATAATGGTAATTTAAAAGCATATGTGCTCATCTTTCTAGCACTTATGTGATTAAATTAAGGAGCTGCGGAGATGTTTCAAAATGCTAGCAAAAAGAATCACAAGCCAACAAAGGTATCTCAGAAATCCCTATTTAAGAAAATTTAGATTCCTATTTTAGAGCTTCGCTCAGTGGCGAATCCCAGCACGTGTTTTAAAAGAAACGATTGAAATCTTAGCAATTCATCATAAAAGCTTTTTTAAATTTTACATAGACTCTCGATTTGCTTCAAAGGTGCTCACTGTGAAACAGAAGCGATCCTGTAGCCCTAAACACAGACACACTGAACTTCAAAAGCATATTTAGGGTTTCGCAATAATTGGTTGCGGAGGAAGAGATATAATTTTATAATCATCAATTAAATCAGGAATACTTTGATGACAACGTGTTGTCTGTGTCCTTCTGTTACTTAGTGAAAATCCTGTGAACGAATTTTTAGGTACAAAGTATCTTATATGTGTGAAAATGTTCTAATTGATTGAGTACTTTAAGCTACAAGAGAAATTATTTTTATTTAAAATGTATGACTAAAAGTGTTCTTATTGAAATGTTTTAAATTTTTGAGATGAAAGACTCCATATTGCTCCACATTAATAACCCCTTACTTTAAAATCCATATGGTTTCCTTAATATGTTTCATTAAATATATAGTCACTCTCTCCTCTGTCTTTAACTCTACGTTTGAAAACACTACTGCTTGGAATTGCGTTACTTCCTTTGTTACATCTCATAATAATACCGTAGTACATTCATTTTTACAATTTTTATAAGATAAATGTAAATTTCTTAATTACTCAGACATTTCTAAGATGAAACACTTTTATAATGCTAAAAATTATTCAACATTACAAAATGTTCATCACTGTCATTTTTTAACTAAAAAACTAAAAAAACCTATACCTTATCAATGTTAGCGTTGTTTTGAAATCTAATGAAACGAGAAATTTTTGTTTTATTTATTTAACCTTTAAATTTGTTTATAATTCAAGATGGGTTCAACTCATTTCATTAACAAAGTAGCCCACGAACCGAGAGAATAGGAGAGACCGAAAGTCGACAGATTTAGTCAACTAGTCGGGCATTATGTGGTTGACTGACGCAGATTTAACTTTTTTAAGTGTCTGACGCTTTTTTAAATATTTTCAAGCTAATGACAACAATAAGTTATTATTTATTACTATACTTTCGATCACACACCAAGGTAGTGCGGCTGATGTATAATAATTTTCTTACGGAACAATGTATGACTATTAAAATAACCAGGTTGCTCACTGCTCCTAAACTTCATCAATAATAACACCTTTTTAACAAAAGAGTTTCTTGTTCATTGAGATCAAAGTACGAGAACTCTGTATGTAGAAACAGGTACTTTGTGTATCAGTTCGAGTATTTGCCACTAGGAGCGCTGGGATCCCGCGCAATGTAAGCAACGTTTACTTGATGGCAGCACAGCCTATTAATGTACTGTTTTTATTCATGTTTTTAGTTTAAACTTATGAAAATAATTCAGCAAATAAAACGATTGTAATAATTATTATGTTACACGAAACAGATTAACGCCATAACGGTTCTATATAGATAGTTGACTTTGTATCCACACAAGGTACATTTAGTTTGACTACACAACATGTGTACGGCAGTTTTCCAGCTATTTATCAAATTGCATGAGAAAAGAGAAAAATATCAAGAAACAAGAAAATTTAGATACTTTACTTTTAATGGACGAATGATAAATAACGGAATGAATCGTTATTTACTACTCTCTTAGAATCCATTCCAGCCAATAAGTGTACACGAGAGTAGGAAATATGCAATTATTCCGTTATTTAAATTTATTATTCTCTTCGTGTTAGTTTTGTTTGAATACTATTTAACAGTTTTTAGAAAGGCGCAATTTTGAAACTAGTAACGATGGATGTTACTAACGAAAAGAAAGTAAATACCTAATAGGATGTACAAAACTGCATCTCCCTAACTTAAACCGTTTATGGAAATGATTGGCATATTTTAAAACACTGACAAAGAGGCTGAAGATAAACGATACAAAATATTATAGTGTTAGAGGAATGATTTTATTTATTTCTATCTATTGAACACATTCCAAAATATTTCCTCCCATTTTTTTTTATATCCTGTAAATACATATGACAATAACTGAAGTTTGTTCTGTCCCGAAAAGTACCGGGGTAAATGTTTTTGAACTTAATTAGTGTCAGAGTGTAGAACCTATGCTAAGACTGGATACATCTTATAAAATGTTCAATTAACCACGATTGGGACTATTTGAAACAGCCATATCGATAGTAGGGGAAATAAACATATAGAACGGAGTATCGTAGGTCTCGACAGAACCTAACCAAAGTGTCGCAAAGACGGAAATACTGTCCTTTTAGCATTAAACTCCAAATTCAATGTTTTTCAAAGAATTCTGTTTAGAAAAAAGAGCAACTTATTTACTTTTGTATGGCTCCATTTTCCTTTCTAGCAAGATTGATAATACAACTCAGGCGGACGAAGAGGATTTAGAAATATTAAACAAATCATTAACAGAGTTCATCTTTGGACCAAGCGGAATTTATGTACCAAAACTCAAGCCTATACATTTTTATCAAGAGATGTCACTAAAACTTGTCTTTCAAAAGTTTCAGCACAGATGGACGGACATGCTTAAAGATTACTTCCAGAGCTACAACAACAAGGAGTGTACATGTCAGGTAGTCTTTCCGATCCTCCAACATGTATAATATATATATGTGCATATATATATATGTGTATATATGTGTGTGTGTGTGTGTGTGTGTGTGTGTGTGTGTGTGTGTGTGTGTTACTTGATTCTGCTATCATTATCATTACTCACCTTAGTTTTCTTTACTATACTGGTAAATTAACTAGGAGAATGTTAGTCTGTATTGTTAATTCTTATAGATTGAATAGCTTTACACCGCAAACAGTAAAAACCCTAGTTTGAACTTGCAGAATAAGTTGAAGACCGTTTTCATGCAACCTCAACAGAACCAATTGCTCTAAGTGAGATGGGAGTATACTAACTGAGTAACAACCGAGATGGATTGACTGGCATTTTACGATGGATACTAAAGCGAGGTTAGAGAAGTGCAGTCTCCCAGGTGTATGGTAACTCGCAGCCGTCTGGAGATTGGTTAGGATTTAGCAACGTACTTTGCTTGTGTAAACAAGTATGAGAGTGCTACTGAAAATGTTATAAGTAAATTTATAAATAACTGTAAACAATGAATTAGTTGTCACTAGTTATTTAAATCGTGTATAGGCTATTTAACTGTAAACAATCACGATTACGTTTTATGAAAGTTGTCCGTATATATGAATTATATTTACAGACAACTTTAATAAAACAAATTTGTGATTGTTGACTTATACAAATCAACATTTTAAATATATTCTATAATTCAGTGTATTATTTTTTAATTATATAATGCACCAACAGTTTTTATACACTTAGAGGATTATTACACTTATCATATATTGTTAATTATGTGAATACGTATCCCATTTTATGAAGTGGACTACAAAGAATAAACTACCTCATATTGATGTATATTTAGAAAAAAAACTAAGGGCTTACAAAATCAAAAAGGTATCTAATATTACCAGTACCTGCTTTATTAATAATCTTGTTATTACTTTATGACAAATGAAAGCAAAACAACATTTACAAAACCGTAAAAGTTTAAATGTTTTGAAATGTTCCACTTTAAACACATCGGAAAAACTCTCACAAGTAACTTTTGAATTTATTCACTCTATGAGCGTTGACGGTCTCGTATAATTTAGAAGTTCTCTCTTTACTCTCGTTGAATACAGTAAAAGTTTGTTTGAACCTCGGAAAAGTTATTGCCAAATCTTTTCAATAGCGTATTACATTATTTTTTAAGGGAAAAGGAGAAGTTATAGGAACCAATTCTCGACATCCAGTGGTCTGCTTGAACTTTATCATTGTGTGGAAGGATTATTAATAATATGTTAGTTACAAGTTTCCAAAAGTATCTTCAAGGATATATTTTTAGTTTGTTATTACAAAATCATACCAATGTCAAGTAAATCATATAGGCTAAAGAATAAAATAATTTCAGATAGCCTTTTACGTTTACAACACTAAGTAGAATTACAAAACACATTTATTATATACTAGCGGGCTCGGCGCGCTTTGCTGCGCATTTCAATAATTTTTTGCAAAAGTTGCCCGCGGCTTCGCACGCAATTTCCCGTTGAAAACAGTACACTATATTCACTTATTCTTTTTCTATCACATTCTAAACATTGCTGAGATAATTGATAGTCGTTCCATCGTGAGCCTCTTGGGCGTATTATGAAGGTATGTACCATATTCCTGCCTCTATCTAGCTGTTACCCACGGCTTCGCACGCAAATCTTAAGAACCGAAGTCCTTA
The DNA here is from genome assembly GCF_021130785.1 of Homalodisca vitripennis. Lineage (NCBI taxonomy): Eukaryota > Metazoa > Arthropoda > Insecta > Hemiptera > Cicadellidae > Homalodisca > Homalodisca vitripennis. The sequence continues at coordinate 155,192,060 of NC_060210.1, read as the reverse complement.
TATTACTTAGTAAATTTTTTTTTACTATAATAAATTTTAGATTAAATTAGTTATATCTCCGATGCCACGATTGAGCTTGCTTTGTTGTCTCGATCGAGAGAATATGTACACACGGAGTTTTGAGAACCATACTTCTGTCAAAAAAAAAAACAACTAAGGTTGATTTTATAACATTCTTTATATTTGTAGCCAACGTAAGATAGTAATTATGATATCTGCATTACTCTTCTGATCAAGCATGAGCATGGTTTATATTAAATAAATATTGCAGTTAAAGGTGAATTTTTACGTCAAATTTGAATTGTATTATCTGGATAGTAAAGTCTATGTTTAACAGTGATTGCAAAAACAGTTTTAAACAAAATTTGTCGTTTCTCTTAAGCTTACTCTATGCTTTAAAACTATAAGTGTAATATATGTTTACAAAGAACAGCTGATTAAAAATTTGAAAAGACGTTAACATATGTTTGCTGCAATGCATTTCTTATGGGTATTTCTGTAACCAGTGGGGCGGAATCCTGAATCGGGAAAGGGATGGGCATAGCTTATAAACCTTCTCCGTGGAAAAATACATATACGTACAAATTTTCATCATGATCGGTCCAATAGTTCACGATTCCATAAAGGACAAACATACAAACATTCATTTTTATATATATAGATATACACACACACATATACACATATGTGTGCGTGCGTGCGCGCGCGCGCGCGCGCGTAAGTGTGTGTGTGTATGTTATGTTATTATTCCACATTATAGGGTTATCGTTATGTTACAATAATTAATAGTGAACTAAAACCCTTAATTAATTAAATTTATTTAATTAAATAAATTTAATTTCATACACGTTTTTTGGTATAAACCATCTTAAGTATAAACCTCACTGAAGATATATATATATATATATATATATATATATTGTGAGTGTGTGTGTGTGTGTGTGTGTGTGTGTGTGTGTGTGTGTGTGTGTGTGTGTGTGTGTGTGTGTGTGTGTGTCACTGAACTCCTCCTAAACAAGTGGACCAATTTTGGCGTAATGTTTTGTGTTTGTTGAAAGAGATTCGAGAATGGTTTAGATTCACAATTTGGTCCACAGAAAAATGTTTTTTTTTTAATTCATTTTTATGTAGTTGTTGATTTTGCAATGTTTTATCTTCCATCCGACAGACTGTGCGGTCGTACACGTAATACAAAATGAATTGATACTTAACAAGCTGTTGATACTTTCAGCTGGAGTTCGTCAGAGTCTGAAACATTTCTTTATATTTAAGTTTTAGTAAATATTAAATTATTGTAAAGTGCTTGATCAGTAGTATAATGCAGATTTCATGGACGAAGTCATTACCTAGTTTTACATTTACATTGCACCAATGATGCAACTATCAAATGCAATAAAAAATAATATTAAACGCTCTTATCAAAACCACCTCATTGTACAAAGCCGTGAATGTTTTGCACATATGGTAGTCGAATTTAGTTAGATCGAAGGTTAAAAGAAAAGAGCCGAAAGAAGGCGCTTTATGATCGAAATTGGTTTTCATTAATACATTTTTTTGATTCAGAGCACAATGAAAACTCCACAATAATACTGAACATAACTTAGACAGAACATTAATTTTAACAGACCGAATTTGATTCTTTATAACCAAATTAGTTTATCAAGATTCATCCATATAAAGTAATTGTACTGAATAACTTATTAACACCTAGTAAAATCCACAAAAGATAGAGGCAAGAAATATGGTTCATACCTTCATTGTACGCCCAAGAGGCTCACGAATAAACGAATATCAATCTCAGGAGTGTTTACAATGTGATAGAAAAAGAATACATATAGTGAATATAGTGTACTGTTTTTTCAACAGTTAATTGCGTGGGAAGCGACGGGTAACTGCTACTGCTAGTATATATATATACATATATATATATATTTTTATTTATTTATTTTATTAAACAGGTGTACGTAAATGTGGGTTTCATTTGGATAAACTGTTACGGCTCTTGTATAATTTCTCTAAAGGCGAATAGAATAGAAATCTTTTTATAAATGCATAATTTTCTTCAGTTACATATGATTACTTATACCATATTCTTCAGCATAAATTTAATTTGAATGTGTTACTCACATAATATTTCCATTAAATGAAATTAAAATTCATAAGCAAACATTCTCCTTACTGTTATTTTCAGCAATTTTCTTCTAAGCGTTGTTATAACAATGGTAAAGGAATCAATGTTAAAGCAATGTTTATATCTCCAGTGGATGTATTTGAACTCCATAAATCCCAAGTGTATCAAGTTGATACGCAATAAGTCTGACACAAAATTCCACATGAGTCACTTAGATACGTGGATCAGACTGGACAAAAGTTCCTAGTGTAAGCTATGGCCCAGACATATTGTAATAATAATAATAATCTCTTTATTGCATTTTGTAAACAATATAACATTGTACCGCAATCGTCATAAGCAAAAATAAATAGTCCTAACTATACCTTCATACACATTCACACTTACAATTCATATATTCGCTCAGACACATTCAAACTGACTCCAGATCCAAAAGCAAACATACACATACCGACTCCAGATCGAGAGCAAACACATACAAACTGATTATTTAAATACAGTGCAAATTTAGACCTCCCAGCGGCTCGTGATGAATTCATCGACAGAATAAAACGCTTTTGACACCAAAAGGCATTTGAGACGAGTTTTTAATTGATTTTGATTGATGGAATTTTTTACACTCTCAGGGAGCTTGTTGATGAGTCTGACACCAACTTGTTGCGGGAGGTGTTGTGATAACGTCAATCTGTATTGGCTAGTTCGAAAATTGTCCCTGCCTCTTGTTCCATATTGGTGAACGTCACCGCCACGAACCAAATCACACTTTGATTTGCAGTATGTGACCACCTCAAGAATGTAGAGGCAGGGCAGAGTCAGCAACCCCAACTCCCTGAAAGATTCCATACACGACTCTCTATAATTCAGCTTTGCAATGATTCTGATTGATTTTTTTTTGGAGCTTGAAAACTCTTTCCATTTTGTTTCTGGCGCAACCTCCCCAGAGTCTCACTCCATACGCAAAGTGTGGGTGGATTAAGCCGAAATAGGCCATTTTTAAAACTCTGAGGGAACAAAACTTTGCTAAACGCCGCAAGGCATATATGCCCTGAGGCTACTCTAGCACATACATTGTCCACATGATCAGCCCTGGTCAGTCCACTATCTAGGAACATTCCCAAAAACTTTGTGGAATCAGTTTCCTCTAAATGAACATCATCCACAAACACAACAGGGTGCGCTGTGTGATCATTTTGTCGAAGGCTAAAATGTATGACATTTGTTTTTTGACTGATTTGTTTTCAGGTTTCTTTCAGCAACATACTGAATGCATGCATTCAATTCTATGAAAGAATTGATTTCCAGATTTTGGGTTGATTTGTTTTTGAGACAGAGAGTAGTGTCGTCAGCATACTGAACCAGCGTTCCATGCTGGATCACTGATTTCAATCTACAGACGTAAACTAGAAACAAGAGAGGCCCAAGGATGGATCCCTGAGGGACACCGTGGGTCATTTTAATTTTGTTTGAAACAACGTTCGAGATCTCCACGCACTGGTCTCGATCCTTGAGGTAAGAAGTGAGCCACAAGTGCGAGAGACCCCGCACGCCGCATTTCTCCAACTGGTGCAACAGTGTCTCATGATGCACACAGTCAAAAGCTTTGGATAGGTCGAGGAATATGCTAAGCACATGTTCTCGTCCTTCCATTCCATCGACAACATTGTCCAAGAGGTTGTTCACAGCATCCACTGTAGATCTGTTTTCCCTAAATCCAAATTGTTCCGGATTCAGAATTTTGTTATTTTCTAAAAAGCTTGCAAGTCTTTCATAAAAAATCTTTTAACAATTTTGCTAAACACAGGCAGAATTGAGATTGGGCGATAGTTGCTTGCAAGGCAAGGATCGTCCTTTTTGAAGATCGGGATGACTTTGGCCGTCTTCAGGAGAGACGGAAAAGTTCCCTTTTCCAAAGAAAAGTTTATCAGTTTTGTGAGTGGTCTCACTATGTGCCTGAAGCAACGTTTGAGAAGCCACACTGACATCCCGCTGGCATCACACGTTTTTTTTAGTTCAGCCCTTGTATCACACGTGCTACCTCCCCCTCACACACAGGAGCCAAAGCCATGGATGCAACTGGTTCAACAGCATCTCCCTCGCTGAACCGAGGTTCAGTGAACGCCGAGTTCACTGTAGCAACGGAAGAGAAGTACTTATTGAATTCGTCTGCTACTTGAGCTTGATTTTCAACAATTTTGTCTTCAATTCTGATTGCAATTTCTTTGGTATTTTTGCTCAAATTTGTATCTCGAGATAAGTCGTTTATGATTTTCCAAGCAGTTTTTGAGAAGTTTTCGCAGTTTACCCAAGGCTCTATTTACATCATACGCTTTAGCTGCTCGTATAACTTTTTTATAGATCCTTCGGTAATTTCTGAAAAAAGTTTTGAAATTTTCGTTTTGGGTTCCAATGAAAGTTTTGTGAAAAAATTTTAGCTTCTCTCGAGACACAAGAATTCCCTTAGTCAACCACGTACCTTTTTGTGGTTTGCGATTGACTTTGGTCCTCCTGAACGGACAGTTGAAACCATCACTGAATGCTGCATACATGTCATCGACACTACCAAACTTGTCTAAAAAACTGCAAGGCTCGGCTTCCAAAATCTCATTCAAGTGGTGAATATTTTGGGGCCGAATTGTCCTGGCAACTTTAAATTTAGAATTTTGACTTTCCAGTTTGCAACCCCCATGAACCACGGCCTTCCTGCGCGCAAAGTGGGTCAGAGATTGCAGTGTTCAAAACAGAGACTGTCAGTTCAGGAATGTTGGTGACATCATGTGCTCATCTTATTGTGCTCTATCATGACTTCAAATAAATTCTCAGCTCACTGTTTATGCTTATTATTTGTTTTAGATCATGTGATTAGCTGTACTAACAGTGTGAGTCACAGTGGTACACAAAGATATATGATATGCTAAGAAACATGGTGTTGGTCAGTGCACCGACATTTTAGAGGAATGCATATTTTGCGTTTAGGGCCATAAAAAATCAGCAATACTAATACATTTTTATTTACCAGCTTTTACACTTAAGTAGATATTTAAATTATTTATAAAACTAACTGTAATTCAATATTAAGAATACTTTTCTTTCTATGAGAATTTTGTTACGGACGCGACGACACCAATATGTTCGTAAACATATTGAAAGCCTTTTAGAAATTCAACAATTTTATAATAGCATTAATACACATTTATTGTAATACCATATATTATTTTATAGTAAAATTATGACTAAACTCCTTTATGTTATGTTTAAGAAGAGTCTTTTTTTGTATTCTGGAACTTCTATTACCCCTTCAAACTCTTCCTCCACTAGTTCATTATCCTAAACAACATGATCTTCGCCTAGGATTAATTGGCCTTTGTCTTACACATCTTTTGAACCTTTAATACTTCTGAAGAAGTTGTGATGAATGTATTTGAGGAGAAATAACATAACCCTTTTCTTCAAGTAATTTATCAAACATGGACCATCGTAGAGTTTTGCTTAGTCAATGGGATTCCAAGTTTAGAGTACGACCTATCTTTCCTGGCTTGATATTGATTAAATTAAAAGGAATAGCCACCTTTAACGTATAATTGTATAAAGTTCAATGTGTTTTAAATTTTCATACCCAAATTATTGCACCTTCAACCAGATTAATGGTTCACTATCTACATCCTTTTTAAGATTAGTGATAGCCTTTTCAAAAATATCTACATTCAACAATTTTTGTGTGCATTTTAATCAACATTTATTTATTTTCTTTCCTTGATATCTTAATCACATTGTACCATAAATATTATGGTGCATAAATAAATAAATACAATTAAAAATAAATTAATAAATTCTTTTACGAGTTACATGCTTTATTAGACTAAAAATCTAAATCATTCGGGAAATTACGGAATGATCTGAAACTATGAATTTTCTAGTCTTATAATCTCTATTCAAGGTTTTTATTTATTTTTAACAATGGATTTTCATCTCGCAATATTTATGTTTCCCAATGGTTTCGTCCCATAAATGCATGAACCTCAAACGTTTTAACACATCATGCGCTCCTAAATTATATTTTCTTCAATAGTATGCTTCAGATACGGTTATTATTGGAAAGTGAATTGTCTTTTGTGGGTCCTCCGTTATCGTGTACACTTCGTTATTTTCTATGGACTGTTCACCTTTAAAGAATCGTGAGCTCCTTCTGCTTTCACTAAATACAAAGTGTATTTTCTTTACAGTCCAGCCCTCTTTTGTGGATTATTTTTCCACATTGATTACCTGTTTGAATTTATCTCAACTTTTACATTTGCCCTTTCGGGGAGGATTAAATTGTAAGTTAAATGCATTACTAAAAATATAGCGATAAGCATGTTCTTTTTACAGGATTACGCTCCTTTTTAACACAAAAATCTTTGTAGAGATTGTACATTTGCCTGATGTTAAGATCAGGATAAAGCTACTTACAATTAGGATTATCCTTTCTTGAGTAGTGGCTTTGTGAAAGCTGGATAGATGTAAATATGGTTTACCTCTCATGTCCTCTCTTCGTAAATGGTCATTTCTTATTCAATTATCTGCTGGACATTTTATTAACATCACTTACAAGGCAGGTTTATAGAAAATATTGTCTACATACACGAACAGTAGTATTACTTTTATGAACATGATATAGATTAGTTGTAATTTTATTCCCCTTACTGCCACCTTATTGTTCCCCTTGTAATCTTTCCTTCTCTGTAAACTAATTTCAAAGCATTTCTTAGAGCACCCACAATCAACATTATTAAACGCATTATCTATTAAAACATTGGCCTTTCACATTGATGTACGACTGTCGAAGAGTCACGAAGATTTTTAGCCAACGCTATACGTGATTCTTTTAACGCTTTCTTGGCTGAAAACTGTTAATTTCCTCTTCGTTAAGAGAAGGTGTGTTCTGTGTCTATGGACGGGAGAGAAAACACCATTTCATACACTGGCATTTTTATCAGCAACAAAAATGTTTTGTTAGATAATCCTAACAACGCTATTAATGTTAAGGTACAGTAAATGATATTTTTAAACCTGTAATAGCTTAACCTGACAAGTAATATTATTTGTCAGAATAGATAAATTCTGCCTCATGAAATAATTATATTTTAAGTATGATTAGGTCTACTCATATTTAGTAACTAGTGATATTTTTCCTAGTTAAATCTATGTCATAATTACTATGACTTAAAAAAATATACGGTCACTTACCTGATCAGGTAAGACAGTAAGTCCTAGCAGTTACCACTATGACTTAAAAACGTTTTCAAATTTATTGAATGCCTCTAGTAGGTGTTGCTACCCTCAATTAGAGGGTATCAAAAGGAACTAAATCAATAAAAAGGGAACTAAGGCAATAAAAAGGTAAACAAAGGAACTATGACATTTCACTATGTCCCAAGATAAATTGAACATTTCATAGGCAGAATATAAGTTTGACTCAAATCAAAAGTTTGGACGTCAACATTTTGACGTACACCCACTATGTTTCTTAGCACCCCATATGTGAATATAAATAAATTTAAGGATTAAAAACTGTGATTTCATTATCTCTTTCAAAACAAACATTAGTAACCACAAATATATATTAATTACAATAGCGTAGACAGTATGTCTACTTCATCATCTTTAGGACGCACAAAACTACTTCCCTATGCGCCTGGTATCCCATGTAGCTTTGTGGGAATCACGATAAGCTTCTAAAGTCTGTTTCATTTCTGACAGCGATGTTCTCCTCTACAAGGAAGTCCTCTCTAAAAGCTACAATATGCATAGATAAATAATCAGTATTCTTTTATTCCGTACAGGTCCTGTCCACTGTCTAATGCAGCTGTGAGTCCTTGAAAGAAACAGGCTTCACCGAGGGAACCAGTTTAATTTACAGGGCTGAGGACATTGCAATGATCAAAACAGCTTTGTGAGTGAAATTATTCACACGTAGTTGATCACGTAGAAACTAAAATTTCTAGTGCTATAAATAGTGTTTTTCTCTTTAGGCTTGGGCCCTTAAAGTTTTAAAAACCTATGAATATATAAAGAGAACTAATCGAGAAAACCGGTAAGTACTACTATAAACAGTTTACATCTTATATTAACATATTATTTTTACAATAATTTCTTCAAATTTCACAAATATTGTTGCTAGTAGCTTTTGTCATCATACGGTGTATTTTCTATCATAGCTGCATTATGAACTGTCAAAGTAGTTTATCAGTTCGTTATTGTCAGACGGAGTGGTTAGTATTGTATTTTGTGCTATATATTACAGGCATATCTATTATGAGCATATCTATCATACATTTTTTATGTTTTCTTTTTCCCAAAATCCCAACTTACAAACGCGTTAGCATAGCTTTTAACACGAAAGTTTGAGACTTGTTTTAACTAACGCATGCCTTCTTGTTACAAAAACATTTGTCATTTGGATCAGTATTAGGAAAACATGCAGGTATACATTATAGTCGATACAGTTTTTACAAACACATTTTTTCAGTGTATACTTCATTAACGTTCAGCCAGCCTACGCAGAGGGGCAAGCACCATCGTATTAATTCATTCATACACGTGTAGTAATGATATAGAGCTTGGTTGAGATACTCTCTTCAGTGAAAGGATTTACTAAACGCTCAGCCAAATTTCATGGACGGTTGTTTCACAATAACGTAAGTAGAAATAAATTTTCATACAAACTTTCATCTATACAGTACAATTCGTTCCCCCTATTCGATAGCTTTCACGAAAACATCAAGTCTTTAACACGATTTGTTCTCGAGATATCCTGTGTTCAGACAAAACAGAAGAAAATGCAAGGCTTTCTAACCTAACGCTAATGTTCAGCCAATTACTTTAAAATATAATAATTTTTTTATTACTTACAAGTCTTTTAACATTCAAGTTTACAACGATCTCCTAGGGCACGAATATAAAGTATTAAATTTAAGCAGAGTTAAAGGGTTTTTATTGCCTTTAATTAAATCCAAAGCTTTAACGTAAACCCTTCATAACGAACCAAATGTTGATTGTTTTCCTAAACTATACAATAACGATTTCAAAATCCCTTCCAAGCTAAAACAAACTAAATTCAAATTAACTGTAGGATTATCATAATTACACTATTCTTCTCATTTTAATATTACACAAAACATGTGGAAGAAGTTTTTATTAAACTCACGAGAGCATTCAATTCTATTATGTTGTATTTGTATTAAACAATATCTCCACACTTCTAGATAATGTGAAATTTCAAATAATTTATATAACATTTGTTTTTTAAATTGGACTAGCACCATGATTATAAACGCGGGATGGTTATTCAAACAGGAAAGTGGTTTCTATTAATTCTAAAATATGATTTGATAAAATCCTGACATTTATTGTTTCATTATCAAATATAAAACAATCAATAACATTTAAAAATATGATGTAACTGGATATTTAATCGGTTGTTAATATAAAAACTTTTATATATTTATTAAATTATCTAAAACAATAGAACACAAATGTCAGATATTAAACACATTCAGGTTTACAATTTTACATCACATGTTAATAATTATCTTTTTTTAAGATAACCCACTTAATTTCTTATAAGTATAACTTAAACAGTTTCTGATATTTGGTTAAGACACTATGTAAATTTCTTAAGATTTGTTTTTCGTTGAATGTAACTATTGATATTATTGTATATTTCTCTGATTCCACAATATCACGATGTATGTTTTTCAACACCCAGCCATTGTATGGGAATGAATAATGTTACTACGTACAAAATAAGTCACTATTACTCGTAATTTACGTATATCAATATGAAGTTGCTTCAAAATTTAGTTTTTACATTATAATTTTGGCTTAATTGTTTCTTAGGTGAAGGCGACATGCACTGTGTCAAAAGAAAGATACTATATAAAAGTTTAATGCAATTAAACGTTAAAGGTTTTTTTTAGGTTTATGTTGTGTTCCCTATGATGCTTTGCCAGTATTAAATGCAAATGTCTAGGGAACGGTCAGTGAACAGTTAGTGAATTGTCTAATCAACAATGGCCTCTAATCAAGACGGTTGATTATTCGACAAAGACTGTTAAAGGCATCATAAAGTTATACAACTGATGTATATGCTGGAAAAGCTGTGATCAACAGGTAATACATGCCAAGGGACCAATTGTGTTATATTTTTATTGATAACCCTGAATTGAGTTAAACCAAACAATACTTGTTCCAAGTATTAGTTATTTAATATTGTTGATTATTTTATTTCTCGCCCGTGTGTTTTGTAATACTACCCCCCCCCCTATATTTTTGTTTAATTTATTTTCCAGATTTTCCTAAAATAAAAGTTCCAAACCTCAGAATTCCATTGGGAATATTAAGCGCTTGCACTAAATGGTCAGAACAACCCTATTGCCAGGTTATTCAGAATAAATTCCATATTTTCTCCGTTTTTTATATAATACACTAAATCAGTAACACTACGTTTCGAGATCTGCAATCTGATCTCTTCTTGATTTTAAAACTAACTTTAGTCGCAGTGGGGGGGGTGGGGGGGGGGGGGGGTGGGGGGGGGGGGGGGTGGGGGGGGGGGGGGGTGGGGGGGGGGGGGGGTGGGGGGGGGGGGGGGTGGGGGGGGGGAAATGTGTGTATGGGTTTAAAAAAATATATATAATTAAGCAATTATTCACGTGTTAGTTGTCTTAATTTATATTTTATGGTTTAAAACTTATAATGTGACACGAGTATTCACTAGTTAGATTAAATATATTTTTGATTGAGGAAATGAATCCTGTGTGTTCTCTTCATCTTATATCCTTTTCATTAGTCTTAGAAGCCAATCTAAGCTTACAAATTATTCAGACATATTATAGCTTTATCCTGTGCGCAAGGTATAGTCTTTAATCCATTGTGTTTACTTTCAATTTGACTCAGATTAAACATATTATTATTTAATTTTGAAGGAGTAAAGTACTTAGCTAAATTTGTGTCCCGTTCATAGATAATGGAATGACGAACTATCTTATGTACAATTGGCCTGCATTCACAAAATTTAAACACTATACACTTCTTTAAGAGTACGATCGTAATTGGGTTACTACGTAATTATTTTATTACGTTGGAAATAAATTCAGCACAGCTACACTCAAGCTCTTCTGCTACTGTGCAATATAGTTAAAAAAATTATAATAGAAACACATTTTTTATGTAGGGAAAACGTTGTGAAACTTTTATTAAATTGCAGAGTGTATCCAGTGTAATAAAGCTTCGTTCTCAATGAAAATAATGAAAAACAAGCATGATAATTCTCAATAGAAAGATTGTGATGCTTTATTATACTACATTGTTTATTAAACATTGTTACATTTTGGAATTTAGAACAACGCACGTTTCCTTTAAAACGCACTGTTAAAATGTTAATATAAGAATTCTTCAATTATAGCTATTAATAGCAATATAATATGTAAATTTGTGTAAGGGTTTTAAAAAAAAATATAATATAATTAAGCAATTATTCACGTGTTTGTTGTCTTATTTTTATTTTTCTGGTTTAAAAACTTATAACGTGACACGAGTATTCACTAGAAAGATTAAATATATTTTAGATTGAGGAAATGAATCCTGTTTGTTCTCTTCAACTTAAATCCTTTTCATTATACTTAGGAAGCCCAATCTAAGCCTTACAAATTATTCCAGAATATTCATAGCTTTATCCTTGCGCAAGGTTTAGTCTTTAATCCATTGCTGTTTACTTTCAATTTGCCTCAGATTAAACATATTATTATTTAATTTTGAAGAGTAAAGTACTTAGCTAAATTTGATTTTCACGTTCATTAAATTTAAATTAAATTTAGCCAATTAAATATTACATTTTGGAAAATATGTACTGTTTTTTCCCTTCACGTATTTTCGTGAATTCGTTGTTATTCTGTACTATAACAACGAATTATGTTCTATTAGCTTATATATATATATATATATATATATATATATATATATATATATATATATATATTTTGGACGATTTACTATCCGTAATTATACGTTTTCTCCCAAAGTATACTTATTTTCCTGTGAACTTCGTATACTTTGTGTTCCAAAATTTAGAATAGTTACCCCTCATTATTCCAAATAATGTTTTCCAAATATCATAACTATGATTAGAATCTTAATATTGTTGGAAATATTGCATGCTACGGAACTGTACATTTTTATTTTGCATTAAAGGGACGTATATGTATTCCATGTAATAAGTATGATTCCGTTATAAAATAGAATCTACTACCTCTCCATCAGATACACGGGATTATTATTTTATTATTATTATTTAGAACAAAAGTCGCTATTTCCTTTTTTGAAGTAATCTACAGTGCAATCAGTGCAGTTGAAAATTTCTAAACATATTGGTTTGTACATTTTCTTGTAGGTCTGTAAATGCGGAGTAGTTAGATTTTTCATGTTTTAATATTAAAATAGTAAAAGTAATATTCAATATTACAATAATAAATTGTGTTTAATAATGTTAGTACAATAAAAATAATTAATATAACGAATAGTAACAGAGAAAGTAATTGATACACGATATTAAATACCATACTGAATGTGACTACTGATGTTTATAGGAATAATATTAGTAATGTACTGAACAAATAGGAATACTGTAGTAATTGAAATAGGATGTAATGACTTCCGCACTGCTGCTTCTTTACTCTCTGTAAACAAAATCTCTTTGAGAATATGACTTACTGCAAACTGAAATCGCCTTAATACTTAAGAGATGGATATGTAAAGGTGGATAATTCTACTTACAGTCTCTCAATATTAACCAGCTACCGAATTTCATGGATATCAATATCAATGTTGTTACAAAAAGTATTTAAGTAAGAATTACCTATTAAAAAATACATTGAAGAAGTCTAAACTAATTTACTTTTACTTGCGTGTGGTTTTTTTAATGTGTGCTTAAATAGCCTAGTTTAATTTAACTATCTATTTATGAAAATACATCAGCTTTTCCTTTTATACTGATATACCATTCGAAAGTAATAGATAACCCAAACAAGAACAAGCCTTATCATCACCAAGGAGAAGTTCGTGTGAAGGAAGTTTGCTACGAGAAATCTGCATTAGTTAATTGTGTTACTGTTAAAATAGAGCAGAGCCTCGGGGCCTGGTGAACGTAATACGGTTAGATGAACGGCTGTCACTGTCTCTGCCATTGCTTTGTCTCAAACGAATTTTACTGAAATATAAATAGTTCTCAATAACATTTTGTTTCCAAGAAACATTATCCATCTTCAATATCCAGGAAAATATTGTCTTCATTGTTACTCCGAAATTGAATATTCAGAGGTTCTTGGCTTAATTCATTACTTTAAACATATCCGAAAAATGTAATTCAGTTTAGTACCACACTTTCCGTTATAGTAGCGCATTAACCATTGGGTTATTGTATTATGCGTACCTTTATTTTCTAATAATTTTCAGAAGGAACTTCTGATAAGCAGTTATTTCCACTGCAGCCCGACATCTGCACTTAATTCCGGTTTCCTATTGGAATCAGCTGCCCTTTTATCTGCAATCAACGATAGAACTATACTAAATCTTGAATAATTTGGAATCCACAGAAAGGATTTATAAATAGGTCCCTTTTAATATTCTTCATGTCTGACACAAATTCCTTAACGCAGTTAATTAAAATCCATTTGTTTTGCTTTTTCTATTGCTGTAAAATATACATTTTTAGGTAATGTAATATTTTTTATAACTTTTTCTCTCTTATGCTAGGATAAAATAAAGTACACCCTAGTATCAGTAAAGGTAAAAGTTTAGAGTACATCTACTGACATGAAAGTATATATTTGTATTTAAAAGTTTCCCCACAAATTCAGTTCTGCAATGTATATATATATATATATATATATATATATATATATATATATATATATATTCTTAAAAAAAACCTGAATGCTAAAGAATAACCCGTAATCTACCATGTTTAGTTTTCCAAGTTCGTTAGTCCAGATATGAGTAGATACTCATATTATATTTAATCGTGACCATAAAACGAGTATCAAATTTGTATTGAGGGAATTTAACACTTAACATTTAAAGAATTTTGTATAGTTAAGTATAGGTTGTTCATATATGACGTTTCATAATACAAAATTTTATACTAGAAAATGTATGATAATGGAGTTAATACATTTATACATATACGTCATAATTTTACATTTTACAGGATCCTTAAAGTAAAATTATATTAAAAATGCATAATATAGATATAAATGCACAATATATTTGTACATACTATTCAAAATGTATATAAACTAATTATTGCAGTACGGTAAAGCTTTATCAAGAAATATATTCACAAGATCCACTAAAATACAGAGTGTTTCATACAATTTTATGCTCGTAAAGATATTTAATTTTCTGAGTAGAATCATACATCAATATTTGTTCGTCCAAGCAGTTTTATGTGCTGACTCGTCAGACCGGAGGCGGTGAGATGGGCGGGCAGAAGAATTCACAAGATCAGAGATGTTTGTCGTCCAGCATTCGTCCATTCGTAATGTTTTGCTCTGGTCTGAATTGCAGCAAAACACTTCGAAAAGATGAATGATAAACATATTGTTAATGGAGCAATGGAACTCTGATGCTGACGACATTACTGTTCTTGGTATTCGCAGAGGTGGATGCAAATCAGCTTATATTATGGAGTAATATTATTTTTAGAAATAATAAATAAACAGTCCCACGTGCCACTGTATTCACTAAGGATTAGAAATAACATAACTATACGAGGTCCTTTATTCCTCCATATGGTAGAGTGGCAAAATAACAAATGTAGAAAACTAATTAACTAATGCTGGAAATTCTGACTTGTCAGTCATAAACAATGTAAGTACATTAAGTACATTACATACAATTAAATAAAGTAAGTAAAGCACATACAATTTTGACTAAATTGTATATACTCGTACATTCTTAAACAGGTTTAGAAATATGTATTTACTTTTCTCATACAATATGTAACATTATGTATTTTAACAGAACAAATTTCAATAAAAATATTTATAAAAAATATTTATCATTATTATTTATTACTGTATATACCAAATTGTAATAAAAAACTATCTCATGCAGATCAAATCATATTCTCAAATACAGCTTTACAAGATTGTAAAATAATACTTTATAAGACTATCAGCTTAATTTATTTTTACAATCTATGTACAAATCCAATATAGCAGTATTATATGATGATGGTAAATATAAAAAAATATTAACCTTAAATAAAACTACAAAATCACAAAGAGTATGTGCTCCTCCTGAAAGAAATACAGATTGAACCTAATTTACAATACAATCGCAAGTTGCATAATTCAAGGGGTGAGTAAGAGAGTAATACACGTTAAAACTAAAATGAAATGCTAATTTAGAGTTTCAGTAAAATAACTTTATTTTTGGTGCTATTTAACAAAATAGAGTTTGTTTATAAAGTAAATAAAATAAAATATAATTGTTGTAAAAGTAAGTTGGTTGAATTTGATTAATCTGTAAGAAACATTTGTTTTATAACAGTTTTAGTGTGTATTCAAATCTATATAAATGGAAAGCTCATCTAGTGCGAGGCAGGCCGTGGGCCACAACAATAGACTGCACCCAGGATCTACTCGTGCGGAAGTCCTTCTGATGATGACCAGCATCGAACAAGAGCAAAGCACCTTTGTTGCTCACTGACAAAGAAGTGATGAAACTTGTATCAAACAGTCTACGATCATCCAACCTGCTCTAATCATTCGTTATTGCAGATGGAGAGGCAAAATGACGAATAACAAAAGTGACGAACCATTCACCGAGTAATATTACGAATCTTTGAAATAGTTAAGGTATTATAGTAACTAGTAGTAGTAATATACTCGAAGAAAAATATACTATGGAATACGAACGTATATCTTGTACGTATTTATTATAACATCTTTATAATTCCTCCAAAGTTTTTTGTATACAAGTTGTGTATACTCCTTTATAGGAGGAACCTTGTGCAAATTTGTAGACTGTTTTATATTCAGTTTTCTTCGAGGGAAAAATACAAATTATTTTAATTATTTTAGTATATATTAAAAATTTTGTGTTTATGACAAAATACAGAAATTTTTTTTCTGGTATTAACCAGAAAAGGGAGGTGGTATTAGCCATCTGTTGGGAGAAAGGTAAATTTCATATATGGTCATCACCTATAAATATCAAACTGAAGATGAATGTTTAAAGGTTTATTTCACATAACACTAACGATAAATTATTAACATAATATGCATGTCTTTGTAAACACATGAACTTGATTTAGTTACAATTAATCCAAATTATGAGAATAGAAATATTTACTTGTAATGGTTCATTGTACACTTATATTAATTTAAACGGCCACCACCTTTAAAACCTTAATAGTAATCTATAGCCTAGATTAAGTATATTATCTAAGGTAATAGCAGTTTTCTATTGAAAACTTTCCAAGGAATAAAACCTTCCAATCTCTCTATGATAATAAAATGTAAATTGCACACTTTTAAAAATGTTTTTGGGAGTTAAACAATTTTTGACGTGACAAACGTCTTAAATTAGGTTGCGGCTCGGAGTCACTCATGAAATGTGTAACGCCCGGTAACGTTACCGATGCCGTCCCAGTGGGTCCGCCGCACGGGATATAAAGCAGATAACTGTGGGTCCGCCGCACGGGATAAAGCAGATATAAACTATGTTATATTCGTGAAAATGTGGTAGTGCTTAGATTCGTCATTTACAACACTACAACAATAAAGGTAAATAATTGTACACTGATATTTCATTATCGTAAACTATGATTGATTGATTAATTGTTAGATTGACACAAAAGTTGAGAAACTGAGTTTATAGGTTATGTCATACTATTGACAAATGTTGATAGTGTTTAAGTAAAATTATTAGTTTAATCACTCTGCATTGCAATCAATCGTAATTCAGTCGATTGAGAAGAAACAGCGCGTATTGCTAGTCAAACATTTAAAATAACAAATTATAACCTCTAACCTGTCATAACAGTGCTAACCAAACAAAACGAACTAAACCGACCAATCACCACGCGCGGAGTTAGAATCTGTGTTTAGCAAGAATTTCAAAATTCCAATTTTTAGTAAATGTTTTATTCAACTTTACCATTTACAATAACAAATTTTAATTAATTTCAAATTATGTACAATGTTTTAGTAAACAAAATACATTTCTATAGTTAAAATTTGTGCAATTCTTATTTTCATTCAATTCCTTGTTCCTATTGTGCAATTTAAATAATATTCATATCAATAAAATATTCTACCGAGGGAAAAAGACGTTGTCACGTAAAATCTTCGCCCGAGTAAAACCGACTTTACAGGCAACCATAATTTTTTTCATGTAAGAAATGCTTAAACCGGAAATCAACTACCTGTTTTTCACAACCATATTTTTGCATACGATCTGATCATAACCTTAATCATGGGTATTACTGAAAAATATGTCTTAAAGCGAGTCTTCTTACATTACCCTTACATTAGGTTTCTTATTATCGTGGTTATAAGTTCCATACACCGAAAGCCTCCAGCCACGCGTTATATGGACAATGCTAAGGACTGTTTCAGACTATATGAGTCTGTTTTTTATGCTTGGTATCTGTCATCCTAAACTTTTTCATACATCAGCTCTAGTCGTAACCATGGGAATTTAGGCCTATTGCAGGTAAACTCATGTGAAGAAAATTAAGTTGCCTCTAACAGCCCAAGAGCTATCCATACGGCACAATAGCTAAAGTTATTAATTTATATTATAATCATCTATCGATGGATAAATAGTGAGTTGTGTTGAAAACAATACTCCAAATCAGCCTTAATCTATTGACCACGCCCCCCCCCCCTCCTATGGAGCAGGGAGAATGTTGTCTCATCACGGAGTAAATATATCAACATTTACTTACTCTCTTTTACACCATCCTTCACTTTTAATCTCTGCCATCAGGAATTCATTGCCATTACTGGACCTCTTGTTAGCTGTGAACTCAATAAAGTAGTATGATGTGGTGGGTGGATTACAGGATGTTTCACACCACCCACCTCAAGTGTCTAGTGGTCAAACTGCAGAGGTTTGGTTTAAATGAACTTCCCAGAAATTCAACCCTAATGAATTTCTTTAAAATAATTTAAACTGATGAAAATACAGAGTTTCCCAAAATAGTAGCTCTCATGTTCGAATCTCAAAGCCTAAAAATGTAAATATCATGTTGTAGAAAATTACATTTTTATCATAGACATAAAATTTGTAAATTTAAATTACCTGTATTCTTTTAAAATGACGTTATATAGTGTACAGAAAATGGTGTTTTATTTGGTTTTTATTGCCAGTCCTGTAATTGGAACCTACACCAAAATAACGTTATTTTTATACTTCATGAGGTGAACATTCAAAATATAACAAAGCAAAACACTGTAATTCAACATAACTTTAGTGAACATAAATTAGAGTGTTGGTTATGGAAACACAACCTGCAACAACAAAGGACAGCAGCAGACAATTGGTAAATGCTTTAAAATACAGTAGAACAATTAACGGAGTTTACCGCGGAAACAACCTGAATGTCAAATGTAAATTAATTTTGCGACGGTTATAGTCAGAGTGACAACGTAATTAATGTACGATAGTCGCTTTTTAAAATGTATTTTGATTTATATGAATGATTTCACTTATTCAACATTAGTGAAAATACAGGGTGTCAATTAAGTCTGGAACCTCTTTTTTAATTTTTAAACCACAATATAAAAAAACACCAAAGTTTACACGTGCTTACTGGTGATAGTAACGCACACATCTGCCCAATTACCGACCGGATAATCCCTTTGGGGGACGGTCCACAAGGAGTCAGACAAAATTCTTAAATAGCAGCATAGGTCAAGTTTGGTATCAAATTAAAGGACTTACTTAGCAGAGTACAATGCCGCAAACCGAACTTCAAAAGGTGGATTCATTCAGTAGTTATACCTATTTGAATTTTAAAACAATTGAACAATGTAAATTATTAAGTATTACAAGTTAACACCAATTTTTAAGTACCTGTGATCAAAGTAAGTGTTCAAAATGTTCCCCTCCCATCGTCTGGCAATGTCCTAGGCGGTTGTAAAAGCATTCCACTGCCTTTTGAAGGTAGTCACGAGGAATATTTTGAGCTTCTTGGACTATGAGATTTCTTAGGTGCGCCAAATCTCGAGCCTTATTACGATAAACTTTATCTTTGAGGTATCCCCAAAGAAAAAAATCCAGCGGAGATAAATCAGGGGAACGAGCAGGCCACTCTACTGCACCATGTCTTCCAATCCATCTGTGAAGGAATATTGTATCCAAGTATTCTCTAACAAGGAGAGCAAAGTGTGGTGGCGCGCCATCTTGTTGGAAATAAAATCTTTGAAATTGTCGACCAAGAGCAGCTTGTAGTGCAGGAATTATCTCATTTTGGAGCATTGCTAGATACGAGTCACCATTTAAATTACCATTGATAAATAATGGGCCCATAATTTGATTTCCTGTAATACCTTCCCAAACGTTAAGTTTCTGTGGATGCTGTGTATGACTCTATCTGCCACTTTCACATTCTAACAGTAGTTGTGTTATTGGTAATAATTATTGATTCCTGGCTTCGATTACTACATTGTCAGATGATGGGAGGGGAACATTTTGAACACTTACTTTGATCACAGGTACTTAAAAAATTGGTGTTTACTTGTAATACTTAATAATTTACATTGTTCAATTGTTTTAAAATTCAAATAGCTATAACTACTGAATGAATCCACCTTTTGAAGTCCGGTTTGCGGCATTGTACTCAACTAAGTAAGACCTTTAATTTGATACCAAACTTGACCTATGCTGCTATTTAAGAATTTTGTCTGACTCCTTGTGGACCGTCCCCCAAAGGGATTATCCGGTCGGTAATTGGGCAGATGTGTGCGTTACTATCACCAGTAAGCACGTGTGAACTTTGGTGTTTCTTTCTATTGTGGTTCAAAAATTAAAAAAGAGGTTCCAGCTTTAATTGACACCCTGTATATGGAAACAACGATAATGTAGACTTAAGATCGTTTACCTAATAGGTACTGATTAATATGTAAGGTTTCGTCATAAAAATTGTAAATTATTATATCTTTTCAAATAATATAAAAACTTTAAAGTGAAAATGAAACATTTATTACAAGTATATTGGTATAAAGAAAATAATTTAAAGTTAAAAATAATTTATTTGAAATATCGGAAATGCCATGCAATTCAAATAAACCTAGCCTAACGTAACCTAATTTAATAATAACCTAACCGTATCTGACCTAGACAAAAACGTTGTTACTTTGTAGCCGTGCTGCAGCATTCCCTATTATAATCTGTAAAGCTTTGGCAAAGTAAGAAATCCGTTTTGTTTTATACTTTGTTTGTTAATTTTGGCATTGCATTTAATTTCTAAATGTACATGGTTATTGATCGACATGGTATACTTAAATAAATGTGAATTTTTATAAGCTTTTAGTACTAGTAATATTTATTAGTTGTCAGAGCAGCTAGACAAGTGGCAAAGATTTAAAATTTAACATTTATTTCGGGGACGAAAATTATACCAGTACATAAATGATTAAAGTTATATTAGGCAAGAAAGGCATTGTATGGCTTTTTACAAAACCAAAACAAAAACACAGAAAAGATAAGGATGAACGCTGGATAACAAGAAGAATATAATATTACAGGCGTCTACATTACTAATTTGTTTTTATTTACGTTATTGTCATATGTGGGTGCTACATACGCTTCACCTGAAGATTTGGTAATAATGGCGTCACACCTAATACAGTGAATTTAGTAGACAGAAATTGTTATACACATTTACATTTCTTTGTAAAAACGTTGACTTGGTTTAGTTATTATTAATCCAAAATTATTTTTGTAAACATATTCACTTATAATGGTTTAATTTTATTTTTCTATAACTTTAAACCCCCACCAGATGGAAACCTTAAGGTTGATCGAAAAGTAAGTAAGATTAAAATATGTTGCTTGAAATTAGTAAGTAAATAAGAAAACTGTCAACTTTGCCCAGGATATAAATTTTACCCAAATGCGAATTACTGCCTTGAATATTGAAAAAGTCTTGGTTAAGTCTGGTTAACGAACGATTTGAAGCTACATACAAGTACTAACTCTGTACCAAGTACAATCTAAACCTATAAGGTAAGAACTACGGTACTTATCGTTTTCATAGTTATTCCCGTATTGTTGTATACTACTTAAAACTTTGTACGCACACTATCTGAAGATCTTATAAAACATAAAATATAAGATATAACATATAAGATACAAAACTCCAAGCTTCTTTCTTCTCAATTTATTAAAGTAATATACTGTGATCATACCTAATTTTTCATACTGGCTGAAATATTTCCAATTTTTTTTTTTTATTTGCATATTTATACTGCTGTATAATACTATCATATGGTATTTTGATTGGAATAAAAATAATGTAAATATTTATTTATGGAGTCGAAAAGTTGTTTCAAATTACTTAATATATTTTTTAAGTGTATAGTTTTGAGTCTATGTTAGGAGGCAGTGAAGTTTAAATTTGCATTCGAATGACCGCCATCTGGGAATGGTTTATTGATTAACAGTACCAAACAAACCTATTAAAGCTATATATAAATACTGTCTATATACAAAATTTGGTCTGAATTTATTAAGAGCTACCGTCGTTGGAGTATATTTGGATGGATTGTATGACTGGATTACTGCCCGTGCAGCGCTATGATCATAATATTTGTGTCGACATATCTGTTACTATTTATTAAATTACCTTCGTGTTTTAAAAAAAATATTAATTGTGCGTCGTATGTTTTTGTTTTGTTACGTGTTGCTCAAATGGCTGAAAATTAGGTATACAAATTTTAATTTAATTTTACCAACGCTTTTGTTTCTCAGGCATATAGACACACTGTAGAGCTCTCCCCCCCCCCCCCGAACGATCCCGCAGTTCAAATAGGATATAATCCAGGGTAGTGTCATGCGTTAATATACTCCTGGAAACTAAATACTAATAATATATCTCAGACCGATCTCATGATAACGTACAGGCATAAAGCCACGTTCCTAATTACAAAATCAAAGGAGGGTTACACGTTGGGTTAGCGTGGTGGGTTTTTGCTCGGCCTGAAACAGACATCTTGGCTCGGAGAGTGGGCTCTCGATGTTTACCAATTTCTGTTCCAAATATGATCTGATAAATACAATTGGCCTGATTATAAAATTTACCGGTAGCTTTCTTAAAATACTTGTAAACTATGCGGTGTATGGCTTGTAGGTGCATGGCTCAAGTGATTTGTTAAAGTGTATATACAACCATGAGGTCCGTAGGTAGTAAATATTAGCTAATGCATCAGCGGGAGTGAATGGTTGTAGAATGTTGGTTCGGACTTACAGTTGGAGAGAACAAGCGATAAGCATGAGGGTGCTTTACACAAGAAAACATTAGCAGTTAGATCAGGGAGATTAAAGCAATTGTCTAAATTTGTGGCCGAGACGGAAAGTTGGAGTGGACACGCGACAGCCATGTGGGCGTTGAGTGCTAGACATTGTGTGCCTGCTGTTGTGTCATTATACAGCTAACTTGGCCACTCTGCACAACCAACTCCCACACGACTAATACAGATTACACATCCTTTTAATAACGTTTTTAGTTTTTTAAAAGTAATACATTATTATTATACAGCACTATTTACGGGTAGGGTACGATAAGCGGACCCGGTTTTTGATATCGAAGAATGTTATCATGGATACCCAATATTCGCATCTCAAATCCTAGATTATCAATCGATATAAAAGTATCTATAGTCTTTAATAACCATCGTATGTTTTAAATTAAAATATGAATTTAATATTAACAGTGACTAAACTAATTATTATAACCTAAATGAGGAAAAATAAGATGACAATATATTTGCTCCTCTCACAATTACAGTTGTTTCTTTCCCACAAATTTCACATAATGGGTTTTTGACTCCAACATTTTGAAGC
The DNA here is from genome assembly GCF_021130785.1 of Homalodisca vitripennis. Taxonomy (NCBI): domain Eukaryota; kingdom Metazoa; phylum Arthropoda; class Insecta; order Hemiptera; family Cicadellidae; genus Homalodisca; species Homalodisca vitripennis. The sequence continues at coordinate 155,168,821 of NC_060210.1, read as the reverse complement.
CACTAAAACATGTCTTGTCATCTTTCAAAGCAATGCCGTGTAGTTTTTTTTTTTTTAAATTGCCTGCCATTTTTAAAAACCAAATGTTACGTATGTAAAATTGAAATATTACCCTACGTGTTTTAATTGAAAGTGTTTTACAGCTGTTGATATAGATTTTTTAAGTAAATTGTTCAAAATAATTAATCAGTATCGATTGATTATATGGATTGTTATGATTTAGTAACATCGTTTGCCAATTTCGATATAAAAACCGGGTCCGGGTCCCTACCCCTATTTATTACTAATCTAGGAAAATGAATAACTATTCCTCTGGCATTTATTAAAAATCTACTAATGGACAGAGTTGACACCATGATTTAGCCTCGTGGCTCAATGGTACAGGGTTTAAATTGGCAGCTTGTATGAACGGCAATAGAAATCCAACGGAATCTTAGAATCCGTGAGCGAGAAAGTTTTATTTTATTTTCTAAATCTGTGGTGGAAATTAGGTAAATCAATCAATGAACATGAATCATCGTAATTACAGACCTATTCTCAGACGTTATCCTCAATTTATACTGTCAAAAGTCTTTTCAAAAGAACTCAAATACTTTAAACACAAACAATTTCCTTTGAAAACTCAGTTTCACATATTTTTATTTTAAAATCATTATCACATTTTCCGAAATTTTAATAGCTTATCCATACAATTATTTGAAATGTCTATAGTACCGGTTCCTACAATTCTAGGATATTAGGATTCCAAGTTTCTACACCAATTGCATTCAGTTTCTTCAGGAGCTAAGGCGCACTATTGTGTATCGACCAGATTGAAGTAGATAATGCAACCTGGATAATTGAATCGAATGTTATTGCTCACAGTTACTGCTGAAACACTATCTCCTCAGTACCTTCGCAAAAACTTTTTTTGTACCTTCTACTACAGTAGATGAAGTCAAATCAGTTGTTTTTAATTACAAAAAGAACAGTAGGTTTATATAAATTCAACGTTAGTTCATTGAAATCTATATAATCAATGGTATTACACTCGTATGAATCAGTTTATTGTATGAATAATAGTTTCAGTAAAAGTGTCTTTCTAGAAAATCTTAAATTAAGTGTAGTTGTACCTAATTCTAGAAACCTAATTGATATATGTTCGAAAATCTAAGGCAAATTAGCCTTTTTTTTTGAAAAATTAGTTTGATTTTTTGCCAGAGAGTGCACGTATTGCAGTTACAGAACACATTGTTTCAGGTTTGAACTCAAAACAAAATGAAACTGGTGTTTTTAATGATTTGAAAAAAATTAACAGGGTCAATCATGAAATATTTTAAAGTAAATTACAAACTTTCGGGATTACAGATGTAGCTTAAAACTGGTTTCGTAGCTTTATAACAGGGAGGAAACAACAATAGGAAATTAATGATATCTTTAATGACTCATTGATAGAACAGGAGTGTCGCAAGGTTTAATGGTCTCTGCTACCCTTTTTCAATTTGTTATTAATGGCTTAATGAACCTAAGTTTTTATGGAAATTTCAACACTTTCGCTGATAGCATTGTTCTTTTTTAGCCACGAAATCATTTAAATTTAATAAATGGAACTATCCATAAAGTATGATCTTTTATTCCTTAAAAAATGGCACTCCATAAACCAAATGCAGGTAAATGTTAGTAAGACGAAATTTATACATCTTGGTTCCACTGTTTTTTACTTTTACTTTTCATTAATATGCAATTTCACACCTTGCAATCTCAAATTATGTGTTTTTCCAAATTTTGAAAAAGTAAAAAATATTAAATATTTGCTAAAATATGACTTGATGAAAAGTACTCTTTTGAACCACATGTATCAAATCTACATGGAAACTTAAGTTCATAAATTATAAAATTATATTTTTTAAGAAACTTTGTAATGCATCCCTATTCAGAACGCTGTATTTTGCACTAGTTAATTCAAGATTGTAGACGCCTTGCCGTGCTGGAGAGGAACCTATAACTCATTAATAGGTAAGTTATGAAAAAATCGAAATTATTTTTTCGAATGATTTAAGAAAATCACAAAGAACAAATCCCTTTTCATTGTACCAGCAGTTAAGTATTTAAACAATCCATCTTTTTGTTTGAAAGGTCTTGATATTGATCCTTAATAGTATTGGAAATAGAAAAAACATAATATTTTTTTTAGTACAAGAATTTCTGAAAATAAGCTCTTAAAACCACCTAAAGCAAATAAAGTAATTTTCCGCCATTTATTTCAATATTGGAGTCCAATATATTTCAATCAACTTTCACTTCAAATTAAGAATGTCAAACATTTTAGTTAAAAAATGGTGGCTTGCATTTCTTCTCAGCAATATGTAAGATACCTTAACAATAGTTAACAATTATAAGTAAATTCCTTCTTACTATAAATATTTGAGGATATTTATTGAAAAAAACAAAATGTTTATGTGGTTGTTCGTAATATTTAATATTCAATTAAGGAAATGTTAACCTACATTACAGTAACATAATCTGGTGTCACAGTTACAGCATTGTTGGGTTTTTTAATAGGATATCCGTTACTCTTGACAATGGGGCACAGCTGTTTACCAGACACGAGAAAGAGTGTTGGCTACATGTCGACAGCCGTTTCAAACTACGGGAGCGAGTAAAATCTCCACAATAGCTTTGTAGGATTGAGTTTGAATTTCGATTCAGTATCATATTCAGTTTGCCACAATCGAATGAACTGTGTCGGGCTTGTTGCCGGGTAACCCATTATGGTTGCCAATCATGATGCCCGCAACAACGTCATCATTACACGTACATTACGTGTAGCTTGGACTTAAGTTGTTTTATATATATTTTGTCTTTTTACATACGTAGCATTTATACACGTTATTTTAGAAATTTTCTAAAATAGTACAAAACTACTATAACATTGTTTTTCCGCAATTCCAGTGCAACTGTGGTGCTGAGATTCAGTTTCTATGCGTCATTTTACCACAGAAACACTGCAAGCGATATGAAGCATGTTTGCAAATTTAGGGAAAACTCCCGTTGTAACTTTGTTCGACGCTGTGGCACAATATTACTTGAGTGATACTGTTGACAGAGCCACCATATCGATATGATTTTTAAGAGCAATGACGACATGTATATTTATTTGGAGTGCGTGTGTTGTATTATATGCATGCTACGATCTATCAACAAAATATCCAGAAAAAAACTGTCAATAAAACTGACTCTGTCCTCAAAAGTAGACTTCAACAATGGCTAGGTTTAGCTACGTCTAAAATCACAGCTGGTTAGCATGTGTTCGAGTATGGTATGGATTTTAAAGTATTTGAACACTTTTGTTTTGGTTTAGGATAAGGTTGATAGCAAAATTGACGTTTATTCTATAAAAAGCAACACGATTATAAGAGCAAAATCGGTTGAAACTTCTGGGTCTGTAAGGAATATTGCCGACACAAACACCAGTTCTTTCCTCTCTTATTTACACTTCTTTCCTCTTTACAAAAATGCAGAATTCAATGTTTTATGGGGCGGTAGGCCAATAAATTCGTAAAATATACTATTTATTGCGTAAGTAATGTGACTTTCTGTTAAATAATGTATAGTTTCACAGAACTGAAAATTATTACAAAATTATTTTTAACATACCTAAGCATATTCCACTTTGTTCTAGCCCAAGTAGTTAAGTTTTTACTCGCAAATTTAGATTTTAAATAAGTTGCGATATTTTAGCTTAATTTCTTATTTCGTTTCGTACAGATAAATTTACTAATCCAAATAAAAATCCTTGTTGTCTAAGATAAATGTAAGAAATCGCAAACAAAAATAATCAGTAGATCCTAGCTGATAATACAAATAAATGTGTTTGAAAAGGAAGACTCTCAATGGAATGGCCCTTTAAACTCCGTGCATAATAAGTACGAGTAGTGCTTTTCAGTTTAACGGATTTCTGTTACTCAATGCTGTTTGGCAGTTGCCAATTCCATCTTCTTGATCCTTCCCAGTTTGAAGTTAGTTCTAGAGTATACTCTGCAAACGGAACTTAGGAACCAGATTTGATTGATCTTTAACATCCATGTTAGGGTGAATGAGTACAAGACTAAGAAATTACTGTTGAGATCAACTTCAAATTGACAGCGTTTACTTAACATTTCTCCTGTAAGTGTTCTAACGAAAACAGTTTAAACAGTGTTTATTGTAATTATGAGAGTGACTCTGTCGGGCAGACTATGCGCCACCAATATGAGCTCTTGAGGTCTTTCAATAAAAGTTACTTGAAATTCTTATTATTATAAATAGAAATAATACAAACATACTTGGATATTCAATGGTGGACAAATCTATGATATATACAAATCCCGTTACACAAATTGCAATTCAGAGATTGCATTCGGACAAGGTACGTAGCCATGGATTAACTCATTATAATAATAGTTGCAACTACTGCACATATTTGTATTTTTTTACAATTACTAAAGTAAACATTTCCCACTGTCATGTTTCTGGGAACACTAAATTAAAATGTAAACCGTTAATATCCTGTAATAATAATACACCACATGACAGGAAATGAAGATTAGTTAGTCATTTAGGAAAATATCGTAAAGAGTAGATTCCGGGCGTAAAAATTTACTTATAATGGAAATTCAATTTATTTGATTATAATACTCAGGCAATGTACCGTTATTCTCATTATGATAATCGCTGACTATGCAGATACTATGCTAATCTATTACTGAAAGTCATTAGAATTTTTTTATCCATTTTTAACAGCAAATACATAGTTGTAGTTTTATTGCTGGATGAATACTGATTTCTGCACCATTTGTGCCTGTATGACCAATTATAATGAAACAACTGGCCGATACCTGCATAAATCTGCCGTCACTAAATACGCTGTGCAAAATGAGTTATAAGACAAGTAATTGGATGCTCAGTTATGGGTTGGACCTTAATAAGAATTTTAAAATAACATAATAAAATAAGAAATTAATATATTTTTATTTTTTAATTTTAAAGGTTTTGTTGTTGGTAAAACATAATTTGACGAAACAAGGCTACAGGAAAACCGCAATAGGCGACCATCATTTTTAAAAAGCTATATCAACCGCAATTGTAAGCACGGACACCGAATTCTCCAAATATTTCCTATTGGGAAAATATTATACTGAGTTGGTATTTTGGAAATATTTGATTATTGTCCACCGAAATTGTTAAAAGTGTCAAATTCAAGACCATCTTCAATTAGTTCCACTTGTCTGATTTATGAAATTGTCATAGCTTTGCACTAATCCGTGTAACGAGACTGTAATCGGTATGTTGTACTCGGCATGTTCATCTTCACTCCGGTGCATAAAGCTATTAAAACTTCAATTTTCCACCAGATACCGGATAGAATTCACGCTAATAGTACGCCAGAGGGGGCTGTTAGAAATCACATTGGCCCATTACTCTAGTATTATAAATATTTCAGTAGTGACTATTTGAGAAGCTTATAAATTGCACTTAGTCCTGGAAGAACCTTTGCGCTGCTTCCGGAGTGACAGGATATTCAGGATGGATAAGGTTAGGGAGTAGGGGCCGCCTCCTATCGAGATATATGACGAAGAATTAGGGCACTACATCTCATTCATATCTCCCCAGAAGAAGGGGGAGGCCAACACTGATCTAGCCTCTCCAGTCAAATAGGCAGGGGTGGCACACCCTGGTTGAGGCTAGAAAGAACCTCTGAGGTTAGAGAACAAACCTCACCAACTCTAACAGTCATCTCCCACGGTAGACTAGACCTATGGAATTGCTCATGAACTCCAGAATTTCGACATTTGCGGTTAGTGATATGACGCTCCTGAACATCCATAAGGTTTCCCAGATTTAAGTGACACATCGGTTTTGCTGTGCCCAGTGGTGGGTTCAACTGGAAGGAATAAACCAGCCAGAAGTGATTCCTGCTGGCTGGTCTTAGGAGTTGCTAATATCTAACAAAAGGTTACGAAATTAGACACATAAAGAAATTCATGCAGACTCAAACACAATTTGTTAAGGTACAGACTTGAGTACTCCAAGATTCTGGTCTTTGAACTTAAAATTTGCTTAATAATTTCCTTGGGTATGGATATCCTCCAATACCACTAATCATATTAAGCATACTTGAGGATATAATACTTCATACTTATAACGCTCTTTCTATTGTTCTCTCAACTCATGCTAGTGCTGCTGAGCTTCAATACTAACTCTACGGAGAAGGATGGAATCACAAGGCCATTGAGTTTATAGATTTTTGTGCTTATCTATCATTGGACATTTTCTTGTTTCCTGTCATAAGTAATTTTAGTATGTAATGTCATATATTTCTTTCCAAAAACGTTCATGTATTACATTACAGCAAAAAACAATGGAAAGACCTTCCCCAGTAGCCAATGAGATAGGTGTGTGTTTGATCGAATTTAATATGAAAAAAAATTAATAAAAGTAAAAAAAAAAAACATGGGGAGTAGTATTGAGTACATGAATATGTTGTTTATTTCCACAATCTTGTCATAAATGAGTTGTGGAACTACAATATATTTGGATGTTTTAAAACATAACTTATTAAAAACGTTTATGGAGTTAAGTTATAGCTTTTCTATGATTTTTACACTTTTATTAGAAACTAGATTACGTCTCATTAATTATAGCCCGACCTGTCTTTCTTTAAACTATGTTTTTGTCCGTTTTTCACAATAAATCTTGATAAAGTTGTACTAGCGACACGAAACTTGGTACATAGTAGTACCTCCTAGCCCAAGGAATAACGCTATTGATTTTGGGATCAAAAGGTCAAAAGCCAGCAAAAAGTTGCAAGTAACTCCATAAAAAGAAAAGCCATGAAGATGTTACGTTCTCCCGAGAACGTCAATACTCCATTGTGTCTCGATATGAGGTTATATTTCAAAGATGATTTTCTTGTTTATTTTTAAAGAGTATTTCCTCAGTATTTTATTTGTGTTTTGTACGGTTGCTAATAGAAATGTTAAAAATTACAATCATCGGTTTGAGAAAAAGCACCTTCAGAAACCTTGGATTATAAGTCTATCGAAGTTTATGTTCTTTGTAATGAACTTCTTATCTCTTTGTAATGCATATTTTTAGTTGGTTACGGTAGAAAATGTGCATTATTACAAGACTAAAGGCCTAGAAAATTTCCATCCATAAACCAAGAACAGCCGCTTTCGATAACATACCCTCAGTTGGTTGCAAATTTAAATTACTAAACTTCTTGACGAGACCAGGAAAATCAATGATCCTACATAATTGAAATATTTACAACACTTCCTGTCACAAAAACTGATTGAGCTGTTGACGAGCGAGACCTGGGACAAAATCATCAGCACTTTAATACCTCAACTCTTTGATCATAAGTCATTTGAATGGATATAATCGAATGAAAAATGATTTTCAATTCATGAAAATACAGTATATATATATATATATATATATATATATATATATATATATATATATATATATATATATGTATATATATATATATATATATATATAATTTATGTAAATTTTTCTACGTTCTTTGTATGTATTATTCTTTCTACGTAATTAATAAAAAAAAACGTTTGAGAGCGATATTTGAAGTTAATAGTTAAATATATGCTCACATGAAATCATGATTCTACCTGTTTTAAAGCACTTCTTAAATTCCCTTCGCTCATGAGTTTACCAGATCAACAAATTTTTGTATTAGATAACAGAACTCGTGCTACATATCAAGCCCTGCCTACTATTGGAATAAGTGAACTTTAAACCACTTGACAATTCTTACATAAAATAGAAGATCGCTTTTTTCATTTATTTGTAATTGTATTTGAATAATTTTCAACGGCTTTTGACATACCGTGTAGCATGAAAACACTTTTCTTTATCTCAAATCAATGGTCGTAAATATATTATATTCAATCCGCATATGAATACTAGTATTTACTTTTTAGAATTATGTGCTTTACTTCTGTGTCATCCCATAGTCTTGTAGCGTAGTAATATACTTTCTAGACAAAACTATATTATTGGTTAAAATTACTAGCTGTATCTACTCTGCCCTAGAACAAGACACCTCTAATACTTTGGTATATTAGTTGCCTTTGTGTGACGGGTGACACGTAAGGGACGTTGTTAACAGTTTACAAAGACTAGTTCTATCTACTCTGCCCTAGAACAAGACATCTCTACTACCCTGATATATTGGTTGCCTGTGTCAGTCAGGTGACACAGAAGTGACATTTACAATGGCTAGCTGTATAAAATCTGCCCTACAATACATCTATAATACTCAAGTGTATTGGTTGCTTATGTGAATCAGGTGATACGAAAATGACATTGTTAACCTTTTACACTGGCTAGCTGTATCAGCTCTGCCCTAGATCACGAAAAATCCACGACTTTGTTAAATTGGTTGCCTGTATGAGTCAGATGCCTCGGAAGGGACGTTGTTAACGTTTTACAATTACTACTTCTGTCTACTCTGTACATAAACACAACACCTCTACTACCCTGGTATATTTCTTGTCTATATGGGATAAGTAACTATACAGTCGACAATTGTTTACTGTAGTATCTCTTGACTTAAAATCATATTCTTACGTCCAAACGCTGCATTTCAGACAACCTTATATAGTATTCACAACTTAACCTTAATAGTATTCTGCTCAGATCAATAGAAACTTCAAGGTTATGTTTATATCATAATCACATATGTAGGCTAACCTTAGCTAGTAATGAGAAAAGTAATTTTATTGAATAGGTTGTTTTATGGTTGATTGCTGGATTACCACCATATTTCACCACGTTTCTATATGAGTATTCATTGCAAAAGGGTAGAAACGTATACGAGATCGTATAGTGAAACGATTCCTAACACCTTTTTATAGTAGCATTAAAAAGTCTTACTTTATTTGCAATGGCTAGTTATTGTTGTGCAAAAAGATGTGAATTCCGTTACTTACCAAAAGTTGGTTTTATTGAGATTAATTCTCTTGTAAATCTCAGCCCAACCGGACAAAATTGTTATCACAAAGTTGTATAAACAATAAAATCAGTGAATATAGATTTCAACCCAAGATACTTAGATTTGCAGAAGTCGTTTTAAAAGTTAAACTTACAATTAATATACTATCATAGACTGACATAAAGAATTAGATTCCTAAATTTGACTTTTGTTGTTTTACTTAAAAAATAATGTATCCCATATTTTATTACTAAAAGTACTCATTTTACCTGAAAAATCGGCTCAGTTAGACAGTGCCGATTTTTGCAACTAAGATTTCTGTTTTGAAAGTGTATTAATTAAGCTAAAAATTATCCTAAATAATGTTATCAACGTCACTATTTCTAATTTTCGTAGATTAAACATGGATCATATTTTGAAATTATTGAGTATTATCATTTTGGGCAAACATTTTAGTGAAGTACCATTAGATCTGTAGCAATCCTATCAGGGTCTATTAAAATGAAAGCCACCGCTTTCCTTGTAGTTAAGTCAGCTGATTTTCTCTCTCACAAACATTACTTCACTATGTAAACAATTCATTCCCTACCTAAACAATCTCTGTTCCTGTATAAACACATCAGTTTGATTCCGTTATTTCTTCGGACAATCTCATTTTGAAATAGATAATTTTAGTTTTAAGTTTCTTTCTCAAAAAATAATTACTAGGCTATGAAATGTCAGATAATCTTTTAAAAGATTTCGTTAGCTTTTTTCATCTTGATGAAAAGTATCGTTCAATACTCGTCTCAAAAGTTCTATTGCGGGACTCGTCGCCTCTTGCGTCTTTACGTGACGCACTTCCAAGACTATGTTTTGTCAATGGAATGTAACAATTGGCATGAATTGGTTTTTAAAACAGACGTGATGTGCGAGCCCCGCACCAAAAATCCCCATTTGAAGGTTGTGGGAAGCTGACATGTACTTCTCTGTTAAAGTTAAGTTCTGTTAAACCCTAGGGAACATAGATCAGCGAGTAAAGTAACAATAAGAACTCCGGAAATTATGTTATTCTATCGTTAGGAGCAAACACAACAGGTACGACCTGTGACAGCATCCGCCGCCGTTGTGCTCGTGACGTCAGCCGTCACTTGTTCTCTTGTCAAAGTCCGTACTGACATTATTGTTTTAGTTCCAATACTTTTATAATAGTAACGTGAGCTTTCATTTTTGAGTGATATAATATATAATAATCATTATGTATACAAATGTTAAAGAAAGCAGCTTCAAATATTTGGCTCTTGATAATTTTAATATACTACAAATGCTACGTATAACTTCTTGGCTGATTGTTAGTGAAGACCAACGCTCGTTTAGCTCGTGGGACTGGAAGATTGTTCGCTTCGGTCTATCTGTCTACCCGGAAAATAAACTGTTTCCGGACGTGAAATTGGAAAGTTCATTTCTATACTGGCCACATCGAGTTCAACGATAGCGTATGTAACTCCATGGGATTAGGCGTTAGCTAAAACCTTTACATTGGTTTTACTGGTAACCGTGATGACAACGACAGAATCACAACATAGTTAAATTTGTCAATAATCTGAGTACAATCATACGACACTACACGTGACATTAATTTTTCATGTGATTGATTATCAACTGCAAACTGTAAATGCTACTTTAGCGAAGCCTGATATGCAACATGTGCTTCGTCGTACTACTTTCTTGTCAATTATAAAGGGAACTTGAATAAAAAAGAAATTACATAATGTATTGCATAAGGAGTTCATGTATAAAACCTCATCCAGAAACCTGTTACGCGACATGTAGTGTAGTGTACTCCTTTCTTCTTCATTATAAAAGAAAACCTTAATAAAGAAACTTATAATATGCAGAAAAGTTCTTGCAGAACTTGTGTACTCATGAACTTTCTGTGGCTTTTTGTCACTTGTAATTTTTATAAAATAATCTGTTTAAAGTTAATAGCTGAATTATCTTTCACGACTCATTTTGTTTTACAGCAATTTCATGATAGCCAAACAACCAACCATGATGTCCGGAATACCAGAGTAAGTAGTTCAATGGGAAGTAACAAAGTATAATTAGCTTGCACGAGCGCGAGCAGTGGTCTGCACTGTTGGCTTCAGCACGAGATTAATTGGTAACATGGCAGTTAGCTACAACTACACAATACACAGCTCTGCAAATTATTTATTGTAAACTCATGGGTATATTTTTGTTTTCACTTTATATCTAGATGACCTCCTTTAAATTTGTGTATGGTTACATATTGTTATAATAATTATCAGGTGATTCTCACATTATTTCGGTGCGTTAGCACTGTTTCCGTGGATGGCGTTATGGCACTACTCTAGTTCAAGGAAGCTTCTGTTTTGGCAGACAAATCTAGTTGATTGAATGATAGTCCTGACACTGCTTTCACAGTACTTAAGGCTACAGTAAAGCCACCTTTTGTGTTTCCTGACGGGGGCCAGGAAAATGTACTGTATTGGATCGTTGTATCAAAGGTTCTCGAGATCATTTGTGTGAATATTGACAAAGTTTAAGTATATTTAGCAAGATTAAATTAGTAAAATGTAAAAATGTTAAATAAAGAAACTATCGACCTGGCGATCTTAGTGAGCTGTATCAGCCTTTCTTGAATTTTCTAGATGTCCCTAATGTTCCGTCATTTACACAGAATCATAAAACTCAGGCTTGAATTTTATTGCTGGTAAGAAACATTGAAGCAAGTCCTTGGAAAAGAGCTGACGTCAATGACAATACATTTTCAAGTACATAAGCATATACAAATTGAAATTTCTTACAAAAATAACACTATGATAGTGCTTTATGTCTTGATGGGAACTAGTAGGACAAATAGAGCAATCCAATATTAAAAAGAACGATTCTGATGACAAAAGAGCTACTGTGTTAGCGTTCACGCTGAAGAATAAGGGTTGTGATTGGAGTAACGCTTATAACTTAAAGTGGTAAAGCCAGTGTTATTAAGGAGTCAATGATTGGCAGTATCGATGAATTTCACATGTAATCTGTTGATGCACGTCTGCTGTGATTGGAGTAACGCTTATAACTTAAAGTGGTAAAGCCAGTGTTATTAATGAGTCAATGATTGGCAGTATCGATGAATTTCACATGTAATCTGTTGATGCACGTCTGTTGTGATTGGAGTAACGCTTATAACTTAAAGTGGTAAAGCCAGTGTTATTAAGGAGTCAATGATTGGCAGTATCGATGAATTTCACATGTAATCTGTTGATGCACGTCTGTTGTGATTGGAGTAACGCTTATAACTTAAAGTGGTAAAGCCAGTGTTATTAAGGAGTCAATGATTGGCAGTATCGATGAATTTCACATGTAATCTGTTGATGCACGTCTGTTGTGATTGGAGTAACGCTTATAACTTAAAGTGGTAAAGCCAGTGTTATTAAGGAGTCAATGATTGGCAGTATCGATGAATTTCACATGTAATCTGTTGATGCACGTCTAAACTTCGCTGTTGCGGTGCATGGGTTAAGTTAAGTGTTGCGCATATGATTAGTCTCTTATTTTATCCCATTGGTATTAGATTTTAGGCATATTTTTGACAAAACATTCAGTTCAGTTCCGTGTTTCATGATTTTCTATCTTTGTCGTAAGCTTTATTTTAGGTTAGTTTTGATATCTGAGAAGGAAGAGGAAAAAACACACAAAATATTGAGAAGTTGTTTTTAGGATTCTATAGCATATAGATGGCAGTTATTAAAATACTGATATTAATACTGAGTTGTGGGAACCCAACAGAACGCTTCAATTATTTGTTACCCGTAGTTGAATATGACTTTGATGCATTCTTAACCAAAACTATTGCAGTCTATGGGCAAAATATGATGAGATATTTTTTATTCATGAGCAGTAAGCTACCATCTCAAAGATTGTAGACAGGTTTGTAGAAATGTGTCCGTGTTCTTCAACCCAGATGATAAAAATATTTAAAACTGGCTAGAAGTGCGGTGACAACACTGGGCAATGAGGCTTGCTTGCTTTGTGTCACCTGTAATTTATTATTTTTCAGGAGAATTTACTATTTGGAGGTTTTCCTCAAAAATTATTTCCGGAAGATACAATTTGATATTTTCTTATTATACCCTTATTAACTTGATGTTAACCCCTTATCTCTCCATAAAGTCCTCAATAAATATTTCAAAACGTTGCTATGAAAAAGTAACTTCGAAGTGCAACAAGTATGTTGCAACAATAGTTCTAAAGAGCAAGTGCTCGTATTTGCTTAGTTGTATTTTTAATTCCGTTGTTAGAATGAACTCTTAATTAGCATTTACGTATTTTTGAACCTGAATGAAATCAGAATTTATTAGACCTTATCTCTTCTGAATTATGTTGGTGTCTTGTAAATTTTAACAAGTCAGATAAGAGAAGAATTGTCTTCATATTAATACCTACACCCGTGAAGACATGGTATGTTAAACTTCCAGTACAATATACAATTTCTCCTAATGTAAAATACTTATGGGGCGAATATTCGTGTATGAATATTTTAGTTGGGTTTAACTCCCCCTTTATCAATATGGGAAGGTAGCTTCCATTATTTGATATGTAATTTAGCTATCCAGCTAGCCTATAGGTACTAATGTCAGTCTTGTTATTTATTTTCCTAGTTTAATTCAATATTGTTTTGTTACCATTCGTTAAGTAATGTATCTATTTGTTTCATATTTTGTTATTGTTGTGTAGTATTTATTAATCCTAGTCATATTCTTGTTATTGTTGTACTTATATATAAAACTAAAACACTAAGTTACTCTGTACTATTCTATTTGTATAAATGGTGTGTACCGTTGAAATAAGTAAATAAATAAATATGGAAAATGAAAATATTGTATCAGCAACAATATATCGATTGATATATTGATTATATCGTTCTGTCTACGAATGGCAAATGTTTGAAAAGGAAGAAAGTATGAGGCATCCTAAGTTGCATTCGGCCAACTTAACTACTACTTGTCAATAGGGGAAGCGTTTCCGACAATCTGATAATTCAAATTAAATATAAAATGCATTTCATTTCATGCAGTCAAAACTAACCAACTTGTGAAAGTTTGCGTGTGTTTTACAAATTATGTTTTTTTACCAATGCACCACTGAAATATTTAGGAAATAGGTGGATTATAAATAATTACTAAACTAAAAATATTATGAAAAATCTCCATAAGTTATAATAGTTGGTAATAACAAATACCTTCTTCCTCTATTCGAACGATTCAATATTTACGATATTTATTAAAATCATTTTAGAAGGAAAAAACTATATTGAATACGGTATTGAAGGTGGAACTGAAGTCGGCAGTGAACACGGCATTTGGATGTTAAATAGAAGCGTTCTAAATTTAAATTTAAATTTTGTTTACATCAAAATACGTTCTAGCGTTAAAGCATTAGTAGATTTAAATGCCGCACATTTCATATAATACCTCTTCATTTTTAATTCATTTATAATACGTAAAGCGAGTACGAGATCTTTTACAACAATTTATGTAACTGCGTGATACGAAAGTCTCACAACTACAACAAAGGCAGTTACTCAGCACGGGCGTGACTTCAGTTCCAGTCACCAAGCTCTGAGTGCGTTCCGTACTTCCTCTCCTTAGACTGTCGACTATGGAAGTCGTATGTTTTACTGTACTTTCATACTTAGAATATCTTTTAAATTAGAAATAATTGTAATTTTGTTATAAATAAATACTGTATATGAATACAGAAAAACTGTAGAGAAACACAAATTCTACACGTACAAAGTACAAATTACACTTACATCTACATATGAAATTAAATGAAGACAATCCTCACCCAAGGCACGAGTTTAGTGAGGAGATTGTTGCAGGAGATTGAAGAGAACAGTAATTTAATTTCTCAGCTTTGTCTAGTGATGAAACTTTTTATTCTTTTCGTGGAGCAGTGCACCGTCACCACAGCCGTTATTGGGAAAACTATGACCCGCAATGAATGATTGGACCCCTGGCGCAGCGGCCACAAATAATAAATTTATGGGCAAACATTTTGGAAAACTATGTTATTCGTTCTTTCTTCATCGATGCCAGTTTGAACTTTTTGAAATACTTAGATATTGTTCCAGTTGTTTATTACAGGAATTCAGTTAAATAGTGGCTTATTTCTTATTTAAAAAAGATATTTTGTGAGAAAATTTGGCAGTATTAAAGATAAAGTAATTATATAATTTTCAAAGAACATAGTACTTTTTGAAGCTAAAAATAGAGCATAATAGTTGTAAAAGATTTCTTCATCAGTTTTATGCACTTGTAAGTCAAATAACTACTAAATATTACAGTATCGATGTTAATAAAGTATGCCAAAAGAGCTTCAGGTGCTGCATAGAATTGAGAATAGGTGCTGTTGAGAATAGTACAGATATAAAAAGTTACAATGAAAATCTGTGTTTAAATAAAATTTTGTTCCTTAAAGTTTCAATTATTCTGTTATTCTTAAGAATCTGCTAATTTCTGTTTTATAATTCTTTTAATGTTAATGATTAATTTGTATTAAATTTTTATTAATTACCTAAGAAGATTTAATCATTATAACACTAAAAGTACAATATATAGACTATAGAACTATTGACTCGAAAGTTAAGGTTTGCTTAACATTAATTTAAATTTTACAAAGAAATTATAACAGTTAATTTTAATTAAGATGTATGAATTTCATTGCCATATAAGTATGGCACTTTTGTGATGTGTCTGACAAAAATAGCCTTGCTGTAGAAAAGCCTCACAAAAATAAAAGTTTTAAATATTGGTTTATGTGTTTGAATGTAAATAAGCTAACAAGTAGCCAATACAAACCCATCTTCAACATAGTCAAAGTAGATTAACAAAAATAATTATACTAACGAGTACTTTTGGCTGGTAGCAATAAATAAGTAATGAAGCCTAAAATGGATTTCGAAGTAACTTATCGTTTTAATCATATACTAAAAATCATGGCATTGTAGGGTAGCCAAGAAATGTAACCCGTATACATGTTAGAAAAAAAGTGAGTATTATATGAGTAAAACACTGTTTTTCCACATCTTTAAAACGGATTATACTAGATTAATTTGTATTTAAGGACGTCAGAATACTTCTCAATATTTTATTTGTACCACTAAAAATAACACACAAAACACGATGAAAACCTTTACAAGAAGAGTTCTGAGTTACGAGCGACGTGTTTCAAACTAAAAGTAAAGTTACATCTTTTTTGATATTATTAGGACATGTGTTAAGTGAACCTATCTTCAGAACTTGGGAGAGATCTTACAACCACATGAATGAACTATGCCTTTTCCCAGAAAAGCTTACAACCCATTACAAATGAAAGTTGACAACTAATTACCATTTTAGGCGTGGTAGCTTAAGCAATCTTATACAAGATTATTTTAAATATATTTTTCTACGCCAGTCGTATTTTATTATTTTATACTAAAAGTATTTTAAGGGAAACATTAAACTTCCCGAGAATGAATCCCATGTTTCCTCGTTTAGAGAGCCGCAGTGTATCCCTACGCTTTTAAAGTCGACGATTATCCTTAAGTTTTACTGTATACGCGTCACACATGAACAGAAAAGGATGTTTAATTTGGACCGGAATACCCTTCCTTTAATTGCCCTCTATCTTCTTACTCACCATGCGAGAAATTTAAAATTTAAAACGATTATATGCATTTTTATGAAAGCTGTGTAGATTTATTAGAGAATAAATTTTCTATTAAAGCTTGGTTTACAACACAACGAAGGATTATCTGAACAGTTATTCTAATTTTGCCCATGACCAACAGTTATCTCCATGAGATCTGGGGTCAGCGGCCTTCGGAGAAAAACCTAATCGTTTTGTGCTAGCTAATGGTGGCTGAGCTGAAAATATCGCAAGGTTTTTTTGCCAAAATTACATTAAAGTTGAATGGAGTTCAACAGTGCTATAAATAGTTGTTGAGAACTGTCTTACCGTTTTCATTGGTTTGGGTTCTATGACAAGAATGTTGCCACAAGGCAAACCGCTAAAATATTAATTCGGAGATTGAGATTCAGTGAATCATTTCTTTTGATTTCGCTGATGATTTTCTTTTCTGTTTGAATCAATGTAGGGTATGTAGATAACACTCTATCAGGTGGAGCATGTAATGCTTATAAGATTTGAGAAAATCACTTACAATTTTAGCGCGATAACAAAGGTTCAATTGAAATCCTGCCGAGCTTATTTCACCTTACGTGATTCTATTCGGTGGTTGTACTTGGCAATACTCACTTGGTAATCTGAAAATCGCTTGATCGCTTATTCGTGCTGCGGTATTGAAAATGGAAAAATATTCTTTTTATAACCCTTGCAGAGCCATAAGCCGGAGGTAAAAGTAAGTATACTGGTTTAAATCAAGTTATAAAATACTAATGTCATAAATATTATTGTAATTCATTTAATGAAAATGCATTACACGTTTTTATAATGAACTGAAATAACTTCTCCGACATTTATACATATTCACAATATAATTTAGTTTATTCAAAATGTATTATAGTAATTTTAATAGATATGAAGTTAATGTTATAAACTGTCATATTCTTTTATAATAATTAATACACTACTGATAAAATAATTATAGAATGGTTTATATCCTTCTAGTTTTACATTTAAGTGAATTTTAATATTTATAAGAATTTGGTGTATATTTTTTTCATTGCATTATACCCTTCATGTTTATTACATGCAAATAATGTGATTTTAATACACTGTAACACTAATTTAACATTATAAACCCATTACTCTATATCACATATTTTATTTTTAGGATCATGAACTTATACATTCAGATAATTAACAAAGTAATTTATACGAGTTTAGCATTCCTTTGAGGTTATAGACAAACAATTAGAAACAGGAATTATATTCAAAAACAGCAATGTTAAAGAAATTTATATTTAACTTTTGTACAGATATATTTTTACTTCACGCGCGCGGTAAATTCAACTTTAAAAGTTCCTCTAACCCGGAGTATTTGAGAAAATTACAGTAAAATACAAAATTGAGCTGCATTTAAAGCACAATTACGACTTTGTAGCGAGGTAAGTATTAGATAAGAGCTATCTACATGACAGAACAGTGCTGTGGGCTGGGCGACTCTTTTAATGGCAGAGTGATAAACATCGTACTTTGCCTTTCTCTCCAAACAATTTGGGAAGAGTTCAAGTTCTATCGTTTAAGAAGGTTGGATTGAATTTGAAAGTTACTGTCTCGACAAAAGGTATTAAGCTGTTTTGAAAAATCACTTATTTAAAAAGTATTTATTCTTCTAACAAAAGATCCCAACCGATAACAATAAAAAATCAATAAACTGAAGTATTATATATTGTGTCATAATTTTATTAGGTATTGATGAATAACAGTTGTTTAGATAGTGGAATTGCAAAACTCTTGTAATTTATTTAATACGTATATTTATGGTGAGAAAATGTTTAGAAAAATCATAATATGCTAAAACAGAGGTAGAAGAGAAGATACGAAATACAAAGAGGAAAGGAATGAACTGAAAGGGAAGACGGTGGCACTTATATCAATGTATCATTTTAACAATGAGAACTCTCATATGACGTAATGGTACATCAAGTGCTTTTAAACACAGAATTCCTAAAAGATAAATCTGACAGTCTGTTAGAGATGTGTATCGAGTGTTACGATGTTTGAAATGGGTAGAACATATACTTACATTTACCACGACAGATAGCATTAATCAAAAGTCCAATTATGTTTATACAATTGGACTGCTAACAATTGGGATTCTGACGGCGGATGTCAGAAATCTATCACATTTGGATATGTGATAAGGAAATCACTGTTATAACTCATTGTTTCTTTTTAGCATCAAGATTGTTATATGTCTTATAGCAGGACCTTTGTCTTACTTAACCAATCGTGCAGTAGCGCTACCCTTATTTGCGTGTCATCGCTTTTGATTGGTTTTTAGTATGTTTTATATAATTGACTTTGATTTTATTATGAATATTATAAGCATAGATGAAGCTATCCATATCGTTGTATGGTTGGTAGATAGAGGAATTATTCCTTCAAAATATATTTTACAATAAAGGTATAAACAGGAATTCTTAATTTATGGTCAGTGCCCTACTAAACATGGATATAATTGTTCTAAGTGATATCAAGTAACACCATAATCAAAAATACATGTGTCAAAGTACTTAGTGAACATAATGCATGTACGATGGTGTACACGATGTGTCATCTTTAGAACTGTGTATAAGAATTTCCATTTTATAATTATAATTTTATAATTATAATTTTATAATTAATATGTTTTAAGTTAATATTTTGGAAAAATAATGGAATTGTACGTAAATGTATTTTGCTTTTAATCGATGGAAATCTATTTGGAACACAACTGACCAAGTACAAAAAAAGAATATAGAGTTTTTGCGTTTTGATTATTTACTTAATAATTTTAAATACATATAAATTATGAAGAAACCACACAGTATCACTAAGTTACTGTTTACTACTAGTGACTATCACAGTGGGTTATTTTATTACTCTGTATTTTTATATTTGCATTTTGTGCGGTTAAAAATTTAAGTAACTTTTATTCACTATTTCGATGACATTTTTCATAATTTATGTAATTTACGATATATAGGTAACATTAATGTGGATCCAACTGTTATGAAATATATTAACAATAAATTAAAATGTTATAAAAACAGGTCCTAATAAGAATATATATTAGTCAACAGAAATAATGTATTTATGTGATATTTTTAAATTGAATGATTAATTAGCATATATATAATTGGAATAGAACAAAATTTGTCACTAATAAAGTGTTAAAGGACAAACTATAGAAGAAAACCACATGAAAATGTTATACATTAGCAGATATTAATGAATGTTTCTTCGCACAAGTTTTCGTTATTGAATTCGAATGTAACTCCGCCTTACATCTACTCTATAAGTACTGCTCTAAACCTTTCCGCGTAAGCACAATGGTGAGCTTAAAATCGCCAGAATTAAATGTCATAGTCAGTAACCTTTATTACTTTATGACTAGTATTATCTCTTTGAGTGACTACCTTGTTGACTTCAGAATGTTCCAATAATGTAATGCGAACTCAATAAATTTTATTATTGACTAATATTATCTCTATGAGTGACTACCTTGTTGATATCAGAATGTTCCAATAATGTAATGCGAAATCAATAAATTTTATTATTGACTAATATTATCTCTTTGAGTGACTACCTTGTTGACTTCAGAATGTTCCAATAATGTATGCGAACTCAATAAATTTTATTATTGACTAATATTATCTCTATGAGTGACTACCTTGTTGATATCAGAATGTTCCAATAATGTAATGCGAAATCAATAAATTTTATTATTGACTAATATTATCTCTTTGAGTGACCTTGTTGACTTCAGAATGTTCCAATAATGTAATGCTACTCTGTTTAATTATTGACTAATATTATCTCTATGAGTGACTACCTTGTTGATGTCAGAATGTTCCAATAATGTAATGCGAACTCAATAAATTTTATTATTGACTAATATTATCTCTATGAGTGACTACCTTGTTGATATCAGAATGTTCCAATAATGTAATGCGAACTCAATAAATTTTATTATTGACTAATATTATCTCTATGAGTGACTACCTTGTTGATGTCAGAATGTTCCAATAATAATGTAATGCGAAATCAATAAATTTTATTATTGACTAATATTATCTCTTTGAATGACTACCTTGTTGACTTCAGAATGTTCCAATAATGTAATGCGTACTCAATAAATTTTATTATTGACTAATATTATCTCTTTGAGTGACTACCTTGTTGACTTCAGAATGTTCCAATAATGTAATGCGAACTCAATAAATTTTATTATTGACTAATATTATGTCTATGAGTGACTACCTTGTTGATGTCAGAATGTTCCAATAATGTAATGCGAACTCAATAAATTTTATTATTGACTAATATTATCTCTATGAGTGACTACCTTGTTGACTTCAGAATGTTCCAATAATGTATGCGAACTCAATAAATTTTATTACTGACTAATATTATCTCTATGAGTGACTACCTTGTTGACTTCAGAATGTTCCAATAATGTAATGCGAACTCAATAAATTTTACTACTGACTAATATTATCTCTATGAGTGACTACCTTGTTGATGTCAGAATGTTCCAATAATGTAATGCGAACTCAATAAATTTTATTACTGACTAATATTATCTCTATGAGTGACTACCTTGTTGATATCAGAATGTTCCAATAATGTAATGCGTACTCAATAAATTTTATTATTGACTAATATTATCTCTATGAGTGACTACCTTGTTGATGTCAGAATGCTCCAATAATGTAATGCGAAATCAATAAATTTTATTATTGACTAATATTATCTCTTTGAATGACTACCTTGTTGACTTCAGAATGTTCCAATAATGTAATGCGTACTCAATAAATTTTATTATTGACTAATATTATCTCTTTGAGTGACTACCTTGTTGACTTCAGAATGTTCCAATAATGTAATGCGAACTCAATAAATTTTATTATTGACTAATATTATGTCTATGAGTGACTACCTTGTTGATGTCAGAATGTTCCAATAATGTAATGCGAACTCAATAAATTTTATTATTGACTAATATTATCTCTATGAGTGACTACCTTGTTGACTTCAGAATGTTCCAATAATGTATGCGAACTCAATAAATTTTATTACTGACTAATATTATCTCTATGAGTGACTACCTTGTTGACTTCAGAATGTTCCAATAATGTAATGCGAACTCAATAAATTTTACTACTGACTAATATTATCTCTATGAGTGACTACCTTGTTGATGTCAGAATGTTCCAATAATGTAATGCGAACGCAATGAGCTTTATTACTGACGAATGCTATCTCTATTAGTAAGTTTTTAATGCAAGCATAATTTCAGTGTGGTATTTCACATTTTTCTGAGTAGGACCTCCTTTGTCCAGCTCGTGATTTCGAGTGTACTACTGTACCGTTTGTTGCACGGAAAGCGCTGTAAACGTTCTGTGAGCACAGAGATGGAATAGTTTCGTGTACTTCCATTGAAACATTTCCCTCCCACCACGGATAACCCTTATTACAACAAACAGATCTGACGGTCATTCATTCGTGGGAACAGTATTGACACTATTTGATGTTTCATATTAACTATGTACTTTGAATATTTTGATAATAATGACAAGAAATGTAATCTCCCACATTAATGACAATCGATCCGTGTACAGTTAGTTATTGGTTTACTTTACCGTTACAATATTTCAACCATGAAGATCGGTCTAAATACATTTCAGTCGTATTTAGTTATGTACCTTATCATTGTTCTGATAGGGTTTTGTATATTATTTCCCATTGTTTCTCTCCTAGTAGATGTCGAAGGAGATATTACAGAACAAGAATAGAGAATACGGTTGACCCAGTTTCCTCGAATCATTATAAGTACCGAGAATCAGTATTCATTACTGAGACTACACTTCAGTAATTACGGACATCAGTACTCTCTGAGAATCTAATTAGATACTGTTTGGAATACTAATAATAGCGTCTATATACACCCACATCTAGAAACATCGATCAGTTATAAGGTATTAATCATAGGTATTATAGGTATTAATTTACTTTTGTTTCGAGGTGGATTCCAAAAAAATTTAATAATTATTTTGTACATTCTACAATATAGTAGGTTTAAATTCCAAATGCGTTTTTGGTTTATCTATTTGTCCCTTACACGTACAAGGTAGAATTACGCAACGCCATATATCACAACAGGCATCGCTCATGTTGTATGCAAAGTTTCATATCTGTAGTTCATTTCATTCATGATTTGTCCTGCGATCACGACAGAAAAACAATAAAACTAACAAATTTGACACTGAATTGGCGCATTATAAAACCCATTGTTGTATAAATGAAATTTAAGAAGTCTTCAAACGAAATCTTACACATTTCTTGCCACATATATTCAGAACGTTGCTCATTATATTGGGTCTTTTATCAGTCTAAACACCAAGGCACTATAAAAGGATGTATATGTTGGGATTTTTGGACTCCATGTGATCATGTGACACAATCTTTCATGGGTGTATTGAGTTTGTTTACAAATATATTTATTCTGCTTTTGGTGTTATGGTAACCCAAGTTCAAGTCATGGGTCTGTTTGTTTTTTAGATATCGTTTGGACAGACAGACATAAATGAGATCTTTCCAGCCCTAAGAGTGATTGAATAGCTTCGATAAATTTCAATAATAATGGCAGAAATATAATTAGCATAATTATAAGAGATTTCGTAGTTTTTGGCCTGTAAACACATACTGGAGGTCTATAGTGTTTCAATCTCTCTTGTTCTACTGGTGCCGAATCGTAAGCTTAGGTGTGATATTTTAGCTTATCAGTACAGAAGTTTTACTATTTTCCCACTTAATTTGATTTAACTTAATTTATTGATTGTAACAACATTGTGTGGAGGTACACAATGTTGTTACAATTGTAAGTACTTATAATACTTACAAGTACTTATAAGTACTTTATAAGTACTTCTCGACTGTACAGTCGAGAAGTACTATAATGTGGTAAATTATGAAAACTAATAATCAAATTCTTATAAATAGTATCAGTTAATAGAGTCGTACTAGTTCATTTATTACCACAAGGGAATAGGTTTTGACAACCTACCATTCATCCAATTACAGAATTCATCCATTCTACAGAGAATGAAATATTCATCATAAAGTCTAGGAGTAGATTTAAAAACCTACGATCAAGGTACTATGGTTTAGTTCATAATTATTTATTTGAACATCTAACCGTCATAATAGAAATACAACTAGCTATACAATGAAATCAATTGTATGATTTTAATATTTTACAAATTACTAATATCGGTTTTTTAGACTATCAATAGACTAATCAAGCCATAAGTTGAAAATGGACATCCCGATGCACTATTTTAACTGTTATTAACAACTATTAGTGTTTATTGGATAACAATATGGAATGCAAAATAACAGTAAAAGACAAGCCACAATACTCGTATCTCTGAACAGATATTGAACACGAGATCGGTTTGCACGGTTAAAGGCGTGTCTTATTTATCCTCCAATGTTCGGGAATCCAATTTAAAGGTGAAATCGAAACCACTAGGAATTTTTATGCTAAATTTTCTCCAATGCTTTCTATTCAACAAAAATTAAATCTACCTTAAATATAAAAACTTTAATTCGTATTAACTGTAAAAAAATTACATGATAAAGATCATGATCCCTCATCATCAAAGAGATCGTCGTGATCTCGTGATTCATGTAATAAAGAGTAAATCACGAGTGTTTTTAAAGACAGCGTTAGGCATGTGTCTATACCACTAAGCACGTCACTTTGAATTGATTAGTTCTCCTTAAATACTCTGTATGGCCACAAGAGCCGACATTGCTCACAACTAGTATTTTTAGTACAGACATGTGCTCCTGTGACCACAGGCAGAAAACATTTTACAAACGGACAGGGTTGAAAAATCAATAACACTATTTTATGAGATCTGTAATCTGATCTCTTCCTCAGTTGGAAACTGAGGAAACTGGTTGCTGGAAACTGCTTCTTCCAGCTTTCTTAACAGTACCTGTTTCAACAGTCCGTTGATGATATTCAATTTTTGTAATAATGAAAACGATATTTAGCAAATATACTTTTTTCTTAATATTTTTTTAATTGAAAGTAAATGTAGTTTCCGCATTTTTATGAAGTGTTTATTTTTAAAATGTTACTTCATTTGTACATGTTAATACCTTTAAATTAAAATATATATACATATTTCGAAGCTTTTCGGCCTATACATAAGGTTATAGAACTATTAACTAGTTTAAGATGTGGAATGTTAAGAAATTAAATACTTTGGTTTTAGGACAAAAGTACAACGGTTATTATAATTTAATAGAAATGTTATAAGTTTCTGTAGGTTTTTTATTCTCTCGAGAAAAGTAGATCACTTTATTATGAATAATATTAATAATGACAATAGACTTTTCTGTCAGACCTACGTATGCACATATAAAAGGCCTATTATAAGTATTATCAGATCTTGAAGTATTTAAGGATAAGTAAAGAATTGTTAAAGAAATGATCAAGATTTCTAATTCTTAGCTGTATTGGGTACTTCGTAACAACCCAATACGCAAATAACACCAGATACCGATAGTAATTTTAGTTATTTAACGAAGTTTGGAACCCTAGTTCCAGATCTTTAATTTACTATTCTTATGAACCAGCATTTCAAACTTATAAGTTATGTATTTATTAAATATAATAAAAACATGTTCCATAACTATGGTGTGATTGGAGAGAGGTTTGTAATGCGCTCTATTAACAACGAGTCTTTAAGTACAGAACTATGTAGTGAGCGCAGTTTTCGACTTCTATCAGATACAATTAGATCTGACCGCAAATTCTGCATGGTTTGAATTTTATTAGAGGATATTAGGATTTATAAATAATACTGCACTGCTCCTTTAAACTAAAAATAAATTAACAGAACTGTATAGGATAAACTATTTTAATTGTTGTGTATATAGTACTAAAACAAGAAAGAGGAATCTATTAATTATTTAAAATATTAGAAATGAAAGTTTATGGTTTACTGGGTGAATTATATGATTTTGATACTAAAATTACAATAACAATAAAATACAAGTTCCATAACCTTCAAATTGATTCTGGAATGAACAGCGGACCTTGTGCTCGAGATAAATACAAGAAAAACTAATTAGAATATCAAAGAATATACTGTACAACATAAAAGAATATAAAACCATATAATAAACAATAACGGATCACATCAAAAGAAGAAAATATTAGATCACTTTGTTACGTAATAAAAGTAATGGTGTGTTCCTCACATTTGATATTTAATTTTTATATATGTGTCTAAATATATTGTATAAGTGCAAAAATTCTCACATGTAGCAACATAAATATCTGGTTCCCCAATAGACTTACAGCTCTTCTCAATTGCGTTTTTATAGCATTCTTTTACACTTATAAGATATATATTTTTAAAATTATGTAACCATTAGTTTATAAAGAGTTATAAATAAATATAAATAATTTAAATATAATAAATATAAATAGCTGGAAGGTTACAGCTGTGATACACGTATAGATAATGATAAACGATTATGTAAAGTTACTAATTTACTGTTGTTATGAAGATGTATATTCATCGTGCAATAGCTATAAATATTAGCATATATAATTGCTATAAATGGTGAGTGCAATCAACCGTGTATCATGTTGAATATTTTGTATTGGAAATCATTATTACATGCCTTTATAGTCAGTATCTTTTGAAATTAGTACCCATTTAAAAATATAATAAATGTATTATATTTTTTTGTTATAACCAAGCATTATTTATCTACAAAGTAGGTCTATTTGCTTTGTTTATTCCTTTAAGAAGAAGATGCCAAGTCGAAAAAGAAGATGTTTACCTATAGTAATATTAGGGAAACAATATGAAAAAAAACACTATTTTTCTAACGAAACCACCAATTGTTTTAAGTAAATCTAACAATTTTTTTGTATAAAAATGTGTTAATTGATATAGCCTGTAGTGTAAAATATACCATCGAAGTGCCTACTTGCGTCATAGAGTGCAATAGCTTCCTACTTTAATCAATTTCAGTAGAACATATCAGAACCGGCAATAGACGATAATCTCCAGTTAGAAATAAGCCCGTACTAAGTAAAAAGACATGTGCTGTTGGAAAGAGGCAGAAAATGACGGAGATGGGTGGGAGTAGGTACGACAACTGCTGCAGTAAAACAAGAGAGAGAGATATCCTCTTCTCATTTATCTTGTTGGCTTTGAAATTCAAGAAGTTATACTTTAAACGTTCTTGAGTAAATATATCTTTAGGAGGTTCATAAAAAAGATGCCGGATATTCTGATAGCATCAGTTAGTTTTGTGTTCTTATGGGACTTTCGTACTTACCGGAGGATCGTTCGTTCTCCCTCTAATTAGATATTTGGTGGAAACAGATTTTTAATCTGATTTTAAAAGGGACCAAAATAACTTTTACTTTATTCAAATATATACATAATCCAATTTATATTTATAATAAATGTATAAGAAATTGTAATATGTAATAAAATCCTATGGGAAAATCTAACAAAAATATATGAAAAGGATAATTAATATCATGGTTTAAACACCACACATTTTACATTTTTTGAGTTAATTTTTCTTATATAACGCATAGATTTTAACATTCTAGAACAGTGTCATTCTGGTTTATTCAATATAATTAGGTGTGGTTTACAATTTGGTATCATTTTGACATTATTAATCAATTACCCTATATTATATGTTTTATGTTTAGGATAATTAATTTATAGATTCGTATTATTTAACGAAGTAAGTATTTTATCTTTAAACTTATGCACATTAACCACTTTAAGATAATATAAATTAAAAATAAATTATTAAGAAAATATTGTTCAATAATAATGAAATTTATAAATAACTTCTCTGGCGAATTTTCATGATAAATTGTTATATTTAAAGTCAATATTTGAATTAATGGATATCAATTGGGAACCAACGGAACAAGCACGAGAAGTGGAAGACGGAGTTTATACGTTTTGTATTACTTTGTAATAATTTTAAATCACACATCAATTCTGAAGAGATTGTACCTCAGTAGGTTACTATAATAATTTGGAGTTTTGGATATTTTTGACGGTTTAACAAATTCTGCAGTTTTACTGCCTATTTTTATGACGTTTGTCACAATTTATGTATTTAAAAATGTATATATACACCTAATATAGTTCCAACTATTCCATTTAAAATACCGTCAAATTATTTTTAGAAAACTTGAAGAAATGAGCATGTACTTTTGTTATCATATATAATGAATTCATATCATATTTAAAATATAAAAATGTGAGTAAAATATAAATTTAACTAAAGTAGAAACAAAATATGTCACCCAAAAAGTAATAAAAGGCAAAAAAGCTAAGAAAAACAGAGGATAATTTTAGGCTTTAGAAGATATTATCGAATGTTTCTTCATAAGAATTGAAGAAAGGATTTTCTTCACTTAATTTTAACACCAATATGCTTCACAGCTACTATTAAGCCTTTTCATGTTTTATTTATTATTGAAATGTATTAGGGATTTTTTATATCTTTATAAGTAATGCTTTTAAAACAAAGTTTCAGCGGAGAAGAGCATTTAAAAATTTGTTGAGGATTCTTTTGTCCACTTCACGGTTTCTAGTGTACTACTGAACCTTGTGATACACGGGACACTATGTTACCGTTCTGTGAGCACAGAGGTGGGATAGAGTTTCGTGGACTTCAAACACTACACTCTCAACACGGACAAACTCATTACAACAAACAGATCTGTCGGTCCACGTGGACTATGTGGAAGGTCATTCATTCGTAGAAACAGTATAAACTCTATTTGATGTTGGTCACATTCAATGTATAATCTTGTTTATTCAAATTAACAACAAGAACTGCTTCATCTATTCGATATTCAAAATACTAATCTCCTAACAGTAATAAGAAGAATCGAACCCGTGTACAGTTATTTGTTTTCCTTTATCTTCACAATATTTAATCCATAACGATTCGCCTTTTGTTTTACACTTCAGTCGACTGAATATTTTTAAAGAACAAAGAATCAAAAAGTATTGAAAATGTACCTCATAATTATTGTGATAGAGATTGTATTTATTTTTCCCATTGTTATTATCCGAGTAGATATCAAAAAAGATGTTACAGAAGAAGAAAAGAAAATACGCTTGACCTAGTTTCTTCGAATCATTTATAAATACCGAGAATCAGTATTCATTACTGAGACTACAGTTCAGTAATTACAGACATCAATACTCACTGAGACCGTAGTAAGATTCTGCTTGGAATACTAATGTAGCGTCTATATACGCCCAAATCGAGGAATGTCGATAAATTTTTTCTGAATTTCTTGATTACCGAGGTGGATACCAAAAAAGTTATTATTTTCATTCCAAATGCGTTTAAGGGTTTATATTGATACTTTAATACACTAATTGATACTTTTACAAATTGTTGTTCCCGTGTGTGGAAAATAATAGCACAAATATAGAGGCAACCTAATTCCAAGCAGTCTTACTTGTGGCACCATATACATATACTCATGATTCTCAGCGCCTATCTTGTTCTATCGGTGTTTACTCATAATCTTACATGTATTCTCAATTGATTTGACTTCGTTGCCGATTGTATCAGACTTGTATATACAGGTAAAGTAGCGAAGTATTGCAATGGTGTAAATTATTAAACATTGTAAATAAACCATATAGTTCTTATAATAATAATAGTTAAGTGCAATCGCAATAATTCAAAGTTAACAAAACCATCTGAGAATAGGTTTTTGATAATCAACCATTCATGAAATCTGTAGAATGTGTTTGTCTTCATCTTACTCCAGTAGTAGGTTTGAAAGCCTACATTCAAAGTGTACCTTTACACTTTGGTTTGGTTTACAATTATTTATCAGAATATTTAATTGTATCAAAGGAAATATGAATAGTTATGCAAATAAAATCAAATGCATGATTCGCATATTTAACAGTTATCTAAATAGATAGGTCAATTCCTTATTTTAAGTGATAATAAACAATGATTATTATTTATTTTATTACAATACAAAAGAAAAATTAAATTCGTAGAAGACAAGCCACAATATTCGTATCTCGATATTGAACACGCGATAGGTTTGCATATATATATATATATATATATATATATATATATATATATATTGCGTTAATTGTCTCAAAGGAAATATGAATAGTTATGCAATAAAATCAAATGCATGATTCGTATATTTAACAGTTATCTAAATAGATAGGTCAATTCCTTATTTTAAGTGATAATAAACAATGATTATTTATTTGATTACAATACGAAAGATAAATTAAATTCGTAGAAGACAAGCCACAATATTCGTATCTCGATATTGAACACGCGATAGGTTTGCATATATATATATATATATATATATATATATATATATATATATTGCGTTAATTGTCTCAAAGGAAATATGAATAGTTATGCAATAAAATCAAATGCATGATTCGCATATTTAACAGTTATCTAAATAGATAGGTCAATTCCTTATTTTAAGTGATAATAAACAATGATTATTTATTTGATTACAATACGAAAGATAAATTAAATTCGTAGAAGACAAGCCACAATATTCGTATCTCGATATTGAACACGCGATAGGTTTGCACGGTTAAAGGAGTGTCTTATATTTATTCTCCAGTGATCGGGAATCCAATTTAGAGGTGAAGTCGAAAACACTAGGGATTGTTGTGCTGTATTTACTCCAAGGTTTTACGTTGAACTAAAACTATATATATATATATATATATATATATATATATATATATATATATATATATATATATATAGTTGCAATTGTAATTGAGGCTTTTATTGTTACTAAAATAACACAATCTAACTTTAATTCAACCACGTGATAATTCTTACAGCAAGAGCAGAGCGCTTTTTACATTTGTTTTTAATTGTATTTTAATGTTTTTTTAAATTTAGAACGGCTACTGAAGGAACGTGTAAAGTGCATACACTTATCTATCTCAAATCAATGGGCGTAAATACCTTACATTGAATCTGGGTGTAAATACTAGTATTTGCGTTTTATAATTGTTTCTTTACTTTCTTTTCATTCCATAGTCTTGTGACAAGTAGACTTTCTAAATAAAGTGTTAGTACTAGTTGTAATGACTTGCTGTATCCACTCTGCCCAAGAACAAGATATCTCTAATATCCTGATATATTGATTACCTGGGTGGGATAACATTGTTTGGATGTTCGTTAACAGTTTGTAAGCTCTAGCTCTATCCACTATGCTCAAGAACAAGACACCTATGCTACCCTGGTACAGTATATTGAATGCCTTTGTGAGACAGGTGACACTAAATGAACGTTGTTAACAGTTTACAATGACTAGCTCTATCAACTCTGCCCAAGAAAAAGACACCTCCGCTACCCTGGTACAGTATACAGGGTGAGGTAGACCGCCCGTACAGTACGTATGGCGGCCAAACCAAACGAGGTAGATTATTCGTAACAACTTTAAACCCCCTATTTCCACCCCAAAGAATTTGGAGAAATTATTTTAAAATCTCTAAAACTCCCCAAAAGGGTAGTTTTTGGGGGGTAGGGGTGGTTTTTTGAAAATGTTCAAAATGTAAAGGTATGTTGAGTTTATACCTTAGTTTAAAGGTATTTCTTCACTGATTATTTTGATGCAAAAAGTTTGAACCTATCTTGCCGCTTATGTACAGGGTACACGGAAACTTTAAAAATCAGGGGTTTGTGGGTAAATTTATTGCAACTACCTGGACAAATGTAGAGAGACGATATTTTTATTCAAAAGTAATGATGAGACGGCTTATCGAAAAATATCATCAAATGCCACCCTAGCCCAAAATTTACACATTTAAAAAAATACATAGAATTTTTAGTAGGTTGTGTTGTACATAATTAGAAAGGTCTTTAAAAATAAACATTTTCTACGTTTAAAGTTTGTCTCTATCTCCAATGGTTTCAACTGTAGTACAAAGTAGATTAGTTACTTAAGTTAGTTTGTATTAATATCAAAACCCAATGAAGCAAATGAAAAACAAGTTAGACTTTTAAGTTTAATTTGTTTTTAAATAATGTAGTAAAAAACACATCAGGATTTCTATCAGTGTAACATGTTTCAAAAGCAATCTAACCGTGGTGTACATGTTTTAACAATCCCAAATACACGAGTTGCCCCTGGAAGAACTTTGGAACCAATTCCTTACCAAATAGTAAGGAAAGTACTATCCTTACCAATCTGTTACTTACCAAAAATGGAGTTTCTTGAGGTTAATTTACTTATAAATTCTTTAGCCCAAATAGGAAATATTTTATAGAAAAAATCCTGTAAACCATAAAATAAAAAAAAACACGGATTTAAATCGAAGATACTTTGTGTCAGTTTACAAGTTAATAGTAATGTGCCATATGTGCGAATGTAGAGTTTAGCTCCAATTCACCTTCATGTTAAGTGCAGCATCAGAAATCTGACGTTGTTGCAGGCTTCACTCATGAAATCTTAAGTCTTGCTCGTCTAAAGGGATCCAAAAACCGGTGGGGACACATCCCCCCGCATCGTTTCGACATCAGAGACACTCATACTACAAAAGTTAGGTGAAATTAGGTGAAAAAATAATTTATACAATCTTTTTTATTGCTAAAAATACGAATTCACCTTACAAAAACCTATCCCAGTTAGGAAATGCCATCTTTTAGAATTAAGATTTCTAGTTTTTGTGTACGAATTAAGTTAAAAAGCATCATAAATTATGTTTTGGACGTCATTATTTCTAAATGTCGTAGAAAAAAAATGGATTATATGCCAAATATGAATATTGTCTTATTGGGCGACAATTATAGTGAAATAACGCAATATGTGTACATCAGTGGCTATCGGTATATCACAAAATAATATTCAAACACTTTTCTTATTTTTCATCACTCAGTATGTGTAATACTTTCCAGTCTAGTAGTTTTTAAATTCCTATAGGTATACAAACAGCTGATTTTAAGACAAAAATTAATTATATGGTAGTTTCCTTATGGAACAATTATATCGTAATAGACTATGAAATTTCATGCAATCGTTCAATACTTGTCTCAAGAGTTCTATTACACAGCGCGTCGCCTCACGAGTAAATGCTATTAAGCCCCGCAATATGTCACTTTCAAGATTAGTAATGAAATATACTATTTCAGTTCATGGTATTACTTAGTATTTAAATCTAACTTGCTTGCACTCACGTAATTCCCTTGCTCTGTACGAACAATTCTCGATTGGAGTTAGTGGGAAGCTGAAATGGACTTTACTAAGTTAAACTCTGGAGAACTTAGCTCAGCGAGTAAAGTAACAATAAGAACTCCGGAAATTA
Organism: Homalodisca vitripennis; assembly: GCF_021130785.1. Classification (NCBI taxonomy): domain Eukaryota; kingdom Metazoa; phylum Arthropoda; class Insecta; order Hemiptera; family Cicadellidae; genus Homalodisca; species Homalodisca vitripennis. The sequence continues at coordinate 155,135,719 of NC_060210.1, read as the reverse complement.
TGTTATTCTATCGTTAGGAGCAAACACAACAGGTACGACCTGTGACAGCATCCGCCGCCGTTGTGCTCGTGACGTCAGCCGTCACTTGTTCTCTTGTTCCTTGTCAAAGTCCGTACTGACATTATTGTTTTAGTTTCAATAATTTTATAATAGTAACGTGAGCTTTCATTTTGAGTGATATAATATATAATAATTATTATGTATATAATAATATAATCCGGTAAAGGAAACAGCTTAAACTATTAGCTATTGAAAATTGCAATATGCTATATGCTATGTTTAACTTATTGCCTAAGTCTTAGTAGACTAACGCACGTTTTACTCTTGGAACTGGAGAATCTACTTTTCGGCCTGCCTGTATTTCTGTGCGCACGATATCTTGAAAATAAACTGTTCTATAAACTGAAAATCTGATAGTTTCATTTCTGTACTGGCAACATCGAGCTCAATGATTGTGCATGTAACTCCATTGGCTGAGCGTTAGCTAAAATATTTAAATTGGTCTTATTGGTATCCATTATGACAATGAGAAAGTAGCAGAATAAATAAATTTGTAAAAAAACTGACTAAAATCATACATTTTAAAATGTGGCAGGAATGCAAGAAGCTATGGACCTGCTAATTTTACTTTCAGTGAAACCTTTTACGCAACATATGGTGTGGCGTACTCCTTTCTTTTTTATAATGAATCAAAGAAAAAAAGTAAAAAGAGGAATTCGGAGAAAAGTTCAAAACTCTGGCTGTTTTTCCTTGCTATTTTAATAAAGTGCTCGGTTTATACCGGAAAGTAAAAATATCTGTTACTATTCACTTTATTTTACAGCAATTTCCCAATAGACAAACAACCAACCGTGATGTCAGGAATACCAGAGTAAGTAATTCAATGGGAAGTAATAAAGTGTAATTAGCTGGCACAAGTGCGAGCAGTGGATTCAGCACTGGAATAAATGCTAACATGTTACAGTTAGCTGCAGCTGTACAAGGTACAACTCTACAAACCATTAGTTTTATACTCAAGGGTATATCTAAGCTGTCAGGTTGTATCTTAAAGGTGAACTCTCCACAGGTTTTTATGGCTACATATTTGTATAGTAATTGTTTAATATTAGGTGATATACTAATGAGGGTATGATAAACAAATAAATAAAAATACGAGTACAAATACATTTTTTACAAATAAGTCTGCAGCAATTATTATACACAAGTTAGATTTTAGGTTTATGCATAGGTTTAACAAAAAAAATAAAAACTAGTGTTTACAAGTGTAATAAATGTTTTGGGCGTTCTAAATATAGAAACGATACAACGCTACTTCAGGGAAGTTTCTGTTTTGACTGAAAATAACCTAGTGGCTTGCTTGATAGTCCCGACACTGCTTCCAGAGTGTTTATGGCTACTGAAATGCAAAACTTTGTGTTTTCTGGCTGGGGAATAGTCAGAAACAGTAAAATAGTATCAGAAGTAGTTAAGGTAGGAACTTTTAATAGAACCAGTGTATATTTAACAAGATTAAATTAGTGAAATGTAAAGGCATTACAGATAGAATGATATGTTAATAGATAAACTATCGACCATAACACGATGTTTAGTGAGCTGAATCAGTCTTTTTTACATTTTTTACGTGTTCAAACTATTTTATAATTTTCACAAAATGATCAAAATCGTACATAAAAAGTATTTTTGGCAAGGAACCTTGGAAATGAGCTTACGGCACTGACAATACTTTTTTATGTATAAAATTGAAGGAAATTTTATTCCAAAAATAAATTTATGAGAGTTCATTATGTCATAATGCTAACTAGTGGAGGACATAGAGCGATTCAACGTCAAAATACAGATTCTGATCACAGCAAAGCTATATATTTTAGCGTTCGTAACTGAAAAATTAAGGTTATGTGTGGTGTAACATTGATTAGCGAAGTGATAAAGCTGGTGTCATTATGGATACTATTACAGGCATTATTAACGTATTTGGTAAGTAAAATTCTGCCGTGAAATGTAACTATGCACGTCTAAGCTTAGCCGTTGTTGTCCATGGTTTATGTTATGTGTGGTGTAACATTCATTAGCGAAGTGATAAAGCTGGTGTCATTATGGATACTATTACAGGCATTATTATCGTATTTGGTATGTAACATTCTGCCGTGTAATGTAACTATGCACGTCTAAGCTTAGCCGTTGTTGTCCATGGTTTATGTTATGTGTGGTGTAACATTCATTAGCGAAGTGATAAAGCTGGTGTCATTATGGATACTATTACAGGCATTATTGTCGTATTTGGTATGTAACATTCTGCCGTGAAATGTAACTATGCACGTCTAAGCTTAGCCGTTGTTGTCCATGGTTTATGTTATGTGTGGTGTAACATTCATTAGCGAAGTTATAAAGCTGGTGTCATTATGGATACTATTACAGGCATTATTATCGTATTTGGTATGTAACATTCTCCCGTGTAATGTAACTATGCACGTCTAAGCTTAGCCGTTGTTGTCCATGGTTTATGTTATGTGTGGTGTAACATTCATTAGCGAAGTGATAAAGCTGGTGTCATTATGGATACTATTACAGGCATTATTGTCGTATTTGGTATGTAACATTCTGCCGTGAAATGTAACTATGCACGTCTAAGCTTAGCCGTTGTTGTCCATGGTTTATGTTATGTGTTGCGCATATATTCTGGTATAGTCTAGGTTTTTCTCCCATTGGGTAGTGTATATCTTCTTTGTGTTACCAATAGTTAATTACCTTTTAATGCATATAATCTGAAGGGTTTCCCTAAAAGTGTATTAGTCCTAACTGCATGACATGACTTTCTATTTTATAGTTATACCCTTATTAACTTGATGGTAACTCATTATTAAAACATAGGATTTACAATATTCCAAAATGTTGTTATAGATAGGTAACTACGGGTACAACGAGTATGTTAGGAAAATCATTAAAAACATTAGTACTCGTATTTTCTTCATTGCAGTTTTTACTCCATGGTTAAAATTAATTCCTTTGATCAATGCGGGTAATGAAATGTTTATATCAGCAATGGTGCTGCTCTCTCTATGAACGTTAAATATATGAAAAAAGTATATCAGGCATCCTAAGTGGCTTTCAGCTAATTTAACAACTTTTCAATGGATACCCGTTCCCAGGAATCTGAGATGAGGAGCGTAAAGTGAATAAGTACCGTTGTATAAAGGAGTCCAAACCGAGTAACCTCTGGAAGTAAAATTTGCTTAAATTATACGTAAAAATTACAATAAAAATTTTATTTCAATTTATGTACCAATTCCATTGCTATGTAAATACATGTTAAAGAATCTTCGTTATTGTAAGGTGCGTCAGACGATTTAACCCGTTCGATTATGCATGTTAAAAGAAATGTGAATGCTAATTAATTACTGTTTGAATAAAATACTGTTTTTCTTAAAACAAATTATTCTATATTTAAATGTACTTAACGAAGCCAAAATAATTCTCAATAATTGATTACACAACAATTAACACACGAAATACGATCGTCACCTTTACAAGCACGGGCAAGTATTATACAAGAGTTCTGAGTAACGCGACGTGTTCCAAACTAAGAGTAAAGTTACATCTTTTCTGGTATTATTAGAACATGTGTTTATTGAATCTCTCTCCAGAACGTGGGTGAAGTCTTACACCCACATGTTTAATCTAACCCTTTTTCCTAGAAAAGCTTACAACCCATTACGGATGGAAGTAACTTTTCCGCTTTACCCGTGGCAGCTTAAGTAATCCCATAGCAGAATATTTTAAGGGAGGTTTCTACACAATACGCCTGTGGTATTTTGATATAGTATATAAAAAGTATTTAAGGGAAAACGGCCCTAAACCATTTGCAAATTGTTATAACCTCGCCAAGAATGAATCCCGTGATCCCTCAGTTAGAGAGTCGAGGTGTTACCCCTACACAGTCAAGGTTGACGATTATCCTTTCGTTTAACTGTATACGCGCAATACGTGGACGGGGATCTTTTGGATTTTTGGACCAGACAAGCTCTTTCTTTAACTGCTCTCTATCTCCTAATACACCTTGCGAGAGATTTAAAACTTAAGACGAGTATATTCATTTTTACGAGTTGTGATAATGTAGTAAATAATGCAATTTTCAATGAAAGCTTGTGGTTTTTAAGATAACGGAGGTTTATCTAAACAGGTAACCGACATGTGAGCTATGGTCATTAGAGATCTCCGTGAAGTCTAGGCTGTGTGCTCTTGCGAAGCAAACCTAATCGATTTATACCAGTGAAATTTGACGATGGCTTTACTAAAAAAATCACTTAGTAAGCTTTTTTGTCTAAATCATAATCGCTTTTCTTCTATAGTCGGTTTTCAACACTATTTGAAATGGTCGATAAGAAGTGACTTTCTGTTGTTATCGATTTTCGTTTTGTGATAAGCATATTGCTTCAAGGCAATAGCGCTAAAATATTGGTTTCAAGATTGTAATCCACTGATACATATCTTTTGATTTTGCTGACGATTTTATTTTATTATTTTTCAAGTTAAGACATTGAGATAACAATCTAGAGATTCAATCAGGTGTAGCATATTATTGAGATTAGATAAATGGATAAAATAGGCTCAATTGAGTACCTACTGTTGCTTAATTATTCTTTAGTGTTTCTATTACTTCGTTGTAATTGGAAATACAACGGTGGTAACATCCAAACCGCTTGATCGTTTTACTCGTGAAGAACTTGCAAAAATGTTTTTAAGAACACTTGCAGAGCAATGTGCCAGAGGTAAATTTCAAGATACTGTTTACCACAACTTTATCTGACTATGATTTTCTAATAACCCTGCTTAAATATCTTAAAGTACTAATGCAAAATAACTATTATAATTAATGAAATATACACACACATATATAAACATGTTTTTAGAACGAACTAAAATTATTAATTCGACATTTAAACACATTCATAAATCCATTTCAATTCGATTTAAAATGTGTAATATAAATTTAATAATTATGAAGTTATTTTTATAAAGCTTATTATGTTTTAAAAATGTCAGAAGATTATACTTAATCCAATGGTAAGTCCTAGAAGTTAAACATTTTGTGAAAGTGAATTTTTTGTTTTCTTTATTCTATGCGTAGTTTATTCATTCTACTATTATTTTATTATGTCTATTATATGTAATTAAATGTGGATTTTATACATAATAGCATTAGTTTGCCATTATGCACCAATTATCCTACCTCAGATATTTTACTTTTAGGATAATAAACTTTGACATTCATGTTATTAAACAAAGTATTTTATACGACTGTAACCTTTTAGACTATAAGCAAACTAGATTAAAAATTTATTATTTCCAAAAATATTAATTACAAATCATATAACTACTTTCCCTTGCGGTAAATTCAACATTTAAAGTTCTCTCTAACTAAGAGTATTTCAGTAAATTACAGTAAAATACAAAATTATGCTGCAATTAAAGCACAATTACGACTTAGTAGCGAGGTAAGTATTAGATAAGAGCTATCTACATGAGAGAAAAGGGCTGTGGACTGGGCGACTCCATTAATGGCAGAGTGATCCACATCGTACCATTACTTCTTCTGCCATTTCTCTCTAAACAATTTAGGAAGAGTACGGTTCTTTCGTTTAAGAAGATTGGATTGAATTTGAAAGTTACTGTTTCCACAAAAGCGTTTGATTAGTTTTGGTTTGTAGACTCTTTTGATCAGTACGTTTGAAAACTCTCTTATTTATAGAAATGTTTTAAACTAGACATCCCAGCAAATCACAATTAGAAAAACAATGAATGAATCTTCTAAAGTGTACAGCGTATATTTAGGTCTTTAAGAATAACAATTCCTTGGTTGGTGGAATCCAAAAACTATAATAAGTAATTTATTTCGTATATTCATGATTAGAGAAAATTTCCAAAACTTATAAACAAATAAAACAAAGAAAAAGAAGAAAAGAGATAACATACAAAGAGGTAAGTAGTTATCTGAAAGGAAAGATGAAGGATTTATATCAATATATTATTTAAAAATGACAACCTTTATATATGCCTTAATGGTTCAGCAAGTGCTTTTAAACACAATTCACAATTCAGTCAAGACGAATCTGATAGTTTGTTAGAGAGGTATTTCGAGAGTCTCGACGTTTCAAATGTGTAAAGGGAGATGCTTAAGTTTACTAAGTCAGAAACCATTAATTAAAAGTTCAATTCTTTCATACAAATGAGTTGCGAACAATTGGGATTCTGATGATGGTTATCAAAACTCTATGAGATCTGTGCCATGAGATATATTGAAATCTAACTGATTGAAATACAGTTCATTTCTTTGAGCAAAACAGGTTAAACCAATCATGAACATGTGTTATCACCTATAATCTATTTGTGCGATATTTTAAAGTGAATCGTTTAAGTGACATATAATATAACTCAAATAGAAACAAAATATTTCATTTATAAAGTATTAAACGTCAGATTACAAAATAATATGTAATGAAAATGTTATACGTTAGAAGATATTATTATATATTTCTTCATAAGATTGGGAAAAACTATATTTAACATCGAATTATAATACCATTACTCCATACAGATACTCTGGAAGTACAGCTATTATTAAGCCTTTCCACTAAACACAATGGAACAATGGTGAGCTTGCTTACGTCAGAATGTTACAGTGTTGTAGTGGGAACGCAATGAACCTATTATTAATACCTCTATGAGTAACACAGCATAATTTATTAAATCGAGCATAATTTCAGTAGGAATAAGCATTTGCTATTTTGTTGAGAAGCACTTAACTTTGTCCACCGCATGGTTTAGAGTGTACTACTTGCACCGTCTGATACACGGGACACTGTTTCCGTTTTGTGAGCACAGATTTAGGACAGAGTTTCATGGACTTCAAACACTCCACTCCAAACACGGACAAACTCAATACAACAAACAGATCTGTAACAACATGTGTTGTATATGGAACGTCATTGATTAGTGGAGACATTATAGACACTACTTGGTTTAGAGAATATTCAATAAGCTCAGGTTATTTTTAAACTAATAAAAAGGGGTGTATTCTATACACTGTTCTAAATATTAATCTCTTAAAATTATGATATCGATTATTTAAGACCCATGTACAGTTATTAGTTTTCCTCTATCTTCATCTTTAGCAGTACTTTTTTTAAATGTCAGTAGACTGAGTTAAAAAAAGTATGTGACAAATAACTGAAAAGTATTTAAAGATGTAACTCACCATTGTTCTGATAGAGTTTCTAATAATATTTCCTATTGTTTAACCTGAGTAGATGTCGGAATATTACAGATCAAGAATAGAGAATACGCTTGACCTGGTTTATTCATAGTGTTCTAAATACAGAGAATTCGTATTCATTACTGAGACTACAGGTCAGTAACTACTGACATCGATACCCTGCGGTATACTGCTTGAGCTACAGTAGCTAGATACTTCTTGAAATGCGAAGCATAGCGTCTATACACGCCCACATCGAAAAAAACGTCGATCAGTTCTACTACTACTAGCATAAATATTATACTACCATAAAGACATAGTCAACCTAATTCCAAGCAGTTTACTACTTGTGGGTCCTTATACATATCCTGTGGATTTACAGCGCCTATCTTGTTCTACCGGTGGTTATTTATAGGCTTAAGTGTAGACTATTTCTCACTGTATTTGACTATTGGTTGTTTTTCAACATTACTAAATATCACTACCACATGGGAATAAGTTTTTGAAAACCAACCATTTATTCAATTCTGTAAAATATTTATACCCTAATCATGTCATTCAGGAGTATATTTTGAAACCTACACTCAAGGTACGAGTTCACAATTATTTTAGAAACTCTACTTGTCTCAATGTAAATAAAAATAGGTGAGTTGCATATTTACCAATCACTAAAAATGTATTAGTTAATTCATTATTTGAGTGACAATAAACAATTATTATTGTGTATTTGATAACAGTATAAAACGCAAAATAGGTTTTTGTAGAAGAAACGCCACAATACACTATTACTAAACAGTTTTTGAACACTAGGTGAGTTTCCTTAGTTAAAGGAGGTGTCATATTTATTTTCAAGTGTTCGGGAATCTTTTGAGGTGAAGCTGAAACCACTAGGAATTTGTTGTGCTGTGTTTTCTCCAAGGCTTTCTATTCATATATAACGTAATCTGCTTCAAAGTTAAAAATACAGAATTACTATTATTAAAGGATTTTATTGTTAATAAAAACAACACAACTTATATTCAAGTAATAAAGAGTTCACAACCAGTATTTCAACAACAGAGTTAGAGATGTGGCAATGCTACTAAACCCGTCACTATTCACTGAATGGAATAGTTCTTGTTGAATATGTTCTGTGAGGTCAGAAGAACCGATATTGCTCACAAGTAGTATTTTAATTACATCTTAAAATTATTAATTTATTAATAGCAATTTTTGTGTAGATTACTATCAATTTTCAGAAGTCTTGTACAATATTCAGAATGACATTGCTTGTACTTCTTTACATCTGTAGTTTATCACTGAATACTCTATTTGTGGTAAAGCATGTCTAATTTTAGGACAATATGAATAGAACAGTAAACTATTCGAAACTGCCTCAAATTTTATAAACGTTTACGTTGTAAAATTTAAAGTAAGTTTTGTGTTTTTAGTAACAACTTTCACAGTTCAGTGAACAAAAATTGGACTATTATTCGTTTTTATTCTAAAAAAACAATGAAATACTCTGCTCTATCAACTATATAGTAAGTTTCGCAATTTGTAGCAAGTTTGCAACCATAGTTTGGGATGAGTACCTTGTAATTATTATTAGTAAGTATTACACACTTATATCATATGTATTTAATAAATATAATTAAAAAATATTCCAATACTATGGTGTATATTGGAATACATTGAAATAATCAAAACCTATTGTAGAGAGGTTTGGTTTGTTACGTATAAACAACGAGTCTTGAATACAGACCTATGTGGTGAGACCAGCTGTCGATTTCTGTCTGATGTAATTGGATCTACCCTCAAATTCAACACCGTTCTTCTTGTTCCATGGCTATATTGTAATTCAAGAGACGATTTTTCTGTTCTGTATTAACGACGATTCGTAATTACAGAACACTATGTGGTGAGATCAGCTGTCGATTTCTGTCCGACACAATTGGATCTACCCTCAAATTCAACACCGTTCTTATTGTTCCGGATGGCTATATTGTAATTCAAGAGTCGATTTTTCTGTTCTGTATTAACGACGATTCGTAATTACAGAACACTATGTGGTGAACCCAGCTGCCGATTTCTGTCCGATACAATTGGATCTACCCTCAAATTCAACACCGTTCTTCTTTTCCATGGCTATATTGTAATTCGAGAGTCGAATTTTTCCAGTTCTGTATTAACGACGATTCGTAATTACAGAACACTATGTGGTGAACCCAGCTGCCGATTTCTGTCCGATACAATTGGATCTACCCTCAAATTCAACACCGTTCTTATTGTTCCATGGCTATATTGTAATTCAAGAGACGATTTTTCTGTTCTGTATTAACGACGATTCGTAATTACAGAACACTATGTGGTGAACCCAGCTGCCGATTTCTGTCCGATACAATTGGATCTACCCTCAAATTCAACACCGTTCTTATTGTTCCATGGCTATATTGTAATTCAAGAGACGATTTTTTCTGTTCTGTATTAACGACGATTCGTAATTACAGAACACTATGTGGTGAACCCAGCTGCCGATTTCTGTCCGATACAATTGGATCTACCCTCAAATTCAACACCGTTCTTATTGTTCCATGGCTATATTGTAATTCAAGAGACGATTTTTCTGTTCTGTATTAACGACGATTCGTAATTACAGAACACTATGTGGTGAGACCAGCTGCCGATTTCTGTCTGATGTAATTGGATCTACCCTCAAATTCAACACCGTTCTTCTTGTTCCATGGCTATATTGTAATTCAAGAGACGATTTTTCTGTTCTGTATTAACGACGATTCGTAATTACAGAACACTATGTGGTGAACCCAGCTGCCGATTTCTGTCCGATACAATTGGATCTACCCTCAAATTCAACACCGTTCTTATTGTTCCATGGCTATATTGTAATTCAAGAGACGATTTTTCTGTTCTGTATTAACGACGATTCGTAATTACAGAACACTATGTGGTGAACCCAGCTGCCGATTTCTGTCTGATGTAATTGGATCTACCCTCAAATTCAACACCGTTCTTCTTGTTCCATGGCTATATTGTAATTCAAGAGACGATTTTTCTGTTCTGTATTAACGACGATTCGTAATTACAGAACACTATGTGGTGAGACCAGCTGCCGATTTCTGTCCGATACAATTGGATCTACCCTCAAATTCAACACCGTTCTTATTGTTCCATGGCTATATTGTAATTCAAGAGACGATTTTTCCAGTATGTATTAACGATGATTCGTAAGTACAGAAACATATGTGGTGAGACCAGCTGTCGACTTCGTGTGATATAGTTTGATCTGCCCGCAAACCTACGCCATTCATCTGTTCACAGTACTCTCTACTAAACGAATCTCAATGGTCGTTGGTTCACATCAATCATATACTGAGCAATGTTTTCTTATTATTTAGATCAAAACTATGTAAATTTCAATTTGCAATCATATTACAAGGTTAAAGTCAAGCCAGACTTCTTGTCGCCATAGAAGGTTTCGCGTTAGTCCCGCTACGAACATCACGGCATCGAGAGTGACATTGCTCTATCGAGATCTATGTTTACTATTTTAATTTACGATATAGAGGAAGTGGATGTAGACTTTCACACCGAATTAAAACTATATGTAAACTCATTCGAAAGTTATCGTGCATACAGACGGACACACACACAAACAGTCAATTACACTTCCTAGTTACTAATTTTAAATGTGTTATTATGTTTTTACAATTAATAAATTTATATATTTTTTAACGTTATAAGACTATTATTAATTAATATGAGCTAAATTTCAAATTTCAAGATTTTATAAGTCTTCACAAAGTTAGTTTTAAAAGATTAAATTCTGTTATTATAAATGAAAAAAATTAGTTAACAGAGACTTTTAAACTTCCATTTAAAAGATCCATGCCCCACGCATCCAATTTTTCATTAATAATCAAAATCAACAAAACACAGTAAACAGCCCATTAAAGGTTAGCTTGATATAATTATGAGCAAAGCAGGTTAAACTAAAGTATTATAGATTTGTATGAAACTAACTATTCCAACAACTTCATCCAACATTACGTAAAATCATCATTTCTATTGATAAGACCCTGAACCGTTTCAGTAGTTTCATTCTGTGTTTTCCTCGTTGCTAACAAGGTTACCCTTAAGATCAGTGTAGCCAGAGTCATTTTTGACAGACAGAAATAAAGACTCAATATACCAATAATTACCATTTTAAAATGTATATATATGAGGTCGAGTTTCATCCCAAATTTCAAACCTCTAAGTAATATCGTCTGACAGTTAGCGTGTGAGAAGACGTACAAGAATAGGACTTCATTATCACCAAACGAGCTGTTGTTAACGCTCAACCAGTAAAATGTGAATCTTTTATTGATATGTATTAAAATCATATTACCAATTCGAAAAGTATTATACTCATGATATTGTACACCGAAAGTTGGAGCTGTAGCAAGTGAAGCGTATGTAATACAGCCACCACACACATGCTGCAACACACAAACAACACTCGAACAACATTGTGTGTAAAAACAAAGATGTATTGTTCCAGTTGTGAGGTTTGGCATAGTTAGCTCCACACACATCCACATCCCTTCACCCTCAGGCCACTGCAATCGGGGCGCTTTACACTGCAGTTCCGTATCCTTCTTTATTTCTCTTACTTGTAGGTAGTATTATTATCTGATATTATTAGTTCTATAAATGTGATCTTTGTCTCGCTATAGCAATAACAGAATTAATAATTATAAAAAAGTCTCTCAATGTAAAAAATGAAACCATGCACAAATTTACGTTATATTTCTAAAAGATACGATTAAATACGGTACTTTACAAGAACTGTTCTGTGTCATAAGACTTGGCATGCATAGAGGAACATACACCATAAATGGACTCAATTTTGCCGTCTAAAACAAATGTACGTAAAAGAATTTCAAGAGTTGATGATAATAGTTCATTTCTTTCTTTAGATATCCTGCGGATAGAAAGGAAACAAATCATATGCAGAGAGATAGACTTTGATAACTCTCAGCCTATAAATATTTACTTACAAATCAGTATTGCTCTTATGGTACTACTAATATGCACCTGCTGTAGCCTTTATTTTGTAATACTCATTGACAAACTAGTCTTTTATGAGACGTTTCTATAGATATGGCACTCCGCTTTGTACAAACAGTAAGCCAACTAATAAGTTAGGTTACCATTTCTGATGAACAAAGTGTACTGAAACTTCAATTTGTTGCAAAACATCAATCCAACAATTCAGAATCTCGGATTACAATAACAACAACCATTAATCGTAATTAGAAATTGTAATAATGATGTAATTGAAACAGAACATCCACAACCTTGTTACGTGACTAGTTTAATGTGGAATGAGGTGTTATTACCATAAAGCTCTGCTAATCTCATTAAATATGCGCACACAAATTGTCGTTTTCTAAAACGTATATTATAATAGCAATATTGTAATCAACATTTACTAATAAATGTATCCTATTACATAGCTGGTAATCTTCTATTGCTTTGTAATCGGTCATTTTACACTGTATGACATCCTTTACAGTGAATTCAATAAATTGTACACAGCTGATGTGATCAGCTGTATATTATGATTACATGTGGTGGATAGTATTAAGAGGAGAGTATTACTCTAAAAGATAGGAATCAGATCACTAAAGTTTAATTCTCCCAGAAGAATGATACCTCTGTGGTTTGGACTGAACAAGTCTGTCTGCTAACAATCAATCCTTTAACACTGCTGTTATCGGGGACCCGAAGGAGGAAGATCTTATCAACTATATCCGTATATCCGCTTTTATAATCTAGCATGAATATCCGGAGCTCAAATTTCCAGAAAATATAACCAGGGTGCTTAACGCTAATACATTGCTTCACATGTCCAATAACATCTCATATACTTAAGAAAATTATAAAAAATACTTTTTTAGAGGAGCTAGTCTGTAAAAAACTTACTCAATAATCATAAATGTGTATATTTATGGCCATTGTAATTAAATCCGGCTTTAGTAAGTCTCATTCCATAATTGATCATCCCTTGTTCCTCAATCAGGAAAATATATAAATTTACACAGGTCTGAGGAGCCTACTTCTCTCAAAAGACAACTAAGATACGTTTCATATAAGTCTTTAAATATATAGTAAAAGTTTGCCTTTTACATCTGCAGAACTAAAAGTTACCTGCTACTTTGCACTTAATTTATTAGATTTTGCAATTTTGCACCTTTATGACTACTACTAGAGCTAATTATATTTTCGACATCAATGTAAAGTTTTCCTTCTTGTAAAGATTAAGAAAATATCTAAAAATGTGTATTTTTGGCCATTGTTATTTACTCCGGTCTCAGTAATATGTTGATTTGTTGGTTGATTTTGTCCCATTTACTTCGTATTTGATATCTAATACCTAATATTTGGTAATAATGTACATTTGAAAGTACATTAACAATGACATTGTTTACGCGTTAGTTTATTCATTAACTGAACAAAATTATTAATATTTTAGGATTAATGTACCAAAGCTGGAGATGGTACACTAGTTGAAAAGCACAGTCCAGCGAACTTTCATTAGTACTTGCCTACTTCAAAGGGAGTCTTCGGAGTTGTATTCTGACCATCTTATGTTTTAAGAAATTTTCTCAGATACATGAGTTCCTACATAAACTCTAAAGTCTAAAAACGTCTAATGTAAATCTAAATGTAAATAAATTGAAAATAATAAACAATATTTACAAATAACATTTTATTACATTTGACAAGACTTTAAATTAATATTTCACAACTGTAGATACCAAGAGGGAATTTTTCGCTAATTCATAAACCAGTGGAGGGTAGCTCGGACAGATTTTGGACGTAAAAATAGGCCTAGATTGATACTAGAGGCTGTAAGAATGTCCATAAAAAATGTCAGTACAATAGGTTGAATAGCTTACGGATAAAATTAAAAAGAAAAAACAAAGGAACTTCCAAATTGTTAATATTACTAGGATTTCTTCTCTGAAAAAGTTTTACAATAACAATAGTTACGAGGCAGGAGTCTACCACAAAACAAAAACACAAATAGCCTCGTACAAATATGTAGCTAATTTCATTATCGATATTTCTTCCTCATGGACATTACACGGAATAGGGATTTGTACAGCCCCAGACAGACAGAAACGAAAATCTGTCAGCCTACTTAATAAATGATTTCAAAAATGATCAGTTAACTCCCATGTATTAGACGTTTGTCGTAACGTTTCTTGTAAATTTGAAATCTACAGAAAAAAAAACGCTTTCAAGATATTCCTCGATTGGTTAGTCTACTAAATTGCTCAGCCATGTGGCCATCATTCTACTCGACGTTGCCCATGTAGAAATAACGGCACATGCGAAATGCCATAGCTCAATTAGTTCTTCAGATATCCAGCGAAAAACAGACATGCAGGCAAATTAACAGTCAGGCAGAGGATGGAAATTACCAGATCCGAGTAGTAAATACTAAGCATTTACTAGTGACGCATCATTTCAAATAATTCTTCAGATATCGCCATGAGTTATAAGTTCTGCAAACGCTCAGAAGAACCCCATGAGGGGCTTGCACCACCATCAAGCTCGATCTTGTCTATATACAAATAAACTGATACCAAGTCTCACCAACCTCCCCACCAAAACATTATATGATGAAACTTAGTCTGTTTATAAATCTAACTATTGTATAATTTTCTCATTGCCATCATGATTACTCATATAAGAAACCAAGATTATGAATGTAGAAATGTTCATCAAAGCTCAGCCAAATCACATATAGTGACTTAAAACTATTTAATTCGATGTTCTATATATATATATATATATATATATATATATATATATATAAATGAACCTTCATGCAAAGTTTCAAGTTTGTCGAGGACAGAAATGAATGATTTTTCAGTCCCTCGTTAAGGCTCAGCCAATATATTTAGGATTGTTGTTCCGTAGGAATCAATAACTGCTATTAATAAAGTCAGCTACAGTAATGTGGAATCGTAAAACTAATCATAGAACACCTAGGAATAATGTTGGGATTCACCATTATTAATATCGAGCTTCTATCATCAAAGATTTTTGCTGCCGAGAAAGTCATTCAAAAGCAAAATATATTCCATCTGCACGAAACACAATTCAGCAATGTTAAAAATGAGCTTTAAGAATATGCTGCAACATAATTTGTGAATGGTTCCTCAGACGTGAGCACCACTGAGAAAGTAGAGCGCTAGAAACTCTAGTGTGCACATACCTCGCATTCTTTAAAATGGTGCGGAAGCGCAAAAACTTGATTTAAATTCTGTTATAGGAAAAGAAGCAAAGATTATTGCAGGATTCTTGGAATCCTAAATGTCGTCTATTTCGAGTATTCTTTTTATGAAGCAGTATTATACTAACTAAGCAGACCGTCTATCACGTAAAAGCCAATAATACATCCTATCAGTCTATACTCATAAATTATCTCTTCTCCATTCACAGAGACAAATTTATAACTCATTCATTTCAATGAGAGTAAGGTACACCTAAAGCTCTGGAGAAGAACCTACGCATCTGACCTGCAGATATTTTATAAGATAATTTTACAAAAATGTCTGTACTATCTCGCGTTGTATATATTTCAGATTAAAAAAATAAAGTGCTCGTCCTAAGAATTTCAAGTAAAATATAGAAACGTCATGATCTGATATGTCAGTAGTTACACGTTGTGATATGTGCATCGTTTATTTGTACCAGTGCGTATATATTGTGTGCTTTAGTTTTAACTAACCTTGATGATGGTTCTTTTACACATTTGATTGTTTGAATTTTCTGATGACCTATCATGATTTTGCCGTATGCATAACTATTTGATAACTTATAAGTGTTGTAGTACGTCCTTATGTTTCATCGAAGAGAACAGATAACAGTACTCAAAAAATATTGTTTCAATGCTTTTCGTAAACGTTATAGCTCTATATAGCACTGCTAATATAATTATGGATATTTTAATAATAGAAAAAAAGAAATGTTTAACCATGCGTTTTAAATTTACTGATAATAAAATGACTTTTTGAAGGTGCACAAAAGGTATACACATTAGTAATTACACTGTATTCGAGTTTTTCGAATAAACAAATACATGTTTTGATAGTCATCATTGGCATATAACTGTTTACTCAATCTCGTCATTATAAAATAAAACCTTTAATGAGACATTAATGTATTTACGTTAAACTAGAATACATTTGATAGTAGAAGGGTACCATGTTAAGATTTTACATCTCGTATAATTTAAATGTGTGTTTTTATGATGTTTAATTTTTCACATACATAAATGAAAAATTTCTGTTATGTAGCAATATAGATAATTGTTTACCAATAGACTTGCTATCAATCCTAATTGAGTTTTGATATTACTCCTTTAAACTTATAAAATAGTTGTTATAACGAGTGTAATTATTAATATATACGTAGATATAGAGATAAATGTACAGATATGTAAATATAAAAATTAACTATACAAAACTGGAATTTTATGATGGTGATACGCGTATAGATAATGAGAAAAGTGTAATGTAATTATTAACCGAAGACATGTTTTCATTGTGCAATAGCTTTACATACTATTAATGGCAAGCCCAATAAATCGTGTAAAAACTTCCATGTTTTGCGTTGGAAAACAATGTGGATGTAGTTGACGTTTTTAACCATTTCCAAAATATTGTAGTATATTATTAAATCTTATTTTATCAACAAAGTATTTATGTATTATGTATTCTCTTAGGAAGGTAAAAGCCAAGTCAGTTGTAATATTAGGCAAATAATATGTAAAAAACTACTTTTCCTACGAACTCACTATGTTATTTAAGTAAATCCAAAATCATTTTGGTATAATACACGAATGAAGAGTTGGGTAGTTGCCGTCATAGAGTTCAATAATTGGCAACTTTATTAAAGTTCAGCCGGAAATATCAGAAATAAAAATAAACGGTAATCTCCTGTCAGAAATAAGCCCGTACCGAGTAAAAAGACAGGTGTGGTTGGAAAGAGGCAGAAGATGACGGGGATGAGTAGGAGTAGTTAGGACAACTGCTGCAGTAAAACAAGACAGAGAGATATTTTCTTTTCATTTCTCTTCTTGGCTTTGAAATACAAGAAGTTATACTTTAAATGTTCTTGAGTAAATATATTTTTAGTTGGTATTTAACAATGAAGCAGAGTATTATGTTATGATGTTTTACACTAGCTTCAATGTGCCACTCGCACTTTGGCGCGGTATCTCACGGTAGCAAAACGCAACAACCCATTCTTTTTTCGTATATTATATACTAGATTATTTCATCTGAGACATTTTTATATGAAAATGATGTTAGATTTACTTAAATCACAAGGTGAGTTGGTGGAAAAATTTGGATTTTACTTAATATTTGCCCAATATTACTCCTGACTTGCCATTTATCTGCCTCAATATGTATATTCCGTTTATCTTATAACGATTCATCATAAACTCTAGGAGTAGATTTAAAACCTAAAATGATGTGTTCGTCCAAAAACTACAAGTGACTCAAAAGAAATGTAACTAATAGATTGGTTTGCACAGTTATATGAGATGTTTATTCTCCAGGGTTTCAAATTCCAGATTACAGGTTTCGGAAATCCAATTTATACGTGAAGCTATATCCACTAGAAATTGTTGCGTTGCGTTTATACAATGCTTTCTGTTTAGCTATAACTATATATTTTTCAAAGATGAAAAATTTATATTTTTATTATCAAAGTTTTTTTACTTTTAATAAAAATAACTCAATCAGTATTTTAAGTAATACAGAGGAGTAATACGCTGTAATATTTTAAGCACAGCGTAAGACATGTGTCAATACCACTAAGTACGTCACTTTGTGTACAACTTTCAGAGTCACGTGACTTTAAGTGTATACTCTCCCAACTTTCAGAGTGCTAGTTAAATATTCTCTATGTGGTCAGAAGAGCCGGTATTAGTCACAACGACTTTAAGTATAGCTTAAGACATGTGTCAATACCACTAAGTACGTCACTTTGTGTAGATTACTCCCAACTTTCAGAGTGCTAGTTAAATATTCTCTGTGTGGTCAGAAGAGCCGGTATTAGTCACAACGACTTTAAGTATAGCTTAAGACATGTGTCAATACCACTAAGTACGTCACTTTGTGTAGATTACTCCCAACTTTCAGAGTGCTAGTTAAATATTCTCTGTGTGGTCAGAAGAGCCGGTATTAGTCACAACGACTTTAAGTATAGCTTAAGACATGTGTCAATACCACTAAGTACGTCACTTTGTGTAGATTACTCCCAACTTTCAGAGTGCTAGTTAAATATTCTCTGTGTGGTCAGAAGAGCCGGTATTAGTCACAACGACTTTAAGTATAGCTTAAGACATGTGTCAATACCACTAAGTACGTCACTTTGTGTAGATTACTCCCAACTTTCAGAGTGCTAGTTAAATATTCTCTGTGTGGTCAGAAGAGCCGGTATTAGTCACAACGACTTTAAGTATAGCTTAAGACATGTGTCAATACCACTAAGTACGTCACTTTGTGTAGATTACTCCCAACTTTCAGAGTGCTAGTTAAATATTCTCTGTGTGGTCAGAAGAGCCGGTATTAGTCACAACGACTTTAAGTATAGCTTAAGACATGTGTCAATACCACTAAGTACGTCACTTTGTGTAGATTACTCCCAACTTTCAGAGTGCTAGTTAAATATTCTCTGTGTGGTCAGAAGAGCCGGTATTAGTCACAACGACTTTAAGTATAGCTTAAGACATGTGTCAATACCACTAAGTACGTCACTTTGTGTAGATTACTCCCAACTTTCAGAGTGCTAGTTAAATATTCTCTATGTGGTCAGAAGAGCCGGTATTAGTCACAACGACTTTAAGTATAGCTTAAGACATGTGTCAATACCACTAAGTACGTCACTTTGTGTAGATTACTCCCAACTTTCAGAGTGCTAGTTAAATATTCTCTGTGTGGTCAGAAGAGCCGGTATTAGTCACAACGACTTTAAGTATAGCTTAAGACATGTGTCAATACCACTAAGTACGTCACTTTGTGTAGATTACTCCCAACTTTCAGAGTGCTAGTTAAATATTCTCTGTGTGGTCAGAAGAGCCGGTATTAGTCACAACGACTTTAAGTATAGCTTAAGCCAAGCGTCAAGACTAATGAACAGATAATTAATTGTCGTTTTAGAGATGAAGGTTTTACCTCATTGCGTCCTTCGTTACACGAGTAGTATATAACGGAGCACTCTTTTGTGCTGTAGTACTTCAAATCCTTTAAAATTTGCTCTTGACGATGGATTATGGAAAAGGATAGTTGGATTTGCGTCCGTTATATGTTATAAAAAAGTATTACACTACACTTCGAGGATTAAATTCTACACCCTTCCTCAGGTGTAAAAATGTTATAATCAACAAAACACAGAAAAATACGGTTACAGAGTACCCCCTTGTTATAATAATTGACAAGTGATACCTAACTAACGGTATGTCCAAAATGAAGAGTTTTGGCTATTTTTGCTCAAATGCGTCAATTGTATCTTTACTACGTATGGTATATTTTCCAACATTCAGCTGTAATTTTCTTTTGTACGTCACTGTGTCTAACACAACAGTAGTGTTCCCTTTATCGAATTGTAGATCAAAACCATTAACTCTATTTTCTTAAGGATTACTACAGCCCTGAGTTCCTTCTTATTCTGGTTTGGGTTTGTGGAAAGAATTTTGTCTAGTAAGAGATGGCCTCACACCGAAATCGGTCACTGTTCGTTTGATAACTGTAAAACAGCGCCCAGATTACCAACTCGAAAAATCACTCATTATATTGTACACTGAAAGTCTGCAACTCAAGCAAATGCAATCCAGCCACTAAACACACGTACGTAAAATAACTATGATGCATTGTTTTGGTTGTGACATTTATTGTGGTTAAATCCACACACAGTGATACATACCTTCCTCATCATGCTACTGTAATCTGGGTGTGGCGCCTCTGCCTTACATTTTAGTCCAATACATTCTCTTTCACTTAGTTGTGAGTAATATTATCTGGTACTATAACGTAATCAAATATGTTATTTTCCTTATTATTAGTCAAATATAATTACCACAAATATAAAAGTTATTTTTTTAATTAATAAATTTACGTCACAGTAATAAGAGATATATGTTTGAATTGTAGCATTGAAGACCTGCAGTTTATCATCATAAAAAATACACGTTTTTTGTAAGCGATGAGAAATAGGGTTATTTACCCTATTAATTGATGTTAATCTAATAAAATTTTAATAAACAATTTTATAAAGCTTTATTTAGCTAGAAAAACAACTTTGTAGTTGGATAAAACAGATTCATTTGTTTTAGAAATTTTAAGATAATTAATTGGTTATGTATAAATTAAATAGTTTTAATATTGCTAGTGTGAAACGGTTTTACTTTTGCAATAAAATCAGTGTAGAATAATAAAAAGTCAGCTAGTGCAGAGTAGTGAAATGAACTTCATTTAATAACATGAAACCTCCTTTATTTATTTATTTATTTTTTTTGTTGTGGTAGATTTATAAAAGGTAATTAATTTCTAATCTAATACTGAAAATATTTTTATCTAACGATGGAAATTAGCTAAATAGTCTGCGTACCAAACCAATTAATCTCTCTCGTAAACATCTAATTGATAATTATAACGAAGGTTACATATTTGTATATAATGATACAATTCACTATTTATAAATTGAATAGAAGTATTGTGAACCTTACCCTACATGAAATTATGAAAAAATACAAAAATATTTCCAAACATTGTATCATTACCGTTGTAGGTAAAATATCCAATTATTAATGGGAGGCATTTATTAAACAGAAATATATAATTGTATAGTGAATAATTAAATGAGTTTAGTGATATCAGCAGTGGACTTTTGAAATTGCTGATTGAAATCTGTTGAGAGTAAATATTAATATAAATATGAAAACATTGTGGGTAGAACGCCTGGAAATGATTAACTAAAAAAGTTTCCATTTGCATATAATGTTTTAAATGGGAAATATTAACGAGAAACTCCGCATTGCTTTACAACAATAAAATGCGCCACAGTAGAGAATTTAAATTGAGACTACTCGCGGCTTTACCAATATTAATAGCGGTGAACAATAACCGCAATAGTGAATTTGAGAGAGTTACAGTTCGAAACATTCAATAGCTTACAAAACCTATAAATCTATTATTGCTGCACATAAATCTGCTCAACAAAACTACAAGCCTGGCTATAACCTATGTTCATTGTTCTACGTGTTGTTCCAATATTTATTGTTTGTATGCTTGCAATAGTCCAGTGCTACAACATTTCATTCATAATTTCAAATAATCTGCATTACAGGTAGTGTTCCAAACGACAAATGTAGTTTCAGGTTAATTACACTTGCCTGTAACTGACGATTCAGTGGTAAAAGTGATGATCTTTTTTAACTTTAGGTTATTTAACTAAACAATGTTAAGGGCCTTGTATTTAATCTGTATGCATATGTATTAGCTGATTTTAGTAAAATACTTCCCTACGGATGGAAAGAGGGGCATTTTATGGAGGGACATGTACCATAGTCAAACTCGATCTTGCCTGTTTAACAATGAATTTAGATGTAAAATTTCGAGTTTAGTGACAAATATCTCATTCCGTTCTCAAGATATCATGCGAATAACCAAGCAAACAAATGTGACATTTTGGCAGCCTCCTGAATTATATAGACTTTGATAACGCTCTATAAATAATTACTAATTAATCAATATTGCTTCTACTTCATTGATTAACTGCACCAACTGAAGCCTGTATTTTGTAACCCTCTTAAAACCAATGATAAAGCAGGCACCCATAAGACGTTCCATACGTCAAGTTACCTTTCCTGACAAACAAAGTGAACTGAAACCTTAATTAGTTTTAAGAAATCAATTCAACAATTCAAGTACATGGAGTTCAGTAACAATATCCGTTTAAAAGCAATTAGCAATTAGAATCAATAGAACATCAATAAACTTTTAATGAGACTAATTTGAATAGTGACATGAAGTGTTATTGTATTTCCATATTATACATTGTGCATTTAAACATAATTCTGAACTAAATTGTCGCCTTCAAAAACATATAACATACTAACAATATTTTAATCATCATTTTTACCATAATAAACACAACCCAATACACAGCTGATAGGATTGTATTGTTTTGTAACAGGGCACTTTCCATTCTATGACATCGTTATAGGGCTGTCAGTACTTTGTACACAACTGATGTCCTTAGTCGCATCAGTGAATATGACGTAGCTATGTTAGTTATAACTAAAATGGCAGTAACGTCGTGGTACCTTTGATATTGTTCTTGCAACCGTAAATAATGTCCCTTCTTGAGTTGTACAAGCCAACCGATACCACTCACTCAAAATGTTTCATGACTTAGTTATGAATATTTCTGTTTGACTCGAAATGTATTTCTTAAATAAGTAAAATATTATTCGACGTATCAATGAAACAAATAACCAATTATAAAACTAATTTAAATCTAAACGAAAATTATGTAATGTATCCAATTAGTACATATTAGACGTGATGAACAGTATTAGAGGAGATCTGTTTAAACGATAGGTTTCAGATTACTAAAGTTTGATTTTACTGAACATTGGACGTATCTAGGGGTTGGACTGAACAAGCTCTGACCACCAAAAGTCAATCCTTTAATACTATTGTATCTTGGGATCGAACGAAAGAGATCTTATCATCAAATGTATAACCTCCTCCCACGTATTGCTTCGGTGAATGATCCTCAAATTGCAAGAAATATACGCAGGCAGCGGAAACGGGCACAAAAACCAATATATTATTTTAAAGAAATCAAGACAAAAAAATTCTTTTGAGGATCTTAGGACGGCCATTCGTCAGGAGAAGTTTGGATTGAAACCCAACCTGAAAATAATTTAACATACCTTATAATCAACTTTTGTTTTGTTTTCATAACCTTACATAATTGTTATGTGCGTTGTTAAAACACATTCCATAAGTAGTGTATCTATTTTGAAGACGTAATTCAGTACATGGAATAAAAGCATATCTAGTAAATATATTTTAATTCTTATTTGAAGTTATGAAATGGAAAATAGTCATAAATTTTGAATGATGTATTGAGAGGTAGTGATCCATAACATCACTTCGCCCTGCCCAGTAAGAAACAATAACTACTGCAGATGTCCTATGCAGCAAGAATATCCAATAAAAAGACCGATGACTCAACTAATCCTGAAAATCCTAGGTATTATTCGAATTTATCATACAAAAAAAACATTGCTTCTATGAAATACGTAACTTTATTCTTTGAAGAGAAAATCATTGAACAACCAATTATGTTCTATCGGCATGAAACACATTACCGTAATTTGAATATTAAAGAGGGTTTAAACTATTGCCGTAACTGAAGCTTGTTTAAAAATCTGCAATATAATTTGTGAATCGTATCTGAGTAGCATGAGAATATAACACTAAATCTTAAAAATAGTGTTTAGTGCAGGAGTGTATTCTATTTAAGAAGCAAAATTACAATAACAAAGTAGAGCATCGTCACATAAAACCCAGTAATAAATTCAATAAGCCTATTCACACAAATTATCTACGTTCCTCACACATTGAGAACTGATATCTCATTTATTTAAAATTAACATAAGTTATAAGGTTAAGGCAAATCGGAAGGTAGGTTTTCACTCTGTCCCTTAATACGGAGTACATTACAAACTCCATCTAATTCTACTTATCTGTTTATGTGCTTAATTTTTGTGCTTTGACTAAAAGGACTACGGAATCTATTCTTAATATTCTACACTGTTCTTAATTCTTTAAGTGTTGAAACTATTTTATGAAAATCATTGGATTTTTAGAGATTTTCAATTTCTTTACTTATAAAAACTGTTTCACTCTCCATTTGAAGGACCTCAAATACAGCTCTTTAAACTTAAAGTCCAATCATTCGAAAACGTATCAGGATATTGGAAATATCACTTTTCACAAGAGTGTTTAGCATGTCGATTAGAAAGGATATACCTTGGTGTCTCAGTTGTTCATTAGGAAATAAGGTATAGTATAAATGCGAAAGTTTTTGAAGATTTTTGTTACTCAATAATACAAAACTTATTGGACTAAATGTTGCATATTTCTCAGATATACGTATGAAACATAAGCATACTTTATTCCAAAACACCGGACACAAATTAATTTAAAGAAAATTAGTTTACTGTAAATATAGGCAATATATTTTGAAAGTGGGTCGAACCACAGAACGTAACTGGTCAAGCAGTGTTCATAAAGTTCAATAATTAGCAACTTTAATAAAGTTCAACAAGAAAGATCAGAACCGGAAATAAACGATAATCTGATTTCGGAAATAAGCCCATATTAAGACGGATGCTTTTGGTACGGGGCAGACGATGACGGGGATGAGTGGGAGTAGGTGGGACAACTGCTACAGCCAACAAAGAGAAAGATATTCTTTTCTCATATTTCTTCCTGCCTTTGAGATACAATAAGTTATACTTTAAATTTTCTAAAGCAAAGATATAAACGGTAAAATATTTTATCTAGAGAATAAATATCTCTTCGAGTGGTTATTCAAGAAAGACACAGTGTATTCTGAGCGTGTTTGCTACTACGTTCTCTTGACCGATTGCATTTATCACGATTTCGCACGGTCTCTCTAGATATTGATATTTTCTTTACGTTTACACGCAACTGAGAGATCGTTATTCCACTAAAATGACAAATCATAATTATTTTAAATCTTCCTTTTAAAATATAACGCTTTATTATTGGGAATGTTTTCTATGATTGCTTTTGGCCATAACATTGAAATACCTCATTTGTTCGTTTTTAAAATAATGAATGGTATTAATAAATATTATTTTCTATGACGATTCTTTAAATTTACATTATTAATTAACATCATTGACTTTATTATTATCTCAAGATCTTACAACAATTAATCTAATTAGAACTGATTATATATTCGTCAGTTCACAGTATAACATAATCAGCGAATTCGTATTAATCGAATACGGCATAATGTATGTTTGGTATACCAATAATGGTATACCAATATTGGTATACCAATTGGTATACCAACAGTATACCAATAATGCGAAGGTATGTTTGGTTACATAGACTCACTTCACGCATTTCTGTAACCCATTCACGTATATTTAATAAAGAACAATACTGTATGACCGTATGTCTTAACAAGTAAAATAAGTAAAACAGTTCCCAATAACAGGATTATATTATATGTTTCTTTCTTTAGTGTCTGTTTATGTATTTGTACATAAAAAATGCACAACACTTCTTCTAGTATTCATTCGTTCTCAGTAGCACTAACACTAAACATGTGTAATGGCTTTTTTGTGTGTGGAGATATGAGTTTTATTAATGGACACATTTGGTCCTGTGGTTTACGATAGGAATAATACACGTGCTTCTGGATTATTAAAGGAAGGTGTTTTTAAATTACTTTAAGGTGTTTTTGACTATCGATTCCAACTATATAGAAAGAGAACATGTTATAAAACACAAAAACGTGTTGGTTTGATAATTCATTTATAATAAAAATTACAGCAACTTGAACCATACATTTTATACTGATAATAAATAATACGTATGGAAGCAATCTATCAAAATTAACTCGGAATAAATTAGGTACGCGTTCAAATAGGACCCTTGAAATAATTACAAGAGTAATTGCTTTCCTCGTAGTGAAGCCACTTTACGAATCATATTTATAAATAAAGACAGGAATTCATAACAAGAATTCGACCGTGGTTTCAACTTCTATATTTAAAGCCAGATTTAAATTACATTTCTTATTCCTCTTAATATTCCATCTTCAAGAAGCGTTTATATTAATGTTTTTATGAATTTCGTTTCTTGCGAATTCATATAAACATATCTCTATTTTTTATTTTATACTGATAAAAACCTCCAGTTAATATATTATTTGTGTAAAAATTGTGACTGAAAATACTAAATACGAAGAATTTAACAATACTCGACACTTTTTAAAATGTATTTCAATTTTAAAATTATTGAGCAATGG